>NC_081419.1:135301202-135657433 GCF_949786415.1 Peromyscus eremicus | reverse complement strand
TTGGTGATGTTGATGCAGCTACTCAGGGACCATAGTTGGGAACCCACTGGCAAATAGACATGCTCTTTAGGGGTCAGTTGAGATGGATGTTCATGGCTTCATGGTGTCTCCTAGGACCCTTGCCTATATGAACAGTGAGAATGGTGGGACCAGCTTACTCTGCATAAGATCGACTATCTTATGGTTGGCACTCCTTAGGATAGATATCCCTAAGGACCATGACAATGATAGTTGATATAGTAAATCTTTATAATACATTAAGTTTTTATAACAAAGAAGTGAGATGTGTACTACTATTAATTTCATCACCTGCATTTTACAGATAAAGAAATTGAAGCTCAAGGAGTTTAAGGAAGTTGCCGAAGGAGTCACAGCTGGGAGATGGCAGGGCTGGGATTGGATCCGACAATCTAAATCGAGTCCATGTTCCTATCTTCCATTATTTCAATGACTCTGTAGAAGAAAAGAGGCAATAAATGGCCCGAGTGATGTTGGCCAAGTTATTTGGATTTTCTTTGCTCTCATTCTTCTCTCAAAAAAGGAAATAGCTTTTCCTGTCTTGCATGAAAAAAAAAATACCTTTAGATTAAAAAAAAATAAGCTGTCAGGATTAATTGGATAACAGCTGTCAAATTCTTGTAGCTCCTTAGAGGATGGTGAAAGAGGAGGAATAATTATTGTGCTATTTTCTATGCAGACCCTGGTACATTTGGGGGAGTCGATGAATGTCTAATGATATTCTTGGTAATTAGCAATGATGGAAGAGAGATTGCTCAGGCCAAAGGAGAGGGTTTGCTAGGGCTGGGCAGTAGAGAAAGCTTTTACAGTGGATAACCAGTGGCCAGAGATCTCATGCCCTGTAAGAAGTATGCAGGGTATGGCTCAGGAAAAAAGGGCATCTCTCCAAGCACGTGAGCTTCCTGTGGCCCCAGGAAAGGAGCGGGGCCAGGACAGCTTGTTGATTTTCTGAAGTTCCTAGGCTCCTGGCTTATCAAGCCTAGGCAATTACAGACCAGTGGCTTACTAAGTGGGGCCAAAGATCAACTGCATTAGCCTCACTTACAGGCTTATCAGAAATGCAAATTCTTGCACTCTACCCCAAACTGTTTGCAGGTGGAACCCAGAAAACTTTTAGAAGATTTCAGGTGCCCTGCTTACAGTCTACAATTCTGAATTTGCTGTTTTAGAGGATAATGACTCTGATCTTAGCATCAGACGCACAACTAAGATCAAATGCTGGCAATGTCTCTTTAGGCTATGTGGCCATGGGCAAATTACTGCACCTCTGTGACTATTAAGTTTCTTATCTATAAGCCAAGAGGATAAAGGGTGAAGATTACTGGTGGCACTCCACAAGGCTAAGACTCTTACGCTCTGGCTTTGAAATAGCAAATTATATCTGTATGGAACATTCTGTTTCCCTTTCACCCGTCTGACACCTCCTTCAGCACCTCAGTCCTTCACGTACTTATTTGCGCAAGCTGATTGCTGTTTTCTTCTTTTTTTATGCCTCCTCCCTCCAATCAAGTCTAGGTTAGATATTCCACCATACACATATCTTACTTATCATAAGATCTCCCATGTTCTTGTGATTGCTTTTAATTTTGCTTTGGTTTCTAGAAGGTGAGATGTTAAGTGCTGTCTACTGTCCCTCTGGAGTGTCAGACACAAAGCAGCTGGAAGAGGAATATTTAAAGTTTGTGAATTTTACTAAAATACTGATGCTGGTAGGTTTTCTGAAGAAACTGGCATAAGGGTTGGATTGCCATGTGGGGGAAACTGAGACATGTAAGTACTAGAAGTCTTTTGCAAATTATGGATGAGAGACACAAGATAGGAGAGTTAGCTTTGATGTTTGAGGACTGAGGAGCAGGTGCTGTGAAATTGGGGAATATATAAACCTTAGCAGGACTCCATCAGCTGAAAGGCCCATTGATGGGGGCACACGCTCACCTTCAACCTTTACAATGTGGCCCGCTGGATATTGAGCCAGCACTTGTGATAAGAAGTCCTCCCTTGGGATATAGGTTAGGAGCTGAGCTTGACCCTTTGAACTGGAGATAGCTGGATCCCTGAGGCTTGTTGCCAGCCAGCCTGCCCTATGTAGTGAGCTCCTGGTCAGTGAGAGAGATCCTGTCTCACAAAAGGTAGATGGCACCTGAGAAATTATGCTCAAGGAACACATGCATACACACACAGACACAGACACATGCACACAATACACATGCATACATATGGGCACACACAGCACATGCAGACACACACACACACACACACACACACACACACACACACACACACAAACATGCATGCATACAGAATCCTTCCTAGTATCACCAGGACAGAAATTTTTGAAATCTCAGAGAAGCTCTTAGCCCTTATTTATTTATCATAGACAAGGGTGTGGACCGCTTTGAGAAATAGTTGGATCTTCTTCCCAGGGGAAAAACAAACAGAAAACAACAAATACCCTGTCTGTTGACCTTGACAATCACTGGAAACCCAGACAGGTTGCTTTCAGACCAGTTATTGTAGGGAACATAAAAGCATCCCCTGAGTGGAGAAGTAGGTGGTGACATTGTATGTCTCTCTCAGCCCTGGCATTTTAAAACTAGGGAACTAATAGCAATGACCCAATTTAGTAATGGGAAAGTAAGGCAGCATTATTTTAGCAGGTTTAGTCATCTCTTTGTTTCTCTCTCTCTCTCTCTCTCTCTCTCTCTCTCTCTCTCTCTCTCTCTCTCTCTCTCTCTCTCTCTTTCCTTCTCCCTCTCTCTTTCCATTTGTACCTTTCCCACTGCAAATATATGAGGTAATAACTCAGTGTTTTCTACATAGCCTGGCATAGTCGAACATTCTGTGAGTGTAATTGGAGCATAAATGTAACTAATCAAAATATTATCATGCCAACGGATGTGTGAAGTGTTGGGAGATTTAAATATATATCTATTTTAGTTCCACGTCATTTCAGTTTTGAGTGGTAGACACAAAGGACTTAGCCCAGTGAATGTCAAAAACAGTTTGGGGTCTGACACTGTCTCAGCCACCCTGTTCTCTTTTCTCTTCATGTGGTAACAGCTTGCCGGGTGATTACATTTTCACTTGTTCCTCCCTCTGTGTCCCTCTTCTTACCTGTACCAGCTTCCCAGACTTAGACCAGACAACCCAAGGGAGTTTCTGTCCACTGCTGGCCACTGAATCTAACATGCCCACAAGTGGCATGAAGGTAGGAGCCAAAGTAACAGTGGCAGCTGTTTAGGGTTGAATCCCAGCTTTGGTGGTAACTGTATGGCCTCAAGAAAGTTTCGCTGCTCAGTATCTGTTTTCATTTTTTTTTTTAAAGAAATGGTGATGATAGTAAGAACTTTGTAAGGCTGATTTTAGATGAACTGCATGGATGTAAATGAATTGGGTAGCATGTGTTTGGTATATAGTTGTTAAAGACAGAAAGGAATTCCTGAAGACACACACACACACACACACACACACACACACACACACGAGAGACAGAGACAGAGACAGAGAGAGAGACAGAGAGAGAGACAGAGAGACAGAGAGACAGAGAGAGAGAGAACATACTGTATTTATCCTAGCATGGATTCATAGAGAATGCCCTTTTCTTCCTGTCCTTCTTCACAAGGAGCCCAGGAGAACAGCCAAGTTAGCCCTGTTTCCTGGCTTACCAGTGACTCATACTTTAGTTTTTTGAAGTTGTGTGTGTGTGTGTGTGTGTGTGTGTGTGTGTGTGTGTGTGTGTGTGTGTTGGGAGGTTGTAAGTTTATTAAGAGGCTCTATATATGTTCTTCGTATTTTGGTCTGCCCGGTGACCTGGTCTTTCTCTTCTTCCTTCAGTCCTGGATCTGTGTCCTTCCCTTCCCACGCTTTACTCCTCCTGACTCACGGGTCTTCATCTCTCTTTGTCATCCCTCTCAGCCCTCTTCCTCTCCTCATCTACTTCTCCTTCTCCATCTTTTCTTTCATTTGTTCCCTTCTTCATTAATCTTGTCTCAGATTGAGAATGGTAAACGTATCTTAGCTTTCATATGCTTGGGGGAAAGCCTGAGGACCTAATGAATCCCAAGCCTGATTCTGCCTGAGTCAGGGCACAGAGCATGGAGAGTGGGGAACCCCTCCTGTCACACATAAAATCCAATCACCTAGATGCACTCCATTTTTAAACATTATCTACACCTACATGGATTATCAGATAACAGTTTCTTAGAAAATTGCCTTAACAAATTTGCATATGAAATGCATAAATCCCCGCTTACTGGTCTGAATGGATGATTACAGAAATACTTATGACTTGTTCACACAAACTGACTGACAAAATATTCACAATATGCAGTTCCTTTGAAATTTCAGGATCTATTTTCTTTGTTTTAAACACATATTATGCATCCATTAAGCTGTAATTAACACCCTCCCCCCATTTTCTGGTATATTAAAAAAGAAGCCACTTTCTTTCCCCCTCTTTTTTTGACACGTGGTAATTAGATTGCTTTCACAGATAATATGGGTAATGCTGAATGATATGTTTGTTACTGTGGCTATTGGTTTACTGTTATGTTTTTGATCAGCTTAATGATGATACGTTTTCATGGCAATGCTAGTTACATTAAGTGGTTCTCTTGTACATGTATCTTCAAGCTTGACAGTATATTGTCCCTTTTACTGTTTTTGTTCTCCATCATCCCACCTCCTTTTGTTTTGTGGCCAGACAGCTTAATTTCATCAATTTGAACTTTTAAAATCAATCTCATCCAAAATAGCTACGGTAGACTCGTGCATTGCTGTATGTAGAGACCCTGGAGCAGGAGTAACTGCTCTCTGGGCATTTGTGACAGCCACAAGGGCTAAGTGAGATTTGTGGAGTTTGATGGCTTGGGTAGCATGGATTTCAGGAAGGGCATGACCTGAGTAAAACCCAAGCACATAGGATGTTTGGGTGTTCTAGTTTCTCTTCTGTTGCTGTGATTAAAACACTATCACTAGAAGGAACTTTGGACAGGAATGGGTTTATTTAGCTTGTACTTCCTGTCACAGCCCATCATCAAGGGAAGTCAGAACAGGAAGTCAAGCAGGAATTTGGAGCAGAAATCATGGAGGAATGCTGCTTGCTGGCTGGCTGGCCTGCTAGGCAGTGAACAGGGAGAGGAGGAGAAAGATGGGTGATCTGAGAAGCTACAGAGCAGGTTCCCCAAGACCTTAATGCCTGATCAGCTGTAGATGGTAGGGCTCAGGCAGTGTATTTTATTCTGTTCCTCAGTAGGTTGCTTGCTGTTTTCTTTTTTCAAAGGTGTATGTGTGTGTGCGTGTGCACATGTGAAAGCCAGAAGTCCACATTACATTACATACCTTCTTCTGTTATCCTGCACCTACCTCATTTTTTGAGACAGGGTTTCTCAGTGAGCGCAGAGACTGGCTGGCTTGCAAGCTCTTGGGTCTCTACCTACCAACCCAGGGACTGCAGGCATGCGCATAGGTGCTGGGGATCCGGGCTCCAGTCTTTATGACTACACAGCAAGCATGTTATGCCCCGAGCCTTGTCCATAGCCTCTGGTTCCCTGCTCGTTTTTCTTCAGTGTGGTACGCCCTCTCTGCTATATGGAAAAAAAAATCTGGGACAGTGGGAAAGCTAGAAAAGAAGCTAAGATTGAGGACCTCAGAAGCCACAACCCTGCCTAAGCAAAATTTTAGCAGCATTTCATGCAAGTTGTGAGTACAGTGGGAAGTGGATTTTTATAGCTGTTTTGAAGAAGAGGAAACAGCTGAGAAAGTTTAAGAGACCTGCTTGACATGGTCCAGGGAAAAGAGGTATAGATGAGATTTCTGTCCCACCTCCCAATTTCATAAAGTCACATAATGTGGAACAAGTGGCTTGTTTATGGTCATGTGACACAGTGAAGCCCGAGACTCTGAGTTGCTGACTTCATTCCAGTTTTTGCTTTGGATGACTCTGCTGTCCATACTGGAATCCACACCTCCAGGCATGTTTCTCCAGATTGCTCCACAAGAGGGAAAACTAACATATTGCCTCCAGGAAGCTAAGTGTTCCTAGGTATTCTGTCTTTCAGGGCCACTGCACCAAGCACAGAGGTATGCACAGCCTGGTCTCTGACATGCAGCTCAGCTACCGTGAATTGAGGTTCTAGCCTGGGCTGTGCATCAGTGTACCTATTTAAAACAGGGCTAGCATGATACTGCCTCGTTGGAATGCTAAGTGGTGTTTAGACCAATTCCGGTATGTAGGGCCTTCTCGGTGTCACTCACCAGGTTAATGTCATCTGCTACTTGCTATTTGTTGCCAAATCCACATTCACTGAGTCAAGGAATGTGTATCATTTAATATTCATTGAAATGAATGTCAAACTTCCATATGTCACTTCCACATCCCACTTTATAGATGAAGACACTGAGGCTTGGGGACTTTCTCAAAGTCACATCCCTAACAAACAACATACCCAGAAGGAAGACTAGGTGTCTGGTGAAGAAGATCCAGGATCCTTCCCATGCTGCTGCAGCTGCTTGGCTTTCAGCAGCTCTTGGGCCTCTGCCTCTGTCCTTTCTCCCTTCACAGGTCCCGGCTGTGGAAGCTGGCAGCCCACCTGTCTTCAGGGACCACTCCGTGTTCTTCTTCTCAGAGCTGTAGGCCCTCAGTTGCCAGTCGCCCAGGCACACTCATGTAATCTTAATGAACAATGTGCAAAGCCATTAAAAACTCAATTAGGACTTTCTTTTTACTGCCGACGTGAGGAAATGCAATCCTGAGGTGCTCATGTGTAAACACAATAGCCGCCATCTGCTACTAAGAAGCGTGTTGCCTCCAAAAAGGGTATCTGTGTGGCAGACACATCGGTAACGGGCGCTTATCAAGGCATTATTATGCACGGAGGGGGAAAACGCAAAATTTATGGCCAGCCTGAGAGTACTTCCTGGTTTAATTCCACGATTTTCAGTGTTATGTATAATAACTATGAAGAAACTAATGCTGTTTTATGTTCCTTATCACATTGGTACATTTTTTTAAGGCAAAGGAAAAGACTGTATTTACAGTCTCTCTCTTTCTTGTTTTTGACTGATCTTGGCGTAATGACTGGCTCATTTTTGATCTCTAGGAAACCGACAGCCTTGGGATGATATTAATTATGCCAACCTGTTGATCAAAGAGGGCCCCACTGAGCCGCTGTAGAACAGGGCTCTCACACTTGAATAATCTTAGCAATGGCAGGCCTGGCTCAAGTGACTCAGAGATATGGCTTCTTTCTTTTACGGAGGGTGTGGGGAGACCTTTCACAGAGGGGGCTATCAGTGCATCCTCCCATATCCCCTAAGATGCTACACCTGCTTTTGGGACTGTTGTGGCTCCCTGCCTCTGTGCCTTTGCACATTCTCATCTAATTCAAACCACCTAGGGTTGCTTCCCTTATTGGCATCCCAATTATTTATAGGATCTTGTAACTTTGCTTTATACTTTCAATTCTTTTAATAAAGGGACTTGAGAGAGATAGTGGGGGTCTTCCTGAGGAGCCCAAATAATGACACTGATAAGGAAAGATAAACCTCAAAATTCTTTTGGCTTCGTAACCCAATTATAGTTTATTCCTTCTAAAGAATCCCTTCGTGTCCAAAATGGTTGACCTGCAATATAGTTATGACCACTCTGACTCTTTCACTATGGCTCTACACTCCCCTGGATTCTTGAAATCCTGAACATGCAATGTGGTTGGGAGAGGGGAAGGGACCAGTCACTCCCACATTTTCGTGTGTATACATTGTCACCTGAGGCTTTTGATAGAAATGTAGGTGCAGACTGCACAGGAATGCAGGGGTCTGAGATTCTCATGTCTTCTGAGCTCTTGGGTAATGCTGAGGCTGTGAATTAAGGACCATCTTTTAGGGAGAAAAGATAATGAAGGATGGATTTGAGCATGAGAGGGAGCCATTTGCTAAGGACTAAGCATGGAACAGGTGCACACCATACTTTGACTTCTTTGAAACTGGGTTCTGTATTCCCTCTGTGTCCAGAGTTGTATGATGCTGTACTAAATAAGATAAATGCTCCATCCTCTTCAGGCTTGCTCAGCTACTGAATCCAGGAAGAACAGAAACAGTGACAAGAGCTGTTGGAAGGATCTTTTCCTAACTTTTTCTGCTGTGGAGTATAAGAAGCTGTGGTACATGTGTAATGTAGATTGGCAGGTGGTCAGGAGCTGACTGTATACAGAATCCATCATGCAACCTGGCATGGAGAGAGTTCAGCATATTTCACTTCTCAGGCTTCCTCTCTTCTTGGGAGATGCATGACTACTCAGTGGCAAAGACAGCCCACCACTCTTTGTGAAGCTTATGGGCCATAAGCCCATCTGTCAAGGAGAGCCATCAAGAGCCTGTATGTAGACTAGCAAGGGCAGGTATGGATGTTGGCTCAGTCTAATCACTGAGCCTCCATTTCCCCCTTTAATTGTTTATTCCTTGCTAGTTCATTGGGGGCTTTTGATAGTTAGATAACATCTGTAATAGGGAAGCATCTTTACACTTACCCTCAGCTTTTGCCAGTTCATAAAGGGGGGTTCTTTACACTATTGACAACTTTTGTTCCACTTCCGCTGGATAGTAACCAGGAACTAGATGAGTTTTCTGATTGGTAGGTTATTGAAAATCTGATTGCAGTTTTCTCGGTCCTTGTTATTCGGCTTCCTTGTTGAGTTTTTGGTTGTTTATTTGTTTTAATGTGAGCTCACTCTAATGCCCCCAGTCATCATCCCTGAAGAACAGCTTTCCCTTAGGAATCTGGATTGAGTTAGGGATGGATTCCAGGGCATCTAGTTGTTTTTTTTTATGAGTGAACATGGGGAGTACTTGAAGCCTAATTTGTCTTCAAGGCTAATATTTTCTTTAATCCAGCTTTGTGGGCAATTGTATAGAGGTTTTAAATATAATCTCCCTTCTGTGTCCACTTGTAAATTTGTTCAGAACCCAGGAGACAAGGTGTAAATGGTCTGTACTGTCTAAAACCTCAACAGGATATAGATATCCCAGTACTTATTGTCTTCAGCTCTTAGTCTTGGTATCAGGGTGAACAAGGCAACTTATGGCTACTGAAGTAGCTCATTTTGCCTGGGGATAAGGGGTCTTAAGATTTCATTCAGAATGATTTTAGTGGTCACAATAAGATTTCAAAGCAATTCTTGTTTTCTAGATAGAAAACATTTATCCCAGCATTACTGGAGTTTATCTACTGTGTTTTATGATGCATTTTGTTCAGGAGAATCATAAGACTTTTAAGTTGCAGAGTTCAGCCTCCCTCCTCAACTGTGAAATTCTCTTAGATATCTCAGTTGGTGCAGGCTTTGAGGAGCCACCTACAGTGAAGAGGACTCTCTTTGTCTCTGGGCAGTTGATCCCATTTCGCACAAATTTCACTTGTGATAAAAATCTGTTGCATAATGAGCTGCTGAGATGTGCCTCTTCATAGTGATGGATTTGAATCTTGTTCTTGGGAAGCTTTATCAATTAGCCAATCACAGCAATGTTGTATGAACACTCAGGAGTAAAGCAGTGGCAAACAACAGTAAGCATTGATTCTTACACTCGCTGATCCGTGCATCGATTGCAGGTTGACTGATGCAGGTTAGATATGTTGATCACATGGCTCTGCATCTTGCTTTCAAGTTGCAGAGCTTGGCTCTTTACCTGTGGATTGCCTGTGTATGTTAATTCTTGATCCCAAGCCAATTGGGACATCAGTTTCTTATGACCAAAAAAGTAGTGCTAGAAGGCAAGCCTAGCTAAAATGGCACCTTTTAACATCTATGTGGCTTCTATTTGCAAGTCACATAATGGAGCCCAGTGTCAAGAGCTAGGCTCTGATTTTACAGAGGGGACTGTAAAGCCAGTGCCAAAGGATTTGGATCCAGAGAGGGGTAGAGAAGAGGAGACAGTTTCTACTTGTCACAGCAGCTGGAAAGAGGCTCACTCAGGTCTATGGCACAGCCTTTTGCATGCTTAGAAGCAATTACAGCTATTAGAAGCAGTTATATGTTCTACCAATAGATACTTACTGTTAATACGAGGCTCTAAGTGCTTAGAGTACCATTCACTTTGCAGTTTTCCTCAAGCATCTTATAGTTGGTTCTTACACTTCTGGGGGGTGGATATATTTCTTCATCAGATACGCTTTATTTGTATATGGTCTCCTTTAATATGGAGTCTCCTATGCTGAGTGCAGAAATCCAGATGGCATCTGTCCATACACAGGACCTTTCCATATTTCCATATTATAGAGGTTCTGCCTCAGCTGGAACAAACCTCAGCTTCTGTGAGGCTATTTCCCATCCCATTTCACCTGTAGAGATTGTGGTTGACTCCCTTCTTGGGTTTTTAATCCCTTGCTTCCTTCAAGGTCCTGCTCTTAGTGATAAGCAATCTATTGGGTAGAAGTGTAGCTTGAGAGTTTCTTTCCAGCTCCTGCCAAGCCTCACCAGACCTGGAGCCCACTTATAAAATAAACACACTGACTCTTATATTATTTAAACTGCTCGGCCATTAGCTCAGGCCTACCATTGTCTAGCTCTTACTCTTATACTAAGCCCAATTTTGTTAATCTATATGTTGCCACATGTTCCATGGCTTTACCTGTTGCCTCTACATGATGTTCCCTGGATGGCAGCTGGTGTCTCCTCCCCTCTGTCTTTCTCTCCTTTTTCTCTCTCCTCTGTTAGTCCCACCTATACTTCCTGTCTGGCTACTGGCCAATCAGTGTTTTATTTATACAGAGCAATATCCACAGCATAGAAATGCTTCCTGTGTAGTACCATCTAACTCCTCATTCTTCCAATACCACTGTAAGGAGGGATTTTAACCCCAGTGATGGAAGCCCTCCTCAGACCCTAAGAGAGGATGTGGTTTACTCAGAGTCAACCTAACCTGTCACCTAAAGGGACCTTTTTTCCAACCTCCCTACTAGGTACCATGTATGAGTGTGACAAGTTTTCAGAAGGACATCTCTCTTTGTTTCTGTTTGCTGCCCACTGTGGGTCTCTAGGATCCTTCATGATGGTCAACAGCTCTGGAAGGGCTTCAGGCCAGAAAGCCCATCTTCTTCTGCCGACCCTGAAGGAGAACGACACGCACTGCATTGACTTCCATTACTACTTCTCCAGCCGAGATCGCTCAAGCCCGGGAGCCTTGAATGTCTACGTGAAGGTCAACGGTGGTCCCCAAGGCAACCCTGTCTGGAATGTGTCTGGGGTTGTCACCGAGGGCTGGGTGAAAGCAGAACTTGCCATCAGCACCTTCTGGCCTCATTTCTACCAGGTATGACATTCTAACCTTGCTCTCTTTCTAGCAGGTAACAATTACGGATCTTTATTCTTGCCTTTTCTAGAGTGGATAAGCCTAGAAAGAACCTTATTTGTTTACTCATTTGAATAACTCATGCTGAAGAGGCTTTTCCAGGGATGCAGAGGTGACCCAGCATAGCCCCTGTCTCTCCAGAGGTCATCAGGAGGGGACCAATGTGAAGACAGTGCCAGCATAGCCAAGTTCATGTGGAGGAATGCAGGCACTGGAGTCTCTTACAAACTCCCAACTGGATTCCACACTTGAAAGGGTGAGGTTCAGAGAGATAAGCTGACTAGTCAGGTAGAGGCTATTTGGTTGGAGGGGCAATAGGGTAGTGTCTAAGAAGAGAAGACAGCAAGACCCAATTTGGAAGACTGGATAGACTGGAAAGGAAGGCAAGATGTTTAAGATATCTGGGAAAGTGATCATACAGGAGATGGAGCATGAGAGAGTGAGAGATTTTGAATAATTTTGGAAACTAAGTTCTCTCTTTTTTTTCTTACTATTGTTTGTTTTTGGTGGTTCTCCCCATCCCCACATTTTGGGACAGGGTCTCACACTGTAGCCCAGAGTATCCTGAACTCACAATGTATCCCAGGTTGGCCTTGAACTTATATCAATCCTCTTGCCTCAGCTTCCTAAGTGCAAGAATTTCAGGTGTATGTAATCATGCCCAGCAGAAACAAAGTCCTCTGAGGATATATTGCAGATGAGATATACAGGGAAGGAACTTGCAGAGCATGTAGCACATGGGGATTTGAAGGTCAGGCTAACAAGCCAGTCCTAGAGCAGTGATTTACAACTGCCAGTTGGGAAGGAAGGGCCACTCTCTCCGAAGTCATTACAGACAAATACTTTTATAAGCCACACTAAACTATGTTGTTGTGATGCCAAATTGTTGTGTCTGCTTTGAACCCCATTCTTGCTTGCCATACTCATCTCATTGTGGATAAAGAGAAATAATTCAGACCCACGCCATTCACAGATTGTTTGCAGGGGATGACTCCAGGCAGGTGTAAGCCAAAATTATTGAGAATTTTTTTAAAAACATCATTAGTTAAAATGTTCACATCATGGAATTGACCTTTGTTTAAGTGTGCAATCTGGTGCTTTTTCTAAGTAAAGCTACTGTATTCTGCATTTACTACCATCACCCATTTTTAGAACATTTCCTTCATCCAACAGGCACTCTTGCACCTAGTTTCAGTCCCCATTCCCACTGATGAAAGTTTTCAAATAAGCAAGTGCCACAAATCTGGATTTTGGAGACATCTTCTAGTGTCTGAAGCAGAAGATAGACCCAAGGGTGGCAGATGAGTGGCCAGGGCTTCTTAGATGGCCCTGAGTTCCACACCTAGTTTGTAGTTCTTTCAGTCTGTCGGTGATAGGAATATATTTCTCTACTGAGCTTGCCTGTTTACATTAATGAGGCAGTTTCAGACCTATTTCTTCTTTGCTTTGGCAACTAAAAATCAGAATTTAATACTCAAGTACCTTCAATACTTAGCCTAGATTTTTGCCACATCTATTTCCCATTTTATCTTCAGTGGCTTGTGATTTGTTTTTAGACTGATAGAATTGTCCTTTCTTAGGCATTTCCTGTAATTCCTCTAGAATTAGAGGGGAGAGAATGATGATGATCATTATAGTGATGCTGAGGGGATGATGATGATGATGATGATGATGATGATGATGATACCTACCATTTATTGAGTGCTTATGTTATAGGCACAGTACAAAATATCCTTTCAGAAATGCAGAGGGGAGTCAGTCAGAGCCTGGAGTTGTGGTAATGAGTGTGGACTGTACTCATTTTGTATCAGGTAAAGCACTTACTTCCTTTGTGAGAGCAGCAATGTCTTACCAAGAAAAGTGGCTAAAAAGAGAATATAATGGTTTTAACATGTGTGCCATTAACATTGGGACTTTTTTTTTATTGTAGATGTTTTGAGAAAGATGTCTTTGACCTCATTATTTCTTTGTCTTCTTTCCCCTTGTAAAGACGTCTTTAAGTAGTACCAGGTCCACAATCCTTGATCTGGCATTCACAGTATCAGATATGTTTCAGAGTTCACAGTATTTGCAGTTTACAAGGTGATAACATTTGCATTCTCCATGTGTTCTGTAAGTAACACCTATAATAGGCTCTTCATGGCATACCGGAGTCAAGTGTATGGATATCCCGACCATAAAATTTATGCATATTCACAAGGTGTGGCATAAATTAAGGCTGCATATGGTGTCTGACCAGCTCAGCTTAGCTTTTATCACCAATTTACGTTAACAAACACCTGTGTGACATAGCTTGCATGCTGGATGTCTATGTTGCTTTTGGGCTGTAGCCCCCTGTTTTGTACCTGCAGGGTTTCATGGGTGAGGGGAGTTCTTGTTCTCTTGGGAAGAAGTGGCACTAGTTGTTTTTTGAGATGCTCTTTGGTGAAGGTGAAGTGGCCCAGGGTTTGGGAAAACTATGTGTCGTCTCTACATAGGAAATACAGCCAGCCAAGTAGGGTTATAGATAGCCAGAAAAAAATCTGTGTGTTGGTATTCAATCTACTATCTGCTATGGAAGTTTGACCTTGACCTGTTTTTAGCATGTGACCCTCTTAGCATAGAGGTAATATTCTAGGGAGTGGTGTCCCAGCTTCCTGATTTATCTGAGAGAGCCCTGGTTTACTTGTCTTGTCTTGGTGAATTGTTGAGCATCATGGGGACTATTTGGGATTGCTAAATTACACTATATCTATGTCCATAGAGATTTAGAGCATGTTTGTTGGCCCACATGGTTTTGGCTTATACCTATTGTGCACCAGACAGAGAATGGTGGGCCTTAAAGTGTCTGTTGTCATCACCTAACTCTGCTGTTGTGCCGTGAAAGCAGACAGTCACAATATGTAGATGAATAGATGTAGCTGTTCCAGTCAAGTTTTATGTGTAGCAATGGCTGATGGCCCAGTTTTGGTTTCCAGGCCTTAGTTTGCTACCCTCTGATGTGGATGAGGTGGAGAAATATATTACAAAGTCCAACAGGGCATAGAAAAGCATTGACAAATCTCAGGCTGCAACTGAAATTCCTCGTCTCCAGAGTATTCTCACTGTACCGCTGAGTTTAAACATCTGTTGTCTCCATAAACTCATGAATACTCCCACTGAGGCCTCAGGCTTCAGTCAGACCTTTTAAGAGCCTGCTATGAGTAGATTTAGGAGAGGGTCATGGCTTGAAGTATACTAAACAGGACAATTGACCCAGAAAAGGGACTATCCCTCCATTTGCCCTGCTCTTTGATGGAGATTGAGGAAGAAAGGACATTTGATGAGCTCCCATCCCTCTGGCCCTGTGGTATGCTATTTCTGTATCCCATGTATTTGTGCAGAAGCTCCCTGTTTTTGGTGGCAACAGATCCAGTCTTCTAACGTAGGGGATATTATTGGTAAATCAGTTTCCCCATCATCCTCCCCACATTCACCAGCTCTGAGCTCTGTGTCCTGTGTTTTGAGGAAGCATTTTGCCTATACTGGGAATCTGCTGTTCTCTAGCTGTGTGATGTCACCTGTGTCCTGTCATCTATCATTTAGGATCCCAATGGTCTCACATGTAAGATAGAAAGAGGAACAGGTACCAGGATGAGTCACTCTGTAGGTTAAAGTTGATCCCATATGGGGAGACATGTCAGGCTTGAAGTGATTGGAAGGAAGTAGGACCGGAAATAAAGGGAAAGAAAGTGGAGGGAGGAAGCCATCACTGAAGAATGACACAGCATTGTTGAGCTTGTCTTCTGTGGCCTCTGTGCCTTTTCTTAGGTAAGTAGCCTTACCAAGAGACTGCCAAACAATTTCCATCCTCCTCCATTCCCTTTGCTCTGAGCTTTGTGAGGAGAAATCACTCATGTGTTGAGAGCAGTGTCATGGAAAAATCATGTGTCACCCCTTGTGCACACTCAGCCATTTCTGGACACTCACGTGGCCACAAGCACAGCTGAGCACACACAGACACCTAAATTCTTATGTCTGCCCAGATTCAAACACGTGAATATACACACTCATGGGTAGAATAATGAGAAAGGGGACCCCTCAAGAGACTCTCAGACAGGAGCAGAACGGGTTTTGAAATTCTCCAGACTTCAAGCGCCAGTCCTGTGTGTAGATCCTGTGGACTGAGTCAAATTTGGTTTTCAGCATTGCTGGGCTTTGAACCTTATGGGTTTGTGTATTCATTTATTAAAGTCATATTTCACAGTCCTAAAATTGACTTGAGCTCTGTAATAAACAAAAATGTCATCTTTCATATTATTGGACTTTGGAATGCTGGGCCTTCCACAGGGCCCCAGGTGAGAAAAATCCCTTGGCAGCCCCCACCCTCCACTCCTGCCTGCCTCCCCTGGAAAGCTAATTCAGTGCCTGTGAAGCCTTGTGCTTCTGGTCTAGGCCTCTTTCCAGGTGATATCAATTCAATTTCATATTTTAGTGGCTCTGAGTTTTCCCCAATATTTGGGGGAAAAATAACATTATTACTAACTTCTCAGCCACCTGCCTTCTCTTCTCTCCATTTCCTGCTTAAATAAAATGGCCTTTTATTCGGCACTGAAAAGTGCTCCACAGACCCTTGAAATGAAGGACTCACCTGATGTTGGTATACGTGTCCTCAGAGCTCAGTCCCTTTCTCAGGATCTACCTGGCATCTGGCACTTTAGGTTTAGTCTGGACAGTAACAATTCAGGCGATTTTGTCACAGCAGTTCGCCCTCTATCCTACCCTTTGACTCCCACCCTATCTCCTTTCCCACACTCCATCTCTATTATGCAGCAAATGTTACTCCTCCTATAGAGGCTTCTGTGAGCTGGAGTGGGAAAGAATGTCCCTTGATTGTACTCTAAGCAATCTTCCCCACAATGCCTGTAGAGCACTCTTCCTAAGAGGGACTCTGATAAGCCAACATTTTTCTCTTATCTTTCAAGAAATGTTTGCAGCCCTTTGAAATTTTTGCTGTGTTTTCTGCAGAAGGATTGCAGAAGATCATAGAGAAACCCTGGGTCCCTTAAGCCGTGACCTGATATGTTCACATCCTTCCCAAACATACACATCATGATTTTTTTTTTTTTTAAGTTTAGTATAATCCTCTCTGAGTCTTTCCTGGGAGTTGCTTCCAGGCTTTGACTCTGCACAGAGGCAGGTTTGAACTGGTCTGTGTAAGCCCCCTCCTCATACCTGCATGAGGAGATCTCCAGCAGGGCTTTAGGCCCAAGCTAGCTGTAGTTCCATGCAGCAGCCTTGAGGTTGTGGAATGTCCTTCACAGAGCTTGAGATAATGGGATCAGGCCGCCCACTATGGTCTTGGCACCCTGGGTCCCTGCTTCTTTGAGTGTCCTTTGCCCTTCTGGGTGTGTAGCCTACTTCAATATTCCACCCAATTCCACCCCTTCCCTTCCTGCTCCTTGGAGACATCTATCTCTAGAGTACTCTCAGGTCTTCTCCACGTATGTCTACCTCCATCATTTCTGTTATTTGCATGACCAAAGATAGTCATTATCTCTCTGTTCACAGTTCCTGGGTGGACCTTTCTTTCTAGAGGATACTGGCATCCTCCTTTGTGGTGTCTGTACTTAGAAAATGGCCCTGGTTAAGACCTAGCCAGTGATCAGCACCTCCCATACCAATGCAGAGAGGTGGAGCAGTCATCACCACCCAACACAATGGGAGTCTTCTAAAATATCTCTGAACATCCTCCATGACATTTCAGAAATTTGCACTCAGAGATTAATGTCTTTCCTAGTTTATCTTTTGTAATTTTCTTATTGAAACAGCTTGCCAGGTTTTTTTGGGGGGGTGGTTAGGGTAGACTATTCATTTCATTTTTCGGCTGTCAATAATTCTTTGGAACTCCCCAAATAAAAAGGATATGCTTCTTTTAACTGGTAAGTATATTATGTGTCTTGTTCTCAGGTTGTCATTTGACTTTCGATTTTTTTCAGACTCTTGTTAACATAAGAAACATCTACAACATCATAGTCATAAATATTCATTGTATAACTTTTAAGAACTTGATTTTAAGATTATTATTATTTTATAGTTTTAGGAAATTTGGTTACAAAAATGTATAAAACCAAACCTATACAAATTTTATTCACTGGGAGACTTACTGATGTTACACTGTAATCTAGCTTATGATCTCTTTATAAATCCTTGAGCATTTGAACAGAAATTTTGCTTTCTCAATATATTCATTAACACATTTAAGAAAAAAATATATATTTGTTGTATTGATTTTTCTATTTGATTGACCAAAACATAGATCAAAGTCTTTAAATACTATGTCCCCCCCCCTCATCATTTTCCTTTCAAATTTCTTGTCTTGAAGGACTCTAGATGCAACTTTTAGTGGTAAATTTAGTTTACTTAATGGTTTATAATTTTCAGTTTGGTTAAAAATCTACTTTGAAACAGTCCCATTATTTTTTGTAACAATTGTTTTCTGTTCACTTGCATTTCCCTTATTGTGTCTCTATTCCACTCCTTATTTGTAAGGTTACTGAGTCATTCTGTCTTAGGTGTTTATCTTACAGCATACAATTAGACTTTGATTATTTAGACAGTCTGGCTGTTTTCCTCTATTTTAATCCATTTATAGTTATTGTCAAAACAGAAACATTTTTCTTGTATTTGTTATTTTTATTTCACAGTATGAATGCTTTTTCTACTATTTCTATTGAAATATATTTGCTTTATATACTCTGTTTTAATTTTTTTCCCATGAACTTCAGTTTTTCCGTTGAATTATTTAAACTCTCTCTGTCTCTGTCTCTGTCTCTCTTTCACACACACACACACACACACACACACACACATACACACACATGTAGGCATTTGGTTCTTTATAGAAAGACTTCTATAGGTTTCCCCTTCTTCAGGATGAAGGAAAGATCATTCTTTTATCTCTGTATGTTTTTTTCAGGTCATACACAATCCCGTGTGTTAATTCTCTCTGAAGGTCTGTACTGTTTTAGGGAAATGCTTTTCAAGAGTGGTCATTGTGCAGAAGCAACTATGTTGTATGTCTATCACTCCCCATCATTTCACAATACTCTCAGATTTCAGATTTCATGGATGGATCTCATCACCAAGGAGACTGCGTCTTCACAGCCATTACCACTTCTCTTCCTGCTCTCTTAGTATAACCGTTAGAGCTCCAGGGCCCACTGAGAGCACTGACCTTTGAACCCACTGGCCTGGACAACATGGTCCCCTATAGAGATTTCCTATTGATCTCATCACCTACTTTATTGTTCAACCACAGACTTGAGCTGTGTAGTAGGGACAGGACAGTGGGTTCATTTTGGAGGTCATCACTGTGGTAGATATGAAAAACAATTACAGGCTAAACTAAACACTGGCACTGATACCTGACTGGCTTTGACTCACAAATGGCTGCTTCCCATGATCTATCTAATAAAAGAGATGGAAAACGGGCATATTTGAGCAATTCTACTAGGATATAATCAAAAAGAAACTGAAGATAAGGGATGAAGTTGAAGTAGAAGCCCATATAGTTGTCCAGGTCTCCCAGTGGGAAGGCTATAGCACTGTATTTTAGGAGGGATGGGCCATTGGGGATTAATTTGCTCAGAACTGTTATATACAGAACATGTGAGGAAACTTCTTGATTGTGAGCTGATTAGATGATGCTGATTAATGTTCTGATGAAAGACATAGGACACTGAGCTGGGCTTGGCATTGCCAGTGAATTGGCAAGGGCTGAAGGGTGAGTGTATACAGTCAGATGGAGCGTAGAGGAAACACAATCTCCAAAAGGATGGAGATGGAAGAGTACCTATAAACTCATGACAGGATGGCCACGTATATATGAGAAAAATCAAATGTGAAGTATCCTCTGAGCCCAAGTAGAGACTGGGAAAGAGACAAGCTGTGAATACTGACAATTGCAGAAGCATTGTCAAGTAGTAATAATAATTATAGTAGACATTCATTGAGAATGCCATGTGTCTAACATTCTCAATAGGATATTAATTCCCTCCACCTGAAAAGTTACCTAATGGGGTAGATATTGCAATTATAAGTGCAGACACTAGGGCTCAAAACAGGGAGCTTTTTTTGTTTTTTTATATAATTTTTTATTTATGTAATTTATGTATATGAATGTTTTGTTTACATGTACAGGAAGAGGACATCAGGTTCCATGGGAATACAGTTATAGAAGGTTATTAGCCACAATATGGTTGCTGGGAATTGAACTCAGGATCTCTGGATGAGCAGCCCATGCTTTTAACTGCTGAGCCATCTCTCCAGCCCCACCATCTTCATTCTGAAAATAAGAGAGAATTTTGGGGAAGTTTCATCAGGTTTAGTAATTAGAATATTAGTGTCTGTAATGAAAACAATCTGGAGAGGAATATTTGTGACTGATTGAGATTTTTATACTTAACATTTTGTGGTGGAAGTAAGGAAATGGTAGAAATGGTTTTATTAAACTACTAAGTATTGTGATTGAAATACAACTGGCTACAGAGAAGAACTTACTACAGAGAGGTAGTTTTTCAAGAATAGGAAAAGCTAAAACCATTTATATATGTTAAGGTCAGAGGGAAACGGGGAGGGCCTGGAAATACAGAGTAGCAAAGGAAAGCCCAGAAGAGCCCAAGGTTCTGGAAAACAGCAGGGATCAGTCAGGTTGGAGGGTTCTGACTTACTTGCAGAGATTGTGGTTGGTGTGGAGGAAGGATAGGTTTGTGGATAAGAAGTGTGGAGTCAGCCGGGCGGTGGTGGTGCACGCCTTTAATCCCAGCACTCGGGAGGTAGAGCCAGGCGGATCTCTGTGAGTTTGAGGCCAGCCTGGGCTACCAAGTGAGTTCCAGGAAAAGACGCAAAGCTACACAGAGAAACCTTGTCTCAAAAAAAAAAAGAAGTGTGGAGTCAGCCCATCCATGATCATCTTGAAGCTGTAGTTCCTTCTGGGATTGAGTGAGTGGATGATGAAAGGAGAACATTGGGTAGGGGTTGTAGATGGGGAAGGAAGGTCCACAATCAGCCTGGCAAGGTTCGAAAAGAGATGTAAAGGAATTAGTCTCACAGAGGGAAACACATTGGTAGCCAACATGGTAGAAGTAGCCTGGGCTTGGTGAGAATGTAGGGAGATCTAGGTGAATGGCAGACTCCAGGGAAATACAGATCCAGGTACTGTGTGAGTCTAAGGAACAGATGAAAGAATTGTTAGTCGGGAGAGGGCTGTAGGGTAAGAGTTTGACAGAGCATTGCCAAGTGTCATGCCCAAGTTCGAGAATGTAGCTGTAGGGAGTGTGAATTAGTTCTGCAAAAGGTTCTGGCCATGGTGTTCATACGATACTCCTTCCTCCTCAATGAAGAGAGAGGGAAGGCAAGGGAAACTTAATTATTAAATTCTTGTGGAAATAAGTTTTGGTAGGAGTCAGAGTAGAGAAATGTTCTTGCTTCCTTCCACTCCTAGATACAACCAGGTAGATGGCTGCTAGTCCCTAAGAGGTGTGATGAAGATGTCCAGGAAGCCTTAGGAAATGGCTCAGCCAGCAAAGTGCTTGCTGCAAACACAGGGACTTGAGTTTGATCCTTAGCACCCCTGTACAAAGGAGGCAGGTTTTTAGTGGCACATTCTTGTAGTTCCAGTGCTGAGAAGATGTAGACAGGCAAGCTCTAGGTTTATTGGAGAAATCCAAGCCAAGTGAGAGACTCTACCTCAAAAAAACAAGATGGATGGCACCTTAAGAATGACAACAAGAGGTTGACCTCTAGCCGCCAAACACACATACAAATATACACACTTACACACACACACACACACACACACACACACACACACACACACACACACACTCAGTAAGTCCAAGTTGAGTCATATCAGGATCAAGTCTCCTTGGCTTACACTGATTTCCAAGACAATAAGGAAATTGGGCTATTTGTAACTAGTTCCTTCTGTAATTCATTCGAAACCGCAACAAGAGAGCTACTGATGGGGACCCAGGGTCTTGTTCAAATTGTTTGTTGTTGTGGCTAAGTGTTATTTCTGAAATCCATTCAAAATGTTCCACATGGATGGCTTCTACTGCTGGTCACCAGAGTGTAAACTTTGTGCCTTGTTTGGAAACCCAAGTCAACTAGCAGCATGGTGCACTTTCCTAATGTGAGGCGTTGTTGGCTGGTTCTAATGGGAGGCTGACACAGAAAGGGACTGAGGGCTCTGTGACTTCTTCAGGTGAATGTGGACAAATGCTTCTGTGAAACTGACATCAGCCCTGTGTATTTCAGGTGATATTTGAATCCGTCTCTTTGAAGGGTCATCCTGGTTACATCGCTGTGGACGAGGTCCGGGTCCTTGCTCATCCATGCAGTAAGTCTATTCATTTCTCCCAACACATCCTTTCTCCGTGCCTGACTGGGTAGTCACAAGGATGCAGTGCCCCTATTCATTCAGCTCACAGCCATCTCACTTGCTCTCTTTTAATCCTTTAAAACTGCTTACATACCCAATGCAATCAGTCCTGAATAAATCCATAATTTTGCTGGCCCGTTCAACAGGCAGCACCTCCAGGAATTTGCAGAGACTGGCAAAATAATTCGTCTGAATCTCTCTCCATTATTAAGGGAGTCTAAAGTCCTGATTGTTTATTAGTGGAATTCAGACCACTGAAGTGGAAGAATTAGGGACCTTTAGATAGAATCTTCTGCAATTGTCTTTTTTTTAAAAAAATGAAACAAGAAAAGAACAACATTAAACATGGAGCAAATTAGCACATCCTTCACCCACAAGGAAAAGGACTCCAGAGCTATTAATTCTTTACAA
This sequence comes from Peromyscus eremicus, assembly GCF_949786415.1. Taxonomy (NCBI): domain Eukaryota; kingdom Metazoa; phylum Chordata; class Mammalia; order Rodentia; family Cricetidae; genus Peromyscus; species Peromyscus eremicus. The sequence continues at coordinate 135,635,262 of NC_081419.1, read as the reverse complement.
ATAATTTTAAGTACACTTACCAGCACTGTGTAGGTGTAGGGCGAGATTACTATGGTTAGTACTCATGGAACAGTGTCAAGAGTCCTCAGTGGCATGCCACTCCTTGAAGTTTCCTCCTTTGCAGTATTTAGTCAAAGACACTTGAATGTATCTCAGCAAGGAGCCGCACAGCTCCTGCTTAGTCAAGTCCTGGGTGTAGACAGTTGTGCTGATATTATACCTTATAGGTATATGATTGGGAGACTAGAGTCTGGAGATGCCTAGGGATCATGGAAGCCACTGCCAGAGTTGTCTGGGATGCCAGGTCCTCAATTTGAAAGTGTGGTGTCTTAGATTCCTATCAGTTGCTTGGCAGCCATTTAGTTCTAGATGACTCTTGGGATTTCTCAACTTTCCCATGTGACCATGAGACATTTAGTTAAATATATTTTAGTAGACTGAAGTATCCATGGCAGGCTGACATTTCTAAAATCTTATTCTTTGAAAATTTCATACATGTAATATAGTGTATCTTGATTATGTCTATGTATTAGTCCCCTTTCAGCTCCCCCCTAGATCCCACATTACATCTCTCTCCCACTTGCTTCCTTGTGTGCTTATTAATTAATTATTTAAAACCCACAGATTCTAATTAGTGCTTTCCATATATATGCGGCTGTTGAGTTCATCCTTGGGACATAGGGAACTGCCAGTTGTCATACACCTAACGAAAAGAAACACTGCCTGCCCTCACAGCATACCGCAGCCATCAACTGCCAATAGCTCCTCACTTAGTGGGGTCTCTAGGGAACACTTACTGTATTCTTGCTGGAATTTTTAACTGGCTAGATTTTGTGCAGGTCATATGTAGGGAACCACAGATACTTAGAATTCACATGTTCAATAGCCATGCCATGCCCAAAGGACAGCAATTCACCCCCTCCCTTCTTGCTCTTCCATTTTTTCAGTCTCCTCTTCTATTACGTTTCCTGAGACTGGGGAGGCAGACTGACATAGACATCCCATCCACAGCAGAGTTGGTTCCTCTTCAAAGATTTTAGAGAATTCTGCAGTGAACTCATCCAGTGCTGGCCTTATTTTTAGCTGGGAGACTTTTAATTACTATTTCAATCTTGTTGCTCATTATGGACCTGTTTAACTTTTTTTTTTTATTTCATATTGATTTAATTTTGGTATGTTGTCTGCGTCTAGATTTTTTCCATTTCCTTTAGATTTTTTTCAATTTAGTGGAGCTGGGACTTTTTAAAAAATATGTTCTTATGATTTTTCTGAATTCCATTGGTATCTGTCCTAATGTCTCCCAATTCATTTCTAATTTTACTAATTTGTGTCTTTTCTGTATTTATTTTAGTAAATTTGGCTAAGGGCTTGCCAATCTTATTGATCTTTTCCAAGAACCACCTCATTGTTCTATTGATTATTTGTAGTATTTTTCTACTCCATTAATTTCAGCTCTGATTTTGATGATCTCTTTCCATCAACTATTAGGGCATTTGGTTTGTTCTTGCTTGTCCAAGGTTTATCATTAAATTATTTATTTGAGACGCAAATTCTTTTGATGCAGGCACTTACTGTTATAAATAGTCCTCTTAGTACAACCAAACTAGCTTTATAAAGAAAAGAGTTTATTAGCTCACAGTTTTTGGAGGTTCAAGGGCATAACTCCAGCGTAGGCTCAGGTCCATTGATAGCTCACTAGTTTATAGTCTGGAAGCAGAGCAGAACATCACATGAAAGCAAACAGGGAGTACACACATGCATGTCAAATCTCCGTCTACATTTGCTGACACCAGGATTGAATTGGTAGTGCTCCACTGTGAAGAACTTGTCCAAGCCTTACCTCATTCTGAAACTACCAATTCGAAATGTCACCATCAGATTCTACCCTGTAGTGTAAATTCTTATTGGTCTTAATAATAAAAACCCAGAGTCAGATAATGGGGTAAGTGCTAAAAGATCAGAGAAGTAAAGGAGCCACCCACTAGTGAGACTTCTTAACCTTTACTGAATCCTCAGACTGTAAAGGGGGTGAGCTCCTGTCTCCTCCCACCTTATATTCCTCTCTCTACCCAGCCATATCACTTCCTGTCTCCACCTCCCTAGTGCTGGGATTAAAGGTATGAGCCTCCACTGCCTGGCTCTGTTTCTCTTTTAGACTGGATCAATTTTGTGTATCCCAGGGTGGCCTTGATCTCCTAATCTTCCTGCTTCCTTCTCCTAAGGAAGCTGTACCACTGCTTGGCTTCTATGGTTAACTAGTGGCTTAGCTCCTCACTGTGATCTCCAGGCAAGCTTTATTTGTTAGAGCACAAACAAAATGTCACCACACTTCCCTCTTTGTGTCACTAACTTTGGGGATTGAACTTTGGTGTGAGTTTGGAAGACAAAACATTCAAACCACAGCAGTTATGCTATGGGTAAGGGAGCAGCTTACAGCCACCTCAAGAGCCATCATATGTCCTTACTTATCTATGTGCCTTTCAATAACCCCACACACACATACACACACATCTGAGCGTGAGTCTCACATCAGCCCCACCGTGTTGTTGTAATGGAAATGGATCTTTTCACTTGTGTTGCCATCCATTTGTCAGATCTTCAATCATCATTTCCTTCCCACTTCAGGGGAGAAGACTAGTTAGCTTAAAACACTTTCTCTGGAAAACTGTATGGCAAGTCCCAAGTTCCAGACAATATTTAGGGGAACTGGGTCTGATTTTTATCTTCCTTACACCCTGCACACATCTATCCCTTCATGCCTGGACTTGGTCTTTCTTGGTGACACTTGGTTTTCCCCAGCAGAATCCAGCAGGATACTCTGTCCTTGAGTCCCAGTGCCCTGTGCTTCTTCACTTTCACCATAATACCTTGATGGTCACATCTTGTCCTAGCCTCACTGTCTTAGTCATCCAAGTCCTGTTCATTAGCAGCAAATATTTTCTTCTCTTTGTTGTATCTCTAGAGGAGAGAATCCCTGTAGGGCATTTGGATGGCTTTCTACCCACAAAACCATAAGGATCAGTGGGAATCCTCTCTATTTTCACTGTGATGTCTGTGAATTTAAGATTCTCCTATTAGCCCCATCCTCCTCCTGCTGAGAAGTGTGGATTGCTTGGTTATAGAATTGCTGAGAGTCGGTTACCCAGCAAATGGGCCATGGGATATAACTCTAGAAGACATGACCTTGGCTTTATTTCTGCATGGTGTATTGTGGCTGTGTTCAACCCCAGTGCTTAGGAGGCTTAAGCACATCCTTGCCAGAAAACACAATGTGCGGCCCATGAAAAAGTAGCTGGAATTGGAGAAAAATCACATTAAGGATATGTACAAACACTGCCAGTGTGTGTAGTCCTCTGAGGCACACCCACAGCTCATACACTCAGTTCATTGCTAGCCCAGGATTTTACTCATTCTTCAAGTAAATTATTTCAACAAGTAAATTATTGATTGTGAGCTGTGTGTTCAAGAGCTGTTCTGGGCATAGCAGATAGTTAAGTAAGAAAGGGTTGGCTCCTGTGCCTGTGGTGTTTGATTGGCAGGGGGTGAGAAGGAGAAAAGAAATTAAGTATCTAATACTAGATAAGCAATGGATAATTTGGGATAAGGGAACGTATTGTGAATATGATAAATATGGGAAGTGGGATTCTTCAGGACTCCTTAGGTAATGTGGTTATGGGATCTCTCTTCAAAGATGTGATCAGAGATGGGACTCTAATCATGAAAAGGAGTTTGCTTTCTGAGAATTTGCGAAGGTGGGGGGGCACTTCTAAGAAGAGGAAATAGCAAGTGCAGAAGTCCTGCCTTGGGACACATCCCCATGCAGACTGTGTGGCCTGGTAGGTGGAGCACAGCAGACAATGTCCTAGGTGAACCTTGGGCAGGTGACCTGGGACCTCACCACTGAGTGGATATTAGTCTTCAGTGCAGGGAGGTGATTCTAGAAAGGCTTTAATCTGAGGATGGAATGGTTAAGAGTTAATGGTTGTTAACTCTTAAAGGGTGTTGTATGGTGTATGAGTTTCAGTCCCATAGGAAGAAGGATGGGGAAACTATGTGGGAGAACATTTTGGAGCTATGCAAGAAACACTGGTGGCCTGAAGCAGGGTGGTGAGGAGTCAGCCACTCATCACACAGGAAGTGATTATGGAGCTTGTACTCAGTGTCAGGCACTGTTCTGGGACTATGGAACTACACAAGACAAATTCATTATCTGTCCTCATAGGCCTCCAGTAAAGTGAATGAGACCAAAAACAAAACAACTAAATCTGCAATTATATTCTATGTAGCAGATGGTTTATTGTTTCACAAGGACTGTAGTCCAGACATGCCAGAGACTAGGTGGCTTAAGTGATCACACTACATTTTCTAATAGCCCTGGTGGATAGAAATTCAAGGCTAAGGTATTGAAAACTTGGCTTCGGAGATGATCTTCCTAGGCTGGCAAAATCTCCCTCAGTGCAACCTCTTATGGTCTTTTCTCTCTGTGTATAAGTCCCTAGTGTCTTTTTATGTGTCCACATTTCCTCTTCCTGATAGGACAGTAGTTGGATTAGATCGGGGTCTACCCAACAGCCTCATTTTGGCTTAATTAGTTCTTATGAGGCCGTATTGCTAGATACAGACACAATCTGTGTTTGGGTTTCCAGGAGTCAGTGATGATATGGAGAAACAGAGACCTTGAGAAAGAGGCCTTGATGGCTAGCCTGGCACTGCATTTGCGTGCTGGTAGTAACCAGTCTTACTTGATTGGTCAGGTTGAGAGACAGATAGATGCCCCAAAGATGGCTGCTTCCAGATCTCTGTGTGCTTATGCTACCTCTGAAGTGGTAACCACAGGCCTTGCAACTGCTCATGGGATTGCACATCATATAAACTATGGGCCTCTTTACCTGTCTGTTGCATTGCAGTGATTTCCCCAAATCCTCAACCTTAGAATTAATTTTACTCAGAAGTTTGTAAGATTGTAACTATATTGGGAAAAAAAAATACATTTCCTTATATCTTCAAATTTTTATGAGTCTCCACTTCTGACTTTCAAAACATTTTCTATTGACATATGACCATAGTTTGTCAGTAAAGGATTCAATTAATTATTCTAAAAGTTGTGGACAGAGGAATCATTACTGATTTGCAATCTTATCCTCTACCCATTGAAGCTGGCTTTAAATGTTTGCCTCAAAGCTTTCAAAACAGTGACCAAAAGTCAGGCATAATCCTCCAAAGAAATTATTTTCTTTTACAATGGAAAACTTCCCACCCATATTTTATAGCCCATTTAACTTGTTGTTATTCCAAAATTGTTTTGGCCATAGCTACCATCCACTGCTAGGTCCTGGTGTCAGCCATTAGCAGGGCCACTACAGTTATAACTTCGATAAATGTCAGCACACTGTTCCACTCAGTTTCAAACTTTCTAACTCCCAAGTTGACTTTTAGATTTTTTTCCAACCTATTTTTCCCACTATCACAGGGCCATGTCCCTCAGCCCACAGAGCAACAGCAACACGTTTCTAATGTATGTAGGAGCTTTCACTTCAATTGTGTGGCTTCCTGCTGAGCATTGTCAGGTTTAAAGAGCGAGATAAAGGGCACAATAATATGTCTTCAGATGCTACACTGACATCTGCAGGAGTTTAAATGTCACCAGCATCAAGGCATTTTGCCCCAAATGCAAAGCCAGTTTCCTCTTAACCCTGTTCAGCAGGATTCCATTTTAGGGGAACTCAGTCTCAGTGAGTAGTGGGGGGGGGGGTGCCTCAAGCCTAGCTGATGGCTGCTTGGGGGACCCAAGGTCACCTGTGTTTGGCTAAAGATTGGTGAATTGACGTTGGTACAATAATTTCATTTCCTGAAGTGCAGAGGCAGAGGGAAGATAATGATGGAAAGGGTGGCTGAAGAGGACTGGAGTTGGGGGTAGAGGGAGGGTCAGAGAATCCAGGAGCCCAGAGAAGACCGAATACAAGGAAGATCTCAACCAAAAGACACTGATCATGAGTCAGGGGTGATCCAGGGCCTCGTAGTAGAGATAAGAGTGAGGGCATATGGAGAGACTGCAGAATGAGACGAGAATTGAGAAGGTTCCCTCAGTGTGTGGAGGGGTTGGAGTCACTGCTGGATTTATGGGTTCAGATAGAGGACAGGTGGCCAGTGGGAACTGTTCCAAGAGACTGAACGTAAGAGCAACTTCTCAGAGGCCACACACTGGTGGGACCTGACTTCTGATGAGTTTGGCTAAGACTGAACAGTCTTTTCATCAAACATACTCAAGATTTTAGGGTAAGGGACTTCACATAAAATGTGGACTGTTTATTTTTCTGGGGAAATCAGAGACTGATAGCTCTGAGCAAAGTACTCCCTTCCCTCACCCCACTCACTGCTGGCTTTAGTAGCAGAGCTTCCCTTTCAATGTGGTATGAGGTCTCTCTAGTTCTTCTAATTATCCACCATTCCTTAACAGTTTTCCAACATTGAAATACCAGTCCTTACTCTGCTTACAACATTTTTTCTTTATTTTGTGAAAATATCTTCCCAAAATTGGAAATGAAAGATGGAGCAAGAAGGTGTTGTTTTTTGTTAGCTTTGATTTACAGTGGAGCCACTTTGTTAATTTGCATAGCTGTCTGGTTCCTGTGAGAGTTTGGCTTTGATATCTCTGCTGTAAATCAGAGTCATCAGTGTTTCCCCAAAAATATTAGTACTCATGGACATTCACCATCTACATTCTGAATTTAGAAGGGAGAAAGGAGATGGAATGAAAATGAAAGAATCAAGAACGAAACTCTTGCTGAGAAGGGAGAAGGGGGAGGAGTCAGAAGCAGGCAGGTGCCAATCAATGAACAAAGAGGAACTATCTCTAACTGTATGTCTCTCAGAACTTAACCACTGGCCCCATGACCAGAAGTGCAAGAAGAGGGTGACCTTTGTAAAACTCAAAAGGACATCTTGATTTTGGAGCCTAATCACTCCCTCCTTACATAGGGTGGGTGTTCCTTTCCACTTTAAAATCAAAGTAGAAACAGACCTACAAGGTTTGCTCCACTCCTGGGCTGAAGAACTGATAGTTCCAAAATCACTTCACAGAACTATAGAGGAGAGCCAAAGAAGAATAATTTCAAGCAACCAGAGCAGCATGACATTTATCACATTGGTAGATGCAGGAATCTTGAATTTGGAGATGACCAGCAGAAATAGTCTCATCTGGGCCTTGGACCCATGACACTTCAGCCACAGGGCTCTGACAGTAGCATATGGGAGTATCTGAGCTGTTGTCAGCTGGTTTAAGACCTTGGCAGATGACATATACCTTCTCACAGCAAGTGTCCTTGATCACACTGAAGTCCCTGGGTTTGGGAGAGTCTTACAGGTGGTGGCACATTTTGGTAGACAAGACAGTTCAAAACATCCGCAGGGGGGAGTAGCGTGGACTGGGGTTCCTTGTAAAATATTTGGGAGCAAACAGAGAAGCCAGGAGAGTCATCACAGTCCACCCTGAGGGTCCGTTTTCTGCACTCTGAGGCCTGTCTGATGACACCATCATCCCTGTCCAGGCCAAGAAGGCAAGAGAGTGACTAGTCCAAAATCGAGTTTGGGGATCAAATGGAACTAGACTGAATTCTTTGTGTCTCTCCGTAGCTTTGGTAACTGTTCCAGTTTCATCTCTGTTGTGTGATAAAAATGCCTGACAAAAAGCAACTTAGGAGAAAAGAATTTATTTGGCTTAATATACTAGGTTACAATCTATCCTAGTCGGGAACTCAAATCAGAGGAGCTTGAAGCAGGTGCTTATACTCACAGTCAAGAACAGAAGGAAATGCATGCATGCATTCTTGCTTGCTTATTTATTTGTTCTCAGCTCAATTTCTCTAGTTACAAAATTTAGGATCCCCTGCCTAGGAAATGGCACCCTATCCATACCGGGCTGTATCTTCTTATATCAATTAGCTTAATTAAGATATTCCCTAACAGAAAGGGGAACACTTATTTACTGCTGATGGGAATGTAAACTGGGACAACCATTATGAAAATCAGTGTGGAGGAAAATCCATCCTCAGAATATGGAAATCGATCTACCACAGGATCCAGCTATACCACTCTTGGGAATATACCTAAAGGACTCTATGTCTTAGTATAGAGGTACTTGCTCTTTCATGCTCATTGCTGCTCTATTCACAATAACTAGTAAATGGAGAGAGCCTTAGTTGTTCATCAACTGATGAATGGATAATGAAAATGTGGCACATTTACACAATGGAATATTAAGAAAAATGAACTTATAAAATATTAAGCTATTAAAAATGAAATTATGAAATTCTCAGGTAAATGGATAAAGCTAGAAACATTGATTGTGAGTGAAATAACCCAGTCTCAGAAAGACAAACATCACATATTTTCTCTCATTTGTATATATTAGCTTTGTGTGTGTTCTGTTTGGAATACCCACAGATATTAGGGAATTAGTAAGGAGCCATGGGAGGAGGGGCACTGTCAAGGGAGGAGAGATAGACCACAGTACTGTGGGGATTAAAAAGGAGTAATGGAACAGGAAGGGTTAAATTTGGGTGGAGCATAGGAGGAGAGTATAGTAGGATTTCTGTTTGGGACACCAGCTCACAAATAATCACACAGAGACTTATTAATTATGAAAACTCAGCCTTAGCTTAAGCTTGTTCCAATAGCTCCTATAACTTAAATTAACCCATATTTTTTATTAACCTATGTTCTACCTTATGGCTTTTAATTCTATCCCATTCAGTGTGTCTGACTTATTCAGCATCCGGCTGGCTTCTCTTCTTCTCTTCTTCCCAGAGTCCTCTCCGTGCCTAGAAGTCCTGCCTATACTTCCTGCCTAGATATTGGCCATGTAGCGCATTATTAAACCAACCAGAAGGTGCCTTGCTAAAGACACATCTTCAAAAATTATTTCACAACAAGACAATGTAGAGGAGAGAATAAAGGGAGGGAAAACTAACAGTGAAAGCCTTTTGAAAAAGTCAAATGGAAACCCACTACTACAGGAGCTTTCTGAAATATATACATAAGCATAAAATAAAATAGTTTTAGCCAGGCGGTGGTGGCACACGCCTTTAATCCCAGCATTCAGGAGGCAGAGGCAGGCGGATCTCTGTGAGTTCGAGGCCAGCCTGGGCTACAGAGTGAGTTCCAGGACAAGCTCCAAAGCTACACAGAGAAACTCTGTCTGGAAAAACCAAAAAAAAAAAAGTTTTAGTAGAGTTTCCCTGCAAAAGGAGGACAATACCCCAACTAGAGACCACATGTTAGCAAATAAAATCCCCAATAACAGGAAAGGGCTACCTCTCTTTGAGTTGTTGGCCAACGGGGGGCTATTGTCAATACTGTTGTTTGCCCTCCAGAACTTGATGATAAGATCATAATTCTTAAGACCCCACATACTTGATTCATGGAAATCAAACTGGTATTAACCTGGAACCTTATCTCTACTGGCTAGCATTCACAGTGCTGGAAAGTACTATGCAGATACAGGAGGAGAAAATTAATTTAAAAATATAATAAAAATAGAAAAAAATAAAAAGTAATTATCAATATTGCACAGCTTTAAACTCTGAATGCTGTAACAGCAAGTGACATGATAAGTATGCCTATTAGTAAAATAGTGGTACAAATGTTGTAAGACCACACAATCACTTTTTGGTTGGCCCAGTCCATGAAATGGAACCCATACTTGGCATTATTAATACACCCAAAAAACTTGTGGCTAGATAGGTCATAGGACCTGGGGGAGGACCTAATAGTACTATTCTGCTAAATGAACATACAGTATTAAAATGACTACTACTGACTTACTGCTGTAGATCAGTGCATCTCAAACACCATCAGAGAAGCTTCTCCTTGCAGCAGAGAGCAATTAACACTAAGACTCTCAACTAGCCAATGAGCAGAGAGAATAAGAGACACTCGAGTGCCCCACCCTCAGTGGTACATACATACCATTACACCCTTTCCCACAAGGCTCAGGGGTCATTGTGAAAGAGGGGATGAAAAGATTGTAAGAACCAGGGACCATGGATAACATCAAGGAAACAATGTTTCCTGGATACAACATGGCAGTTTCACATATGAATTCTTACTAATTACAGAAGCATACATGAGATCTGTGAAAGCTCAAGTCAAATAAAATCCTAGGATGAAGATAGGATGTGGTGTGAAATTCTACAGCTAGCCTTGGAGCTATTGGCATTTGATAGATGTGGGAAGAAGGAGAGTCAGTTTTCTTCAAAGCTGTGACCATGTAGGTGGACTCCATTCTAGGGAAGACTTTATTCCAGAAATTTGGGTAAAGTAAACTGCACTTAATGTAGAGGGGGAGAAAACTCAAAGTTGTGTGGGTAAGGAGGGGAGGACTGAAAGGGTGGGTATAGGAGGAGTTGATGGGGAATATGATCAAAGTACATTGTAGGGAATTATCATAAAATTAACAAAAAATATTACTTTAGAAAAAGACAATCCCCATAGACAAAGCCAGAGATTAACCCAATATAGACAGACCCTCCTCTTTGAGATCCTCTTTTAAGGTGATTCTGAGTTATGTCAAGCCGACAACTAACGCTAACTTTCACAACAATCTTGGATTTGCTGATACTAATTTCTACCCTTTATCATATGCTTCACAGGGATGCCATGAAATTAGAACAGATAAAACATGCAAAGTGTTTTGCTGGCTGTTTTTATGTCAACTTGACACAGATGCAGTCATTTAGAAAGAGGGAATCTCAGTTGAGAAAACGTTCCTACCAGATTGGGGGATTTTCTTGATTAATTATAGATGTGGAAGGGCATAGCCCGTTACTGGTGGTACCACTCCTAGGCAAGTGGTCCTGGATGGTGTAAGAAAACAGGCTGAAGCCGGGTGGTGATGGCACATGCCTTTAATCCCAGCACTCGGGAGGCAGAGGCAGGTGGATCTCTGTGAGTTCGAGGCCAGCCTGGTCTACAAAGTGAGTTCCAGGAAAGGCACAAAGCTACACAGAGAAACCCAGTCTCGAAAAACCAAAGGAAAAGAAAGGAAGAAAGGAAGAAAGGAAGAAAGAAAGAAAGAAAGAAAGAAAGAAAGAAAGAAAGAAAGAAAGAAAGAAAGAAAACAGGCTGAGCAAGCCACCGAGAGCAATCCAGTAAACAGCCTTACTCCATGTCACTGCTCTATTTCTCATCCCGTATCTATCCTGAGTTCCTGCCCTGACTTTCCTGGATGATGAACTATAAGCTGTAAGATTAAATAAGCCCTTCTTTTCCCAACTTGTTTGTAGCGTTTTACCATGGCAACAGAGACCTCAACTAAGATTATTGCTTAGCACTGGTAGGGGTTTCACTATATGTTATTCTTCCTACTTTTCTTGATATCCTTGGTATCATAAGGCCCCTCCATTTAGCCCCACTTGGGATAATGAGTCTATGCCAGCCTATCACTGATTTTATTGATCTTAGTAGGGAATCTTCATTGTACTCAATGACAAAGCTCATTCCTCTTGTCATCAGCTAAGTAGTTATCAACTAATGGGAACAAGACATTGCTGTTTTATGGGGGACTTATATAGAGGAGCATTTACCACCACAAACAAGGAAATACATGAATATAAGCTATCCAACAAGAAACTCAGGCTTAATCCCAGGACTGATGATCTTAGATGCTGATTTCCATTTGAAAACCATGTTATACTCAATCCCCAGAATCTGTGTTCTATATTTCACCCATGCTTAGGAGGTGTCCCAGTGTATAGTTGAGAATGTAAACTATGCACCTTTGTGAACATGGGCAGCTTTCTGGAATTCATAGGAACAGTTGCGCTGTTTTGAATAATTGTAGATGCTGAGCATGGTACCCATCACATAGAAATACTCAGTAAATGACAGCTCTTATAGTTCCCTTCTCTTTTCTTCCTACTATACTCTCTGTCCTTAACTGTAGACAAAATTCTAAACAGTCTTAGTAAATAAGAAACACAGAGCCAAATACAGAGGTAAATAGCCAGCCAAAGAAATCAGAGAGTCATGACTACCTTATCTTACCACTTCGCTGCTGTCGCTTCTCCAGAGAGAGAGACCTTCTTCCTGTGTGACTTGTGTTTTGTTGCTTTCCTGTTCTGCCTTCTCATTGGCTCTAAACCCAGCCACATGACTTCCTCATCACTGCCTATCTATACAGACCTCCAGGGCTCTATGGTTGGTACTGGGATTAAAGGCTCAGGTCACCACACTTGGCTGTGTCCTTGACCACACAGAGACTCTGCCTTCCATGTGATCAGATTAGGGGCATGGGCTACCATCACCTGACTGCTGTCCCTGGCTCGCTATAACCTCTGATCTCCATGCAAACTTTATTTATTAACATACAAGTAAAATCACACTTCAGCACAAATAAAATATCACCCTTAACCATTGCTATCATCAGCGTCATCAGCAGAGTCAAGGGAGGAGCTTTGGGTTCTGTGATCCTGCCTTAAACCTACTGTCATTCCCAGGGGCAACATTCACTTTGAACCATTCTAGAGATGTGTGGGCCAAGTTGTCACAGGAACTTTGAGGGTCTCACAGAACAGAATTCACCTCTTGGCTTCCATGTTTTCTGGATGCCTGACTGTGCTCAACTATGCAGAGTCTTAGATTTGTGATCTGTGAACTAAGGATGCTGTCCTGTCTACTCCATAGATTTCACAAGGCTTAAATGAGACAATGTGTGGAATTCACAGAACAGGCCTCACTCTGTAGTGGTCCATCAACTCTTATTAGAGTCTGGCATCTTCTCAGGCACATGGCCTATCCTGGGCTGCTGTTCCTGATGGAGAAGTGGTGTGGGCAACTGCATCCTGTCCTCATGTGTTCTTTGGTTTTCTCTCTTAGGAAAAGCACCTCATTTCCTGCGACTCCAAAATGTTGAGGTGAATGTTGGGCAGAATGCCACTTTTCAGTGCATTGCTGGTGGGAAGTGGTCTCAGCATGACAAACTTTGGCTCCAGGTAAGAATGGCAGAGATTCTTGTTCACACTATTCCCTCCCTTTGCAAGGAAGTAAGTATGAGCTGTGAAGAAGGGTATGGTGGGGAAAGGGGCATTTAAAAATTTCTCTACTCCTAGGATATTGCTCTCCATCCATGCTCTTGTGAAATCTTATCTACTGTTCCAATAGATTGGCATTTTAGAGATGGAGAAGCTGATGGTAGCCTAAAAGTTCTAGGTCTAGAATTTGTGAATATGACTCAGCCCCCCCCCCCCCCCGCAACTACCACCAAGTACTCTTGGACAAGATTTGTTGTTAAAGTTACAATTGCTAAGGCTAAGACAAACTGTGTACCTTAGGGTCTGGGATTGTGATGTCATTCATCCTTGACTAAAAGGTACTTGGATATCTTCATGAAACTGTTGCTCTTTTGTTAGAAAATGCTTTTGAGTAGTCTGTTCTTTGGCTAAATGAGTCTGTCACTGAGTACAGTCCATCAGGACAGTGTTTTAAGCTTCAATACCCTTCTCTTTCTTTTCTGCTCATTGATTCTACTTCCCTAGCAAGATGAGAGAGCATCTCTGGAAAGGGTACAAAGCCAGAGGATGGGACACAGAATGAGAGCACTTGTGGTGATAGCACTCTCATGCTCCTCTCACTACAAACACAACTACCAAGATCTGAGGCAGCACAGAAGGAAAAGCAGAGCTAAGCTTCTCCCTGCAGTATCCACGAGGCCATCTTTATTCTCTCTCTCTCTCTCTCTCTCTCTCTCTCTCTCTCTCTCTCTCTCTCTCTCTCTCTCTCTCCTCCCCCCTCCCTCCCTCCCTCTACACACACACACACACACACACACACACACACACACACACATTTCTTTTCCTTTTGACAAAGTTTTGCTATGTAGCCTAGGCTGGACCAAAAGTTTTTATCTTTCTGCCCCAGTCCTGCAAGTGCTGGGCTTACAGGTTTGAGCCATCATATTTAGCTTCCATGTAATTCCAAATATTTTCAAACAGCATTATTGAAGATAATTGAGATACAATGTTTAAGGCATACAACTTGACAAATATAATGTATTTATGTGTGAATAGTTTCACAATCAAGATAATGAACATTAGTGTCACTTTCCAATGTGTCCTTGTCCCCATTTTTAATTTCTCTCTACTCCAGTGTATAATAAAGACCTTCTGGTGTGTTTCCTGATACTATGCATTAGTTTACATGTTCTACACTTTCATATTAATGCAGGGCTTGGGGAAATAGGTCAGTGGATGAGGCCCTTGCTGTGTGAGCATGAGGACTAGAGTTCAGATTCCCAGAAAGCACGAAAATCCCTATGTGGTAGTCCAGCATCTGCAATCCCAGTGTGCCTGTGGTGAGTGGGAGGTGGAGACAGGTGCATCCCTGAAAGCTTATGAGCCAGCTAGCCTGGTGTACCACAGTGGACACAAGAGGCAGACCCTGCCTCGAAGAAGGTACAAGGTGAGGACCTGTGCCTGAGGTGGTCCTCTGACCTTCACGTGCCTTCTGTGGCACTTGCATGAATGTCTTCATACACACATGTACACACACACACTCACGGACAGAGGGAGAGAGAGAGAGAGAGAGAGAGAGAGAGAGAGAGAGAGAGAGAGAGAGAGAGATGGAATCAAGCAGTATTAAGCTCTTTTTATCAATAATTCTGAAGTGAGGTCCATTTAAATCATTGCATGTACCAATATTTTATTTAGTTAGCTTGTTCTTAGGGATAATCTGTTCTAACAATGGACTATTAATAGTAAGCCATAGATCGTAATTTTCTTACCTATTAACTTGCTGATAGCTGCCTGTTGCATTGTTTCCTATTTCTTTTTTTTTTAAACAATGGATGTTTTGTTTATTTGTTTTTTTGTTTTTACATCCTGACACCAGTTTCCCCTCCCTCCTTTCTTTCCATTCCTTCCCCCAATGCCTGCCCCTACATCCCATCTATTCCTCTTCTATTTCTCTTCAGAAAAGGGCAGGATTCCCATGGTTATCAGCCAGCCATGGTCTATCAAGTTGCAGTGAGACTAGCCACTCCCTCTCCTATTAAGGCTGGACAAGGCACTCTGGTAAGAGGAAAGGGTCCCCAAAGCAGGCAGCATAGTCAGAGACAGCCCCTGCTCCCACTATTATCAGCTAAGAAGAATCTGTTATAAACATTAATGTGCAAATCTTTGGGTGTGTGTGTGTGTGTGTGTGTGTGTGTGTGTGTGTGTGTGTGTGTGTGTGTGTATTCTTTCATTTTTCTTCAGTAAACATAGAGTAGTGACATGGCCAGGTCTTGTGTAGACATGGGTTTAACTTTCTGAAGAACCAGGGGCTATTTCAAACATGGCATTGCCTCTACCAGTTTATGTAAATTCACTTATCACGCTTCTTTACTAACATCCACTGTAGTCAGTCTTTTCGATTCATATAGGTGTTCATTTGTACCTCAGTGTGATTAGAAAATTTATTTCCCTAAAGACCAAGGATGTTGAAGGAGTTTTCATGTGCTTTCATGGGCTCTGTATACATTTTCATGGCTGTTCCTACTGTCATCTTGCTTCTTAAATTTGAACCTTTTTTTTCTTGCAGTTGAAAACTCCCTGGGCAGACAAAGACCATCTAGGCACTAACAATCTTTCCTTGCTCCTTGTGTCCCTCCTTCTGTGTTACTCAGTATTAAGTAGTGTCATTGACTCTTTTCATTGTAATTAGAGTTAAAGTACATTTTGCTCTAAAGAGGCACTGCCATTTCAATGGCATCAACTCCTCAGGGTCATAAGAATGAGGTAGGACAATTACAGTATTTTCAGAAACTTTGAGTATTCCAGTTATTCTAAAGTCAGCATCACTACAGTACTGACTTCTATGCACTAAGCCACAGGTCTGTAAACAGGAGGATGTTAAAGCAGAGAACAGAGGAAGTGTTGAAGAAAACAGACAGAAATACACATTGTGGAGCTCTTTCACATCTTACTTATTTATCTACTTTTCAGCGTTTTTCAGGTGGCTTACAATAGGATACAAAGCAAGACAAGATAGTGTAAATTAAACGCAAGGCACCACAGATAAGAAGAGCACAGGAGAGCTGCTTCTCAGGCTATGACTACATTTCTGCATTTCCAATGCCTGCCTGTGGGTCACAAGTGGGACACCCGGGCACCACAGCCACCAGTAGAATAAAGAAAGCTTGTCAGATATACAGTTTACAATGTCTGCGAGATAAACACAAACCAATTGCTCAGGAAAATTCTAACTGTTGTTCACACAGAGGCCAGACAGGAATAGTTCCCAGGAGCCCTCATAAAGCAAAGACTGTGTGATGTAATGAGCAGCATCCCCATCACAGTCTTATTGAGGGCACACAGGTGGCTTTGTGGAGCTACTTCCCATCATAATCATACTCTGTGTGAAAGCAGGCTTAGGAGGTGGAAGGAAACGGGGAGCACAGCTCGAGCAGGGGGCCTCAGCTTTCTCTAATCTATCTCTACCCAGGGAGGCTTTAAACATAATGCAGTGAGCGGATGGATACAATAACTATCCCTGCAAGGAAGGCTTCTTGAGTATTGGCTTCCTCCTCTACATTTCAGGGAATATTAGGAAGGAGGGCTTGAATACTGGGCTTTCTGCCAAAGACCCATGTGACTAGTGAAGTTCCAGGCATGTATGCAACACTGTGGTTGGAAGTTGTTGATCATTGTAGTCACAGGGGAGCAGAAACAACAGGGCATGCACATGTACACACAAGTGTATGTAGTGCATAGACAGGTCCATCATTTCTAGAAGATAGTCAGGCACATAAAATCTAAAACTATCAATGCACACATTTTTCCAAACTTAGCTTCATTTATGGCAGTTTTCTAAGGAAATGACCAGAAATGAGGACAGAGATGTACCTGCAACTATATGTACAGAAAACTAGAAGAACTAGAATGTTCTGCAAGAGAAATTAATTAAGTAAATGCTGGAGTGAAATAATTAAATATCAGACGGTGGGCAGATACTAACGACATTCTCACAGTACGTAATTAAGTGAAAAGTACAAGCTATAGAATAGTTGGTGTATTTATATTTTAATGAAAAAACACACATACATATATAAATATGTGCAGAGTTATATACCTACTTATATAATGTATATACATCCCTATATATCATGCCTACATGTATACATACACTTATAATACTATAAAGCATATATCAATATTATTAATTGTGATAACAGATTGATAATGCTTTTATTTTTTCTGTTTTATGGAAACATTAGAAGTGAATAAGGAAACTAACATAAACAAAAATAAATGCCGTTAAATGGGAAAAAATGCTCATTTTTTCTTAGATATTAGTATTCTAGAGACGGTAGGAAGTGTCTCCAGGGTCAAGTGGCCAAGTTCAGTGGAAAGGCTGACTTCCTGGTGAGGACACAGTCCAGATTCCCTCAGGGGTACTGTTTATCCAAATGGTGTTTAGAATATTCTGCACGTGTCCTCCTTTCTTATCACAATGCATGGCTGATAGGACTCTACCCTCACCCCACTCTCCAGGGACTCTAGAGCCAGACCACCTGTCAGGACCACCATGGAGCTGACCTTTGAGGCCACTCTACAAAGAGTATGCTCCACTGGGAGACTATACAACCATGACACTTGCCACCTCAGAAGTGAGGTCATGTGTGCAGATGCTCTTCATGGATCTCAGCAGGGTCTGTGTATGTGTTGACACAATCACAGGCACCAGAAAGGGTCTGATAGGAAAAGGCTCTCATTCTGCGAGCCCATTGGTCCATATCAGCTGCACCTGGCTATAAGATAAAGAGACATGTCTGTCAGTGTGCATAGCAGCAACTCTTCCCATTAGCTTCTTACCTTGATCCAGTGGGGAAGCCCTGGCTACCAACGCAGAGAGTGTTGAGTGAAGAATCCCCCACCCCCAATGGCTCTGAACTGGATGTCCCTCTGTGTTGGGATTCTGCATGGTGGTCAGAGAAACTCAACAATGATGGTAAAGCCAGGAGAGTATGCATGTGTGGATATGTCCTGAAGGCCTATATACACAATACTTTTAATGCTCACCATGATCTTTCAAAAAGCTGACATTAACAGCCCAAATGAGGTTGAGTATTGGGGGCGGGGGTGGTGTGTGTGTATGAGGACTTCAGGGTCAAACTGGAATTGAGCAGGAGAGCTAGGATAAGGGTGTGTGCTGCATCCCGAAGCCTTGGGTTCATTCATTTTGCTTTGCTACATCAAATCTAATCATGCTTTGCAGGTAGATCCTTATTAAAAAAAAAAAAAAAAAGTATGTTCAAGCCGAGGAAATGGCTCAATGGGTAAAGTGCTTGCCGTGCAGGCATGAGGACATGAGTTCAATCCTCAGCACTCATGCACATCTGCAAACCTCGTCCTTGGGGGGCAGAGATACGAGGATCCCTGGGTTTGTTAGCCAGCCACCTTAGCTGATTCAGACAACTGTAGGTTCAGGAGGAAGCCTGTCTCAAAAAGTAAAACAGGGAGCAGTTGAAGAAGATGTCCAATGTCAGTCTCTGTCCCCCCCCCCCACACACATGTGCATGCAAATGCACGCACACATGCACACACGTTTCTTTATTTAGCATACATTCATGCCTCTAATTTTCAATCCACTGTAGTAGATACTTAAATGTATTTGAATTTCCCAAATTTGTAAGAAAATCATTGAGATAAAAGTACACTTAAAATGTCACTCACACTGACCTCTCTGGATGCTTTTTGGATTTATTGTCTCTTTCTGAGCCATGTTTCATAAATATAAGGTTGATATTTGCAATGTGGTTTTCTTCAGCATCCATCTCTTTCTAAAAGCCACCCTTGTAAATATCAGCAGTGTGTTCCTTGTTAAAACCAAGGGATGCTTATCAGTCCTTATACAGATGTTCCTTGGCTTAGGGATGGAGTCACATCCTGATCATGAGTGTGAGGGGCATTGAAAGTGCATTTAGTTAGACTCAAGCTAAGGGTCAGCCTTGCTCAGCAATGCAGGGTATTGTGGAGTTCCCGTCGCTTCCCCCTCTCATTGCTGCCTGACTGGAAGCTGGGGCTCCTGGCTGCTGTCCATCATTTCCACAGTAGTGTAGCACATACTGCTAGCCAAAGCACAAATAAAAATTCAGAATTTGAAGTGCAACTCCTGCTTCATATATATCACTTTCACATTTCTGTGGAGGTGGAGATGTTCTAAGTCAAACCTCCATCAGTGGGGTCACTATCTGTACTTGACAATTCTTTCAGCCCTTGATGACACTCAGTATTCCTTCTGTAAACATCTGCCTGCCCTCTTGGGTCCCTGAGGCCATGGGCCAGTCACTGTTATGAGATTGTTTTAGCTGATTTGCAGGTTAATAAGATTGTCTGCTACAGTTTTATAGATGCTGGCAGAAGACTCAGACTCTTGGTTCAGAGATGAGGGGCCTTGTTACTTATGACACTACAGCCAGGGTGGGCTTCGTGATGGTGTTCATGTTCTATGGGGACAATGGGGTTTGGGGTGGGTGTAAAATGCTGTTCCAACATGGGAGATCTGTGTCGTAGCCAGGGAAATCTATGTTAAGAAAACTAAACATTAATATTTATTAGTAGACATTATGGAGATATAAACTATAAATCATAAAACTCATTTTTTTTTAATTGTGGCCCTGACATCTCATGCTTTATCTTCTGTGTCGCTCTGGACCCAAAGGTCACTCAGATCATCAAGGAGCTACAGGATATGCATGAAGCTCCTGGTAGAGTGTTTCCCTAGTGTGTTCTGAAGCCCCGGGTTCCATACGCAGCACTGTGAAAAATAAATAGAAAAAACTTCACCTGCACACAATGCCTGGGCTTCCTTTCTCCTGTCTTGTACAGCTCCCCTGTGAGGACCCTGACTACTCTGACCTGGAACTTTCCCCTCAGATACTTCTCTCTCTTATGCTGTTTCTTTGTGTCTTTTCTCAGCCCATCCTCAGCCTATACTTTCAGGGTTTATCCCAGATCAGCTGGCTCTCTGCTTGGCAAGGAGCTCAGATAGGACAGAGAGCACTCAAAATCAAACTTTGCTGTCCCCTGTCCCCCTGTGGATTTACCTTCCATTGGTGAAGACAGACTCTTGAGTAACACAGTTGACTATTTCATCACAAAATGGGAAGGCTGCTTGGGGAAGATGGGGCTGGTGGCTGCAAGATGGGGAAAGCAGAGAGGGTGCGTGTGCGATATGGGCAGTAACTTCAGAGGAAGTGGCCTTCCAGTGGAGCTTGGGGGGATAAGCCAGTCACAAACAAAGAAGCCATCCCTGGGAGATGGCAAATGTGCAGGCCCTTCCCCACCTGCTTGTCTTGTCTGCTTTGCTGTAAGCTTTGTGGCCTTCTGTGGGGTTTACACCAGCCCTCTTCTGAGTCTGCAGGAGCTCTGGACTCAGGCATCAGACCCCAAAGAGCCGCTGGCCGTGAATGCAGTGGGCCCTTGGAAGGGTTTCAGAACAGCTAATCAAAAATGATTTATGTCTACTTCTATTTCTTTTAACTTTTAATAAAGAATAATCAAAAGCTATTCTTTAGAGACTGCCAAAAAGGTACAAATGTGCTCTTAAGAGAATCGATGGGCGCGATTCTAGTAAGTTTCCAAATGTCATACCATTGCAGGGAGGACTGGGGGTGAAAAGAATATTCATTACCAATGGATTGTGGGAATGTCACCTAAATATTTGCTGGCTGGGAGACTCCTGGAGCAATCAGACCATTTCAGCTGGAAATGTTGGACCTGATTATTTATTTACTTACTTTTTTTTGATTCCTGAACCTCAAACTAGCTTGCAAGATTGCAAGACACTGTATTAGAATATCTCCTATTCAGTGAGTGTCCAATTTGTGTGTAGAACCAGCAACAGTTTCCCTTTTATTAAAGACAGCATTGTCCTCATTTCTGCCAATTACAAATCAATTGCAAGCCTGGCTCTTCTCTGAAATAATGACAGCCTTTTTTTCTTCTTCTTGTGCTATATCTTATCTCTTTGTGAAGGGGATAATGTCGTGGCACAAGAGATGAATGGAGAGGGAACAGCAAAACAGTGAGGCTCTAATAGATATCTTGGTAGATAATTAGGAAGTGGGCAAATAGAACATGCATTAGGCACACCTCTTCTCTAGGTGGTTCCCAAGACAGAGAGATCCTACTTGAGGTGGAATGGTGAGTGTGTGTGTGTGTGTGTGTGTGTGTGTGTGTGTGTGTGTGTGTGCTCTAGGTATAACAAAGTATAAATATTTCTAGGTCATTTTCTTCAATGGATAAGCTGGCTTACCCATATAAAACAATGCAAGCTCAGAGGAATTGGAATACAAGTGGCTTTTACAGAGGGGATGGGGGGATTTTGATTTCATGGGCAACTGTTACCCTGAGAGGGACACTGGCAAGCATGAGATTGAACCAAAGGTTGTTTAGGCTGTAAGACCCCTTTGTTCTGTTTAGAACATGTATTCCATCCCTGGATGAAATGGAATATATGTTTCTCTCTGGCCAGATGCAGCTCCATTGACCTTGGTAAGCACACAGAATCTCTGGTGTCTGTGAGCAGGACTCAGTCATCCTTAGATCAGGAATATGGCTCTGTACATAATCCTGGGCTGGGTTTAGCCTTCTCTTGGAGTTGGGTACCTTTGGTGCAGTGAAAAAATTTCAACCCCAGGAAGTTGTCCTAGAAATAAGGCAGCTTTTAATTCGTGTGTTCTGGGATGTTATTTGCCTA
The DNA here is from genome assembly GCF_949786415.1 of Peromyscus eremicus. Classification (NCBI taxonomy): domain Eukaryota; kingdom Metazoa; phylum Chordata; class Mammalia; order Rodentia; family Cricetidae; genus Peromyscus; species Peromyscus eremicus. The sequence continues at coordinate 135,613,527 of NC_081419.1, read as the reverse complement.
CTGCTTTCCCCTGAAGGGCTGAGGATGAGATTAGTCTTCAAGTTGTTTAACCCAGACCAAGGTGAGCCATATTGGCATCATTTGGAAAACTGTTAGAAATGAGATTATCTGCCTTCACCAAGCCTCTGGAATCACTGTGTATGTGATTCTGATGAACACTGAAAACTGAGGACCATGGGTCTAGACTGATGGATATGGGTTCAGAAAACCTTATCTACCTACTGATCTTTCAGCTGCCAAGACTTGATACTGTGGGACAGGTGTACATCTATATCACTTTCCTTCTTACATATCTGTTTCTGACTTATAGACTTCCACTATTTCTGGAGAAGTAGGCCTGTGCTTTCCACAGAGCAGTCATTTCCTGCAAGATGATCTGGAACCTTGCAGGGTCTACCTTCTGTTACAGAGCCCTTGAGTCTGTCTATGCCTGTTCCACATTGGACAGCAAATGGGTGCTGGTGGTGAATGGCCTGTTTCTGGAATAGATCATCTAGGTATAGTTCCTCCTTCAGCAAAGTCACATAAAGCTATGCTCTGATGGGGCTCACAGACCAGCTTCAGTAGATCTGGGAACTTGCTAAAAATAAAGGATCCCAGGCCTGCCCACCAAACCAGACAGCCCCAATCTGCAGTTTTAACAAGGTCTCTACTCTAAGCCATGTCAAAACTTTTCCTCCATCTTTACTCTAAGGTATTTTCAAATGTATTAGAGACAGTGTCTTACTATATAGCTCAGGCTGGCCTCAAACACTCCACCTTCTTGTGTCTGCCTCCCAAGTGTTGGGGTCAAAAATGTTCACCATCACACTTGCTTAATTAGGACTATTAATTATTATGAACCATAGCATACTTTACCAAACATCAGTTTGTTAAGATAAAAGTAGCCTGATTGATTAGGGTCAATCTGAGCTCCCAACTGATGAAGTCTAAGGTGGGGCTAGAGAACCCACTTTTCTAATTCACAAACGATGCTAATGTAATCCATCTTGAGCACCAGCCTTGAAAACCACTGTTGTAGGCTATTCTGAGAGCAGGCCTTTTTTCCACACCCACCCTGTTTTTCCTCTGTGAAGCAGGCTATTTCAATGTTCTACTTCATGTTTATGTTTTTGCCTTTTTGTTGTTTTGCTAGAATCTTTACCCAGCCTGTAAATTCCTTTGGGCAGAAATTATACCTTCCACACCCCACAGTCTCTCATTTTCTGTTTTGTAAAATAATGAGTACATTTCCAGAGTGATTAATAATAGAATAGGGAAAGAGGAGAAAACTCGGAGTCCAAGCTCCACTAAACAGCATCTACAAATGGATATCAGCTGCAGTTCTCCTAAAAACTTCCACTGCTAACAAGTTCCCCAGAGTTGCTGAGGTGGCTGGTCCAAGGACCACCCTTTGAGAACTTTCCCAGGGATTTTAAAAGGATGAATGAATCCCTAGTGTGCTAGCCAGTGAGCACAGTGCTGGGTGAAAACTAAGAACTCAAAAACACCAGTTAGGGACAGGTGTGGTAACACAACTATATTCCAGGGATGCCAGCGTAGGAGGCTCTTGAGATTGAGACCAATTTGGGCTATCCAGTAAGTTAAGAGGCTAGCCTGGACAATAGGTTACATCTAACCTTAAAGACCTTAAAACACAGTCATATTTGCTTGCCTTTTAGTCAATGTTCACATTAATCCTAAATTAAACAAAATATTTATCCAGTTCATTTATGCAGTTCTTTAGTGTGTGTGTGTGTGTGTGTGTGTGTGTGTGTGTGTGTGTGTGTGTGTCTTGTGTTGTGTTAGGAATCAATGTTTTATTGTAGAAAACTTGAGCTTTCTGCATGGCCCGTATTTTACAGTGGTCAGTTCCCATTAAAAACAACAGCACAGCCTGTGGAAACAAATTATTCAGAAGCCAAGTACTCATAGATTTCAAGGCAATGCTTCTCGGAATTCAGGGGCACCATGGGGTGATTTACTGTAGGAGAAGGTAGAGATAGGAAAGTGCCAAACATCGAGGATGCTTTTATTGTCCTTACCAGAGTCTCTTTAGAAGCCAGAGTTCTCATTCCCCAAGCCTGTGCATGTAGGCTGCCCAAGGCTCTAACTCCCCTTCTCTAGGAACCAACTTCAGTGAAGGGTAAGTTTCCTCATCTTGCTATGACTACAACTGGCCACAGTGTAGTTCAAGTGTTAGCCCCTGGTTTCTAGGCAAGGATTTCTCTTTCCACTAGTGACACCCTTTTTAACCGTAGAAAATTTTACTCTGGATATACAGGATATATGACAGGCATATAAATCAAACATTCACTGGCAATAAATTATAAAGAAATATTTTTTTGCTGGGTGTAAATATATATAATTTTATATTGCAGATCAAAGCAAATCTGAGTATCTAATCAAATGGATATGCTTACTAATTTTGCATAATGAATTAAATCTTGGCTAAATATTTGATATGGCAGGATGGAGAGCCTCTTTAACACTTTTTAGAGTTGATCAATATTTTAAATTTATAATTGTCAATGACAAGAACTTTACTTTATATAAATATACAGTACAAAATGGCAGAAGTATGTTTAGGACCATTTCAGAAATTGTTGGATTTAAAAATTAAAAAAACCCATCAACTCAAGTCAGCTACTCAAACAACAGTTGTAACAATCAAACGGGGCAGGAACATGGCATGGGGACATGCACAGAGCCAAGTGTTCATGCCACAGCCTAGAGTCTCAGTGAAGGTGTTGTTGTCTGAGGTGGTGACCCATCAGCATGTCTGTAGGAGATTGTCTTGACTGCCTAGCTAGGACACTGTCAAAAAGTAGGAGGCATCATTCCTTGGTTTTTTACTCTGGACTGCAGACAAATAGACAAAGCTAGTTCAGTGATAAACGTGTATGCATTCGTTTCTCCCTGCTCTTGACTATGGATGTCACCGGGCGCTTTAAGCTTCTCCTCTGTGACTCCCTGATAGGATGCATTTAACACAGAATTGTGAGTCAGATAACCCCCTTTCTCTGCTAAGTTGCTTTATGTCAAGGTATTTCATCACAGCGAAAGAAAGGAAAATAGGATGTTCCTCGTGTCAATCAAGCCCATGGACCTAGATTTCAGGTCCTTTCCTTGTTTAACCAAATTCCCTCTTGTCTTCTCCTTTGCATTTTCTATTCTGCCTTTACCTGGGACTGGAACAGTAGCTATGGCATGTGCTTCTTACACATTCGCTGTGTTTGAATCCCTTCACATGGTCATAGCACGCAGATACCCAGGTCTCTTCCTCTCTGAGTGTCTATCTCCTAGTCTTGTCATATGCCCGTGATTTCTTCCTCTGGAATGCCACATTCTTGCTTGCCTGTCTTGACCTCCAGCCTTCTCCTGCTCTTCCCTGCCTTGTTTGAGCCAGTCACACTCACCAGCTCTTCCCACCAGTGCTCATCTCTCTGAATTTCACCTCCATTTCTCCTTGCCCACTGTCCATCACTGCACTATTTCTGCCTTGACTCTGGGCCCTCCTGCTTGTTCCTGCCCCGCTGTTACCTGCTCCCAATATGACAAGTATGATTATCAAAAGGCCTGTTTTTCAGAGATTCTATAAGACAACCTGCAATTTCCTATCCTTCAGTGGGAGAAAGGTTCTCAGTTCAGGAGCTGAACAGAAAAAAAATGTGAACAGTTCAGGGGAAGGCACTTAATCCTCTTCAGTTCTGCCAGAATCTGACATCATTAAGAAGATAAGTAAATAATACTGGAGGCAACATCAAGATAAAATGTAAATGTGCACAATGCAGCTTTTGCACTTAACCAGCCCTTTCTCTTAGTATTGGTTTCTTATTGCTACTGAAATAAATTCTACAAACCTAACGGCTCAGAACTAATTTATTTCTCTGCCATTGTTGAGATGAGCAGTCAGAAAAGAGCTTCAGTGAGTTCTGAATATGGCACCGAGATGTTGGTAGACTGTGTTCCTTGAGGATGTGTCCAGCCTGTGACCCATAGACTGCATGTGGCTGAGGGTAGCTATGGATGCAGCCCACCACAAAACTGTAAATGTAAAAGTTGTGAAGTTTTTGCAGTTGTTTTTGTATTTGGTTGTATGGTCTTTTTGTTAATTTCAAAAAAAAATACTTATTTTTATTTTATATGTATGAATGTTTGTGTACCATGTACATGCAGTGCCTGAGATGGCCAGAAGAGGGCATTGGATGTACCGTAACTGAAGTTACAGATGGTTATGATCTGCCCTATGGGCACTGGGAATTGAACCTGCATCCCCTGAAAGAACAGACAGTTCTCTTAACTGCTGAATAATTTCTCTAACCTTGATTGCAGGGTTTTTTTATTGTGAACTTTGTAGATGATAATGTTGTTTTGCAATGACAAAAGGTTGATATGCTTGTAAGTGTCTGGGGAGATAAATGATACCATGACCTCTGCTTTAGCTTCTGACTCCCTCCTTCAGGTTCAAGTGAGCAGTTGCCTCCCTCTGACCTGTCCTTCTATCCATACCTTCTCTGACTCTCAGTCTTCCCAACTTGCCACTTTAACATGAGAACCTGTGTGATGCATTGGTCTCAGGTAGAGAATCCAAAATTGCATTCCAATCTTAAAATCCTTGACTGAATTGTGTCTTTCAAGTCTCTCTTGCCAGGTATGAATATATGTGTGTGTATATATATTCATATTCACAGGTTCTGGGTATTAGAGTTTGGGCATCTTTGGGAGGGGAGCTATTCTTCCACTGACAACATTTTTTTTTTTTGCTAATTTCATGGTTAATTTGCAAAACTCATAACACCAAAACGTTCCTTTGTTAAGTGTTTTGTGTACCTTCTCATTTATTCCTCACAGTGACTCCACAGGTGGGCAGTTTTTGACAAACATATTGTGTAAGGGAAGAAAAGGGGAAGAGGAAAAGAAATGAAAGCATTATAAATAAATCAGGACAATATCTAACTAATCCTCTATCACTGACTCATCTGTATGTATTGTAGTGTTCTTGCATTGCCTTGCTAAGAAATGGTGAAAACAGAGTTTGGGGTGACCTGTATCTTCTGAAATCCCCTCCCCTATCCATTCTGCATTTTTTCCAAATCAAGGTTTAATTCTCACATTTTCCAGAATCTTTTTTACCTCCTTATCACACTACTATAAGAGGGGAGGGTTCTTTAGTATCTGGTAGCTTTTTGTACCTGGGTCTAAGTTGTATTATCTCTTGCAAGGATACCCCAAGGCATGCACAGTTGGTCAGGAGCTATAGTCCCAGTGGCTCCTGACCACTTACATGGCTTTATTCTGGTCATGCTGGGTCATTTCTGGCACGGGAGGGGGAGGTATTGCTACCTCTCTTGCTGTCCTGACTTTTGAAAATGCCATTTACTTTAATATTTGGAAATGTAGAGGTGATCCAGTTTGAGGTAGAAAGTCCTAAGAATGCTAAAACAATAATGTGAAGGAAACTGTCCGCTTTGACTCCCCTGACTAGTTGGAAGCAGGCCTTCCCTTTGGTGGGAGCTTTGGTGACTCTGTCCTGTGTCTTGGTTTACTGTATCCTCATGGGGTTGGTACAGACTGCCTTATCAGCTGCCTTGCCCATTCCTGTATCCCCATCTTAACATGTCCCTGATGGGAGGTGGACTGGAAAATGACATGAAAAAAATGGGTTATGCACATAGAGAGATTATTTACTTCATGGAAGAAGCAACAGCGATCTCATCTGGAAAGACTTGAGGTCTGGGAATCATAAATAGCCAGGTTTCTCTAAATCCAACCAGACAATTAAAACTCTCCATTTCACTTTAGAGATAAAAATTACATTAAAGCAGGCAATGGGGATAAAGTCTTAGGGAAAAAAGTGTTTGAATTGATGCTGGAAAGCCTGGATGAGGGATGTGTTTGCTCTACATATTTATTTAACCTCTTTGACATTTGATTCTTCTGAGAAGAGCAGCAATAATATGCACCTCAACAAGGCTGTGAAGATTAAAATGGAGAATTATACAAAAGCACCCAGCTCAGATCTGCCACATACTAGGTGCTTAGTAAATATCCACTCAAAATGCATCCACATGCATTCCTTACCAGTTGTGACAGCTTGCTACCGTGAAAGAATCCATTTAACCCAAAACATCACACCTAAAATTCAGGTTGCTGAAGAGAAACACCTATGTGTGTTTGTCCTGATCTTGCAAATCTTGGTAGAGTCGGCATGGGAAAATGAATGGAATTCTGTCTCTGGGGGACTCATAGTCTCAAGTGGGGAAGAGTCATGGACCAGGATGTGTGGAATGTTTGCACAATACGGAGAGGCACAGCTGCCTTTCAGATGGTGGTGTGATTGATGAGGGAACTTCCTAGAGACAGGGGCAAGCTGAACATGAGTTAGTGGGAGAGGGACTGTTCCCGGGGACATAGAACATTGCAGGCAGAGGAAAGGGAACATGGCAAAGAGGAAAGGGAGAACAACCCCGGTCCACAGTGGCAGCCTGGGGCAGATGGGGGGGTCAAAGCCTGTGGGTCAGTGAGACATTGATCACCAGCTGAGGAGCTGAGAGCAAGGCTGATTACTAATGCTCTATGTGGGCTGGATTTTTGTTAATCTGCTGAAACCTGTCTTTGGGGAAATACTGTGGCTTCTGCTTATGAGATAAAGGAAAATAGGAGGGAGGGGGGTTAAGGGAATATAGCTGACTCCAAGTGTGTGCTGAACCAGGAGCTGAGGCAGTTAGGAGAAGCTTTTGTCCCAGTTCCTTCCAACGAGGCACCCCTCCTTTTGAATCATCTTTTCTTGTCCTCCCTCTCTTCTTTCCTTCATATTTTTTGAGAAAGCGTTCATTATGTAGGCTGGTCTCAAACTTGTAAACCTCCTGCCTCAGCTTCTAGAGTACTGGACTGACAGACATGTAGTAGTGCATTCAATGGGTTGGGTTTATTTTTTTTAGTCAGAACCATAGTTCAGACTAGAGAGAAACAATTTGTCATTCTTTTTAAAGGAAGTCCTAGGCCCCTGGAGCATGCAAGGGTCATGGGGTCTATGTTGAAGGTTGCCAGGAAGCCTCTGATGCTATGATTTCTTCTCTCCTTCCCTTCATGTGTCTTCAGCAATGGAATGGCAGAGACACGGCCCTCATGGTCACTCGTGTGGTCAACCACAGGCGCTTCTCAGCCACAGTCAGTGTGGCAGACACCTCTCAACGCAGTGTCTCCAAGTATCGCTGTGTAATCCGCTCAGATGGTGGGTCTGGTGTGTCCAACTACGCAGAGCTGATCGTGAAAGGTGAGTGCCACCAGGCCACAACTGTACCAAGTGGCTGGTTACAGGACCTTCTTCACTCCATTTTGACACAGCAAGCCTTCTCTTACTAGTTGCTTCCTCCTCCTCCCAACAGCACAAGACAGGCTTCCAGTCACTGATCCCCCCGAACCTTCTCCCATATGGGATACTTACATGAGGGATATATACCACAGAAGCAACCTCTGAATTTGACTTGCGTTTGTATTTCAAAGCAAGATGATCACATGTCCTTTGTGATTTAGGGATGTCCTACTGAAATGTTCTCATAGAATTATTTGTGAGGGTTTTTTAACTGCAAGTTCCATGTAATGGCAATATTTCAGGAAGGCTGTTGAAGTAGTGAGCCTGCCTCCCAAATCGTCTTTAGTCAATGTTCATCAGTTTCCTTGTGCTTGTTTACCTTGAGGTGCTATTTCCATGCTTTGCATTACAATCAGTACACACCTGGTCCCCTGTCTTAATTACTTTTCTGTTGCTAGGACAAAACACCATGACTGAGGTAGCTTACAAAATAAAACATTTAATCTGAGGCTCATAGTTCCACAGGGTTTGGGTCCATGATCATCATTATGGGAAACAAGGCTGCAGATAGGTAGGCATGGTGATGGGGCAATAGCAGAGAGCTCACATCTCGGTTTTTTGTTTTGTTTTGTTTTGTTTTGTTTTGAGACAGGGTTTCTCTGTGTAGCTTTGCGCCTTTCCTGGAACTCACTTCGTAGCCCGGCTGGCCTCAAACTCACAGAGATCCGCCTGGCTCTGCCTCCTGAGTGCTGGGATTAAAGGCGTGTGCCACCACCGCCCAGCTGAGAGCTCACATCTTGATCTACAAGCACAAGGCAAAGGGAGAGCTAACTAGGAATTGCCTTGGCTTTTGAAACCTCAAAGTGCCTCTAGTCCAAAAAGGCCACACCTCCTAATCCTTCCCCAGAAGTTCTATCAACTAGGGACCAAGTATTCAAATGTATGAGCCTATGGGGGCAATTCTCCTTCAAATCACATTTCCCTTCCCTGCCTCTTTGAAGAGGTTGCGAATCCTACTCCTGTTCAATCATGCTTATCAGGCATATATCATTTATGCTGATTCAAATGAGCAATATCACTCATAGGCTCACATATTTGAACACTTTGCTTCAAGTTTCCGGCACTGTTTGAAAAGTCATAGAGTGTTTAGGAGGTGGAGCCTTGGTAGAGGAAGTGCCTCACTGGCAATGGGCTTTGAGAAGTCATAGCCTCAGCCTCACCCAGCTTCTACTTTGGTCTCTCTGCTTTGTATTTGTGACTGAAGATGTGAACTCTCATCTTCCCATTCTGGCTGCCTGCTGTTATGCCTCCTCCACCATATGGAACACCCATGCCACAACCACAAGCCAAAATAAACTCTGCCCTCCTTAAGTTGCCTCTGGTCATGGTGTTATCACATCAACAGAAAAGTAACCAATGCACATTCCGTCCAATGCATTTTACTCTTTTTAAAAATTTCCATACTGACAGTCATTTAAGTATTTCTAGGTGTTTCTATTTTCTTCCTTTGAGTGTACAAAAATTTACATCCCAGCACAGTTCTTCCAAAACAACAACTAATAATAATTTTGACTTTTTTTTGTATTATACAGAACCAGATTCTTTCCTTAGATAAATTCTCTGGAAGTTGAATTGGTAGACCAAAGCATATGAATATCTTTATGGATTTTCTTCTCTGTATTGTAATATTGCTTTTGCAAAGAATGGTTTGGCGGTTTACACAGGCAGCAGTAGTGTATGAATGTATTCATTTTATCACTGCTATGTTCACTGATTAAAATTTTAATATAGCAATATTTAGTGAATGAAATAATGAACCTGTTCATATTATGCCAGCTGTAGAATAATACCTGCTGTGTTTGAAGGGAGAAAAAAAATTGCTTGATTCCCAGAAGGCTCTGGTTGTTGTTGTCACTGCTGCTGCTGCTGCTGCTGCTGCTGCTGCTTTGTTCTGATGAGCATGGATTGGTGTAAAAACTTTGACTTCTCTTTGCTGGCTCTGTGTGACTGGTGGCTTCAATGGGACCAGAATGGAGATCCCTGTCTGGACTCTCACTTCTGAACTATCCTAACTCCAGGTGGATAGTCACATGGAGGATGATGTATGAAGAATTCACATCACTTTGTCTCCTTTCTTACTGGGATGGCCAATAGCGACTGTCAGTTTGACAGGGTCTAGATTCACCTATGAGACAAGCCTCTGGCTGTGCCTGTTAGTAGTTATCTAGATTTTGTTGGCCTTAGGACATATGTTGCTGGAGAGCTTCTCTCTGGGTCCGCCAAGCCCCCATAGTCCTGCAGCCCACTTATAAAATAAACACACAGATGCTTATATTATTTAAACTGTTTGGCCTAATGGCTCAGGCTTCTAGCTAGCTGTTCTTATATCTTAAATTAACCCATTTCTGTTAATCTATAAGTTGCCACCTGGCTTGTGGCTTACCAGTATCTTAACATCTTCTCATGGCGGTGGCTGGCAGCATCTCTCTGCCTCAGCCTTCCACTTCCCAGACCTCTCCTCTCTCTTTATCCCACCTATACTTCCTTTCTGGCTACTGGCCAATCAGCATTTTACTTATCAGTCAATCATCCACAGCACTTCCCCTTTTTCTCTTTTTTTCAAAAAGGAAGGTTTTACCTTTAACATAGTAAAATTATATATAACAGAACAATTATCAAGCAAGAATTACAGTTACAATATTTAGTCTATTTATAATATCTAGTCTATTTGTTTGGCAAAATTAAAGAAGATATCCTATCTGTCTTATATTTGTGAGTCTAAGGTTTCATATCTATCTTATCTCTTATCATAACTAAGGAACTTATAACTATCTAGGCTTCAACTACATCAGAGACCTCAGAAGGACATAATATTACCTGAGAAATGGGACAAGGATGCAAGCAACTTTTGGGAGTCTTACAAGAGTAGACAGAGACAGCTGGCAGCCTTGGCAGTCATCCAAAGTTTCTCTGTAAAGTTGGGGCATCTGTCTTCAGTCCACAGGCCTAGAGTCTCTCAGTCATGCTCCAGGCTTCTCTGGATTTTAGTATGTGTTTCTTGTTTGATATTGTTCTCATTGGTTGTAGTTCCATCTTATCTAGGTCATTATCCTTTATTACTCCTAGACAATATTTGATAATCATTCCTATTGTATATAGTCTTGTATTAGGTTAGAACTTTCTTATTTAGACAAAATGGGGAGATGTAGTGGGTAGCTGTTCCAGCTTTGACCTGGAAGTACTACCCCATTGTGGCTTTGGTAACTGTTATGCCTACAAGGTGGAGCTGAGAGAGGACCCCTAAAGACCAGAGATCTGGAGGGGCCGGCTCTCTTGGTTCCTGGATCCTGGACACTGAAGGTAGACTGAGCAGAGTTCTCCAGAGAACACTCCTGGACTGTGCTTCACCTTTCCCAGACCCTGTAACCTATCCCTTCAATTGTAAGTTACCCCACAAAATAAACCTCCCTTTTAACTACGTGGAGTTGTTTTAATAATTCTACCAATAGACATACTTGTGAGAGATTATCTACATTAAATCAGCATGGGAAAGGTTATCTTAACTATGGGCAGCATTGTTATGTGAGCTGAGGTCTTGGACTGAATAATAAGAAAGTGAACCTAGTACCAGCATTCATCACCCCCTGCCCTGCCGCCACTTCCTGACTGTGGATGGAGGGCAACCAGCTGCCTCAAGCTGCTGCTGCCATGACTATCTACCACGATGAACTTTACTCTGGGACTGTGAGCCAAACTAAACCTTCCCTTCAGTTGCTTTTGCCAGGATGTCTTCTCCCAGCACAGCAACGGGGAAAGTAAATAATGCACCTACACAGCTCTTACTGCACTTCACAGGAGTGGCTTCCCTTGGCTTGTGCTTCATTTCAGTCCCTTTTCAGACAGGAGCTCTGGCAGTGCGAGGGTGTCATCTGGTCTCTTTTAAGGGCTCCTGTTCAAGGCTTCTGCCTAGCACCGGTTCTGTATTCACTGAACCACAGAAGCTGTTACTGTTTGACTACTTTCATCAGCATGGTCCATCATGTCATGAGTCTCAGCCTTGAGATTTCTGTGGCCTGATGGATGTGTGAGTGGATTATTGGTTTCAGCAGGCATTTATTTTCATCACCAGAATGTCATGAACCTTTAAGCCAAAGATCAACAAATTAGGTGGTCATGAACAAAATAATACCAAAAAAAGCACCTTTAAGTTCATTCACATGAAGTGCCATTAATATATAAAAGAAACCATCACTTTGATCGCATTGTGCTCAGATCTTTGCTTTGCTGGTCCCAGAAGATTGATACGTGTGACACAGTGGCCTTTGTAGGCCTTTCAAATACTCGGTGAATGTGTAATTTCCTGAGCTGTCTCCTGGAACACTCATTGTGCATTGTCATAGTTGATTTCCCACTCTGCTTTGGGGGTCCCACAGTAGAATGCCCTATTCTCTTATGCTCTCTACCGTCTTACTGGTGCGAAAACTTTGACTTCTCTTTGCTGGCTCTGTGTGACTGGTGGCTTCAATGGGGCCAGAATGGAGATCCCTGTCTGGACTCTCTCTTCTGAACTATCCTGACTCCGGGAGGATAGTCACATGGAGGATGATGTATGAAGAATTCACATCACTTCATCTCTTTTCCTACTGGGATGGTCAGTAGCAACTGTCAATTTGACAGGGTCTAGATTCACCCATGAGACAAGCCTCTGGCTGTGCCCATCAGGAGTTATCTAGATTTGGTTGGCCATGGGACACACCTGTGAGGCACCTTGCATGTACCTGACTGGCATGAAGTGGGGATGAGGTGATGGGAAGGACCACTGGAGTCAGCGCTGTACCCCAAAGTTTGTACTCACAGAAAAATGGGGCCAGAAAATGCTCGCTTTGTTCTTTCCCTGTATCTTCTTCTCAGAGTCAGGGTGAAGAGGTGTGGAAGTGCTGATCTATAGGCTACTGGGGCAGGGGGGTTGCTGAAGCAATGCTTTTGTGGCTTGGAGAGGTGGCCACTGGGACAGTCTTTGTCATTTGTTAGCTGTGCCAACTGAGGTCTAGGGGACAAAGGGGACAGTGCGAGCTCTGGTCCCAGGTGCGTTAGTCACGTGTGCCACTGTGACCCAGCAGCCTTTGCTGCTCCATAATCCCTTCCCCTGCAGCCCATGCTCTCTCCTTTGAGAGGTGTGCTGGGAGGTTCCGTGGCTTCTCCACAGCAGGCAATGGTGCACTGGTACTTTCCACAATCTGGCCCTGTTTTATGACTCTTTGGTGAAATCCATCCACTTTTTTGGCATAGGATTTCACTTTTTTAAGTACCCCTTTTCCACATTTTAATATTGAGTGGGTGATAAGCCATTTGCTTGGTCCCTTGAATATAGATGCTGCCCCTCACATATGTTGTCTCGTTTTATCTTAATTGCAGCTATGCACATTGGATTTATTTCAACTTCTTTTATAGCTTGAGAGAGCCAGCATAGCAGGGTTGAGGAGCTGAGGGTCATCCTAAGGGAAAAGCTGAGGGTTGGCTCTGAGTCTGAGATGTGCCACTGTAGCTATGTTGAGGGTGGGGAGGGGCTGAGGATTAGGGCTTTGTTGGCTCCTGGTATCACAGTGCTATAATCAGTGCCAAAGGGGTGCAGATAACAGGCAAGCAGGTAGACACACCTGACCCCCATACATATAAGGCACCGAGAGGCAGGGTCACTCATAGGTACCAGTGCCCAGTGGTCACTTGAAGGCAGGAGATGGGAGCATTTGAGGGCAAGGTCTTATGAAGAAGGACTCTCCCACTAAATGCTCTTAGCCTTGACTGAGCCAGTGGCTTACATGCTTCCATACTGAAATATTTGAATTTAAAAATGAAAAGAAGAATAGTAGTCATTCTTTTATCAAGGAAAGGAGAAATGTCTGAAAAGCAATAAAACCGACTTCTGAAGGGCCACTTGCTGTTGGAGCCGTGGCCCACATTGTTATTCCTCCTCCTGAGTGAGGATAGATTTTGCTCATCACACAGATTGTGTGGGCTGAGGAGTCAGGCGTGAATATCCAGCTGACTTTGGGGCATCAGGGGAAGAAAATGATCCTTATGTGGTTTTTCTTCCACATACACAGTAATACCTGAATTAAGATGCCTAGCTTGGAATCCTGGACCTATCCTGATCCATCTCTGTGACTTTGAACATGGTATAAACCTCTCAGGGCCCCAGCAGATACATCTGGAAACTGGGTTATAGGATTTTGTTCCTGGGAGGGTGTTGTGAGAGCGAAATGGGATGACCAATGCAGGAGTGTTCAGAGCTGTGTCTAATACACATTCTCTAAGATGTTAGCAAATTAATGGCACATCAGGTGGTACTCAATGAGTGGGACAGACATCTCTCCCAGTACCTCTGTGGACTTGGAGACATCATTTAAGGTGTATGTAAAGTGGAGGGTAGTGCTTAATCCCCATGTAGTAATGCTTGAGCATAAGGAAGGAGAGATGTATAAAAATGTAGCTTGGGAACATCAGAATTATGGGGGCCATGTAAGTCGGAGTTCTCTGGGTCTCCTCTAGTGTCTACTTTTGATGAGTCACAGAAACTTAGTAGATGGCCCTGCTATCATCAGCACCACCTGGTTACATGGCCACCTCTTATACTCTGTGACATTCATTCAAATTGTGACTGCTCTATGAGAGTTCACAGCCCTCCCCCCTCCCCTAGTACCTGAGGAGCCAGGGCTGGAGAAAGGCCTGTACAATGGCCTCCATAGCAAGTGCATACACTAGACAAGCAGAGCAAGCCCAGGCTGAGTCCCTATCTCCCTGCACACTGACATGCTTTCAGGTTGCCTGGCTCACCAGCGTCCTAGTGTAGTGAAAATCAGGGCTTTAGAAGATGCAGCCTAATCTTAGCTGTAGGTGGTATCAGCATTCTTTAGGCGACTCAGGCTGCAATGAAAGCAAATTGGAATTACTTAATTCTGAAGAGCTGTTTATTGAGTTGTGATAATGTACTGGCTATATGTTAGATTACTCTGTAATTGAGGTTTCATTCAGTTGACAGCCCATCCTCTGCCTACCTGTTCCAGGCCAGTGCTCATAAATGTTCTTATTTTCTCCACTTATTTCTGACCTTTCCGGTGTCTTCCATTTCAGGGTGTTTTGCTTGGCTAAAGGACAAGAATGTCCCCAACTAAAGTAACTCAGCTGCATTCTAATATTCACAAGTCGATGGTTTTAAAATTTGTTGTCAACCGGGCAGTGGTGGTACACTTGGGAGGCCGAGGCAGGTGGATCTCTGTAGATTTGAGGCTAGCCTGGTCTACAAAGTGATTTCGAAGACAGCCAGAGCTGTTACACACACACACACACACACACACACACACACACACACACACACACACAATTCTTGTCCAAGTCCATTTCCTATCCCATCAAGTACTCAGAACTTGTCAACATGGAGTTAGTGTCTGGAAAATGTGATGACTGTGTGGATCATCATTTGACTCCAACTGGGCCATGGTAGTTGAGTTAAGAGTGTGGATTGTAGATTAGAGCACCTGAATTTCAGTCTTGGTCTTGATCTCTGCTACCTGTGTGACTTCAGGTAAAGCACATATGTAGTGCAGCACACACATTCACTACTAGCCCCATTTTCCTTACCTATACAATGAGGTAAACATTGTATCTTTTTCTGATGGGTTCTCTCTTAATGAGTGTCCTATTGCTGTGAAGAGCCACCATAACCATGGCAACTCTTATAAAAAGGAAGCATTTAATTGGGGCTTGCTCAAAGTTCCAGAGGTTTAGTTTATTATCATGGTGATGAGTAAGTTGGCTTGCAGGTGAACATGGTTTTGGAGAAGTAGCTCAAAGTTCTATACCTGGTTCTGCATGCAAACAGCAAGAAGAGAGAGAATCTGGGATTGGCTTGGACCTTTGAAGACATAAAAGCCCACCTCCAGAACACACTTTCTCCAACAAGGCCATACCTCCTAATCTTTTCAAATAGTATTACTCCCTCAGAACCAAGCATTCAAATCTATGAGCCTATGGGTGCCATTCTCATTCAAACCACAAGTTCCTTGGACAGATATAATATGTATAGACAGTATAATATGTATAGACTCTAGGACAAGGTAAGTACCCACAAAATTATGTCTATTATTATTAACAATTTTACTTCTGCTATTTTATCAGCGATGTTGCCCAAAGGCTCTGTCCATTATCCCTTGTCCTGGCTTAAGGGATGCTGTTCCACGTTGTGGAGACTTAACTTGGGGTTAGATTTAAGACCCACTTAAATCTAACTAATTTCAGACTTCTGAAAGAGAGAGGACTGAGGTAATCAGATCCAGCTCATATGTTGATGTAGGTTACAGAACTGCTTTACTTACACTGTTCAGTATTCTCTTATTTCTTTTGTTTTCTTTTTTAAATATTGTGTTTCATGCTTAAAAGCTTCTTGAGGTTGTATAAAGATAGGCCACATTGATCATCCTATATCCTGGGCTGGTGATAGAGGGCTGCATGTTCTGATTTCCCTACAGCTGATCACTCTCCTATCTTGGTCTCTTGCTCATTTACTACCCTAACTCTGTGTCTTGGCCCCTGTTCTATTGCTATGAGGAGACACCACGATCACTGCCAGCTCTTATAAAGGAAAGCATTTCATTAGGGCTTGCTTACAGTTTCAGAGGTTTAGTCCATTATCATCTTGGTGGGCAGCATGGTGGACATGGTGTTGGAGAAGTAGTTGAGAGTTCTGTACCTGGATCTGCAGGCAGCAAGAAGAGCGAGACTGGTTCTGGTATAGGCTTTTAAAACTTTGAAGCCCACTGCCAGTGACACATTTCCTCTCACAAGGTCACGTCTCCTAATCTTTCTCAAATAGTGTCACTCCCTGGTGACAAAGCGTTCAAAAATATGATCCTATGGGGACCATTCTTATTCAAACCACCTTAGTCTATATACACTTGAGTTCACAGCCATAGCTTGAAATCTAGAATGACTGGAGCCACTGACTTCTTATGTTTGTTTTATTAGTAAATATTCATTGAATCCAAGAAGGTGTCAGGTACTGTGATAAGTCTGTGGTCTGGCTAGAGGACACATACAAACCTACAGTACATATCATAGAGCTGATATCAGGCACCTGCTACCTGATTTTAGGAATCTTTACAATAATGCTTCAAAGTAGGCTGCTAATAACCCCCTTTTATAAATGAAAGAACAGAGATGGAGATTTCTCAAGCTCACACAGCTTCCAGGTGACAAATACAAGCCTGTTTATCTCTGCCTTCTACTTCATACTTCCTGAAAAATCTGGCATGGTAGGTCCTACAATACAATGTGAAATGAGCAATGCAGTCTTGAAAAGGGTAGGAAGGTTGCTCTGAGTCATTCTATAAGTGATGGGTCCCATGGCCTTGGCAGGTGTGAGAACGGGGAGAGCCTGGGTTAGCTCTGGAGCATGATAAGCAAGGATCAAAGAAAGAGGTATGCTATGGTGACATGTTTGGGTATAGCAATGTAGTCAGGGCTACGTTCAGAGTCTTTACACCAGTCCAGGAGCTGGAGCGTTACTCTAAAATAGTCGCGGGACTCTAGGACACTCCTATGCACAGTTCACAGACAGTATGCTGCCATGAGGCCAGATCTCCACGTTTAGCTCTGCATCCATCCCTGGACCTGCCTGTGCACAGTACCTAGCCCTTGTCAGCTAGGTGTGCTCAGGGCATAGCCTGTGTTTGGGCAATGAGTGAGGCAGTATCGGGGGTTGGAATGTCTTGAAGCACATTAGGACACTGTGTGTGAATACAGGAGGCTAACTGATTTAGCATGTGGACAGAGAAGTACCAGCCAATAGAGGGAGCATTGGCTACTCTAGACATCTGGCTCTTAGTTTCCCTGGAGAGAGTGTGGGTTTTAAAGTTAAAACCCTGGGGTGCTAGGAAACTGGAGCAGTGGTACTATTCCTAAGTCTCTGGTTGAAGACTTTGGTGGGTGCTGATACCCTGGACACCCTCCTGCATTTTGGAGAAAGTCTGTTGCTAATGAAAATCAGACATGAGAGTTGGAAGCTATTCCGTACACATTGAAATAGAAAGGTCTGAGATATGGAAACGGGCCACAGGCCTTCTCCAGGGACCCCACGCTGTCTGTAGCCTTTTGAAATGGCCAAAGCTGCTGGCTGCTGTCCCCTCAGAGAGAGCATCTGTGGAGGACATGTGCATGCTGGGGGAATAGGCAACACCAAATGCTTCCAGGAGCATGGCTCTTGCAGCCACTGAAGTACTACAATACCTCCCTTATAACTAAACATTTTTTTTCCCCTGTGGCAGTACTTAGAGACGATGATGATGATGATGATGATGATGATGATGATGATATCAGATAAAGTAGCTAGAGTCTGTGTGACACAGAGGTCAGGCTTGGGGTACAAGAACATGGGCTGGGCTCTGGCTTCATTCCTGTGTGAACTCAGTTTCCCAAGTCAGTGTAGAACCCATCGACCATCTCTGTCCTTCCACATGCTAGAGCAGATTGACAAGCTTCTTGCCTAGGGCCATGCTGACTATCCTCAGTTTCATAGGGCATTCAGTCTCTCTTGCAACTCTTCCCCTCTATTGCCACAGTCAAAGCAGCTACAGGAAATATGCATGCCTGTGAGTCCCAAAACTTTATGTCTAGAGACCGGAAGAGGGCTGGATTTGTCACACCCCACTCTGTTCAGCTGGATGATTATTCCAGCTGCCTTCTTGCCCAAATCTTGCCCAACTGATGTCTGCCTTTCCTGTAGCATCCTGAGTGATAATTAGAAAGGGAATTTTACATCCTGGCATTTCCTTGTAAAGCCTTCAGAGCTGGGGAGATGACTCATTCAATAAAATACTTAACATGCAAGCAGCAGGGACCTAAGTTCAGATCCCCGCCACATGTATAAAAGCCTGGAATAATGTCATGTGTCTGTAATCCTGAGCTTGGAAAGCAGAGGCAGGAGGATCCCTGGAGCTCACTGGCCAGACAGCTTCGCTGAATTGGGGAGCTTCAGGTTGAGTGAGAGACCCTGTGTCAAAAAGTATGATGGAGAGGAATGGAGGAAGAAACCAGGTGCTGATCAGCTGCACATACTCACACATGAATATTACACACACACACACACACACACACACACACACACACACACACACACACCCTTCAGCAGTTTATATCATACTCAGAGTACAGCTCACACTTTCCGACATGGCCTCTAGGTCTGTCTCCTCTCTGTCTCTTTGATTCCTGAACCTCCAGTCACACATTGGCTTTTTCATCTCTTCTATAACTACACTGATCCTTCTCCTCTTTGAAAGATACCAAGCCAGTTCTGACCTCAGGACCTTTGTACTTGCTTTTCTCTTTGCTAGAAGTAGTTTTCTTCCTGGTAATTAGATAGCTCACTCCCTTCATTCACTCTGGCCTCTGCCCTAACACCAGCTTCTCAGAGAGGCCTCCTCTGATGGCCTCATCTAACAGAGCACTCACCGGATTTTCAGCTCTACCTACTCTTTGTGCTGTGCTCTGGTTTCCTTACTAGGTCTTGTCATTATTATGTATTGTCACTTTTGTTTGTAGATGTGAGAGTCACTACCAAAACAAATACCTGAGTTAACTAACACATGATAAAAAGAAAACACAACCTTATTTAGCTCACAGTCTATTTCTTGGGACTTTTGGTGGGAATACTGAAAGGCAATGGTGGAATCATAATATGGTAGAGCAAACCATTCACTTCATGGCCAGGAAGCAAAAGCAGAAGAGACCAATGTCCTGTAGTTCCCTCGAAGGGAATACCCCAGATGACCTTATGACCTGCTTTACTTAATTGTGTATGATCATGACCAAAGGCCCAACAACACAAGTTAAGGAGGGAAGGAAGGAAGGAAGGAAGGAAAGAAGGCAGAGAAAGAAGAAAGAAGGGAGAAGAGAAGGAAGCGGGGAGGAAGGGAGGAAAAGAAGAAGGAAGAATGGGTTTACCTTGGTTCACACTTTCAGAAGTCTCAGTCCCTGATTTCTTGATCCCATGTGCTTGAGCAAAATACCATGAAAGTGGCAGAAGTATGTGGCTAAGGGAATTCTTCATGATAGATGAGAAGCAGAAAGAAGAGGCTACAGGAAGTGGCCAGAGAAATATAGAGTCCCAAGGTCATGCTTCCATTTACCTACTTCCTCCCAAGGCCCAGCCTTCTACTCTCTACCACCACTTGATGGATGATGCAATCATATTATGAATCCACCAAAGATTTAATCCATTTGATAAGTCAGAGATCTCTCATCTAATTGTCTTTGGAAACTGGAGTCCCATTATAGACACACCTAGGAAAGGGCTTTATTTACCTCCTAGGCACTTCATTTTCATATCAATTTGACAATAGCAACCATTACAGACCTCCCAGAAGGCCTCCCCTTCTGATGGTGTCACCACTTCCCAACAGGACCATCCTAGGGACCACATTGGCTTTGGGAGAGCATTTCACTTCAAAACTGTAGTTGTGTGCTGTTCATATTTTCTGCTAGAGTCCCTGAAGTGAGAATCTTTGTGAATCCAGTTTCTTGCTGGGTCTGCAAGACTTAGACAGTGTCTAATACATGGTGGGCGCGGGGGTGTGTGCATGGAGAGTTCCGAGTCACCCTCTACAAGCATGAGGCTCTACTAGGGGCCCCTTACCATCCATCCTTATTTGATTACTATTTTTATTAAAAGTTTATCTTATTTTTGAACTGCACATTGCATGGAGCACAGTGAGACACCTGAGTGCACTCATCATGTGTGTGTGTTGGGGGGGTGGTAGTGGTGCTTGTTACCTTAATTGATGAGAGGCATCCATTTCCTTCCTTTTGGAGGCTTTCTTCATTTGAACTCATTTTTTTCTTCTACCCCTGATAAAGTTGTATCTCTTTTGCAGCTACCTGATTCTTTTTTTTCCTTTTCCTTTAAGCATGCACTTTTATCATCCTTTTCTTCTTCCAGTGGAGCCTGCAAGCTTTGTACTGTCCTGTGTTGTTCTTGTGGCTTTGATCCATGTTGGCTGGGATTTGGAGCTTGAGTCCACCCCCTCCAGTCATGGTAGTTATGCGGCCTGTCGTGTGGCCATGAGATCATCATTTTCTTAAGAAAAAGCTTTGGGGCCCTCATTTGTCCCTTTTAATGCAAGACTCTTGTGTCATGATGAACCCTACCTGTTTCCTCAGGAGTGCTTCAAATGCAAGTGTGTGTGTGTCCAATTTAGGCCTGAAAGTTGAACAACCTGTCACATTTACCCAACTTCTCTCTGCCCCCCCATTCCTGCTCGTCCTCAGAGAAGCTCAGTAGCTCCATCCTCTCGGCAGACTTGGTTCTCTATAGGATAGCCTTCTCAAGCTTCCATCCTAGCTTTGAGTGAGGCTTACATGAACCTTTACCAAGAACACATGATAAGGAGTCTGAGATCTTGGTTTCAGATTATGATTCAACTCTGTGTTGGCTATATGAATTCGGAATTTAATTCCATGCCTCTCTAAGCATAAAAATGGAATGATAAATGCTAGCCGCCTTAGATTTGGGAGAATGGTCACATATGTACAGTGCCTAGACAAACATGATTCTGTGTGTGTGTGTGTGTGTGGGTGGGTGTGCATATGCGTGTGTATGTGATGCTATGCTTGTCTTTGTCAGTTTCATCATCCTACAGCCGCCAACCATCCCACCTCAGCCTCTCACTTTCTCGCTCTTGATAACATCTCCATTAGCTTTTTCCATGGGAAGGGAGAACTGACAGATGGAAAGAGTGAAAAACTTAACTTGAACATATGTGTGTGGGGGAAGCTAACAGGGAGATATCTATGTATATTGTACTTTATACGGGCACAGAGACCAGATTATTTTAAAGAAGTGAAAATGTGGATAAATAAAACCTGACAAGTATTGGTTTCCTTGAATTATTTTGACTACTTCATCAGCTGCATGCTGATGTGTTGAATTAACAGTTTTAACGCATTTGGAAATTAAATCAAATGGCAATTGCATTAAATCCTCATTCACTTGGAACATTGCCGTCCCGTGTTCGAATGGAAGAATGATGGGGGCTAGTGAATGAGCTGCAGAGGCTGTAGTTAGTTGGCATTTGTAGACCATCTATTGCACACCAGCCACTTTGCGGGCTATCTGCACATGAGATCATATTTAACCTTTCCTGTAGTCTGGGGTTACATGTGAAGATACTGAATCCCTGCTAGTCAGTCTCATGAGTCACACCATCTAGGCCTGCCCAGGTCCTTTCGTAAAGGAGATTATTTTTTTCTACTGTGTCTACTGCTAACCTTCCATGATGTCTTCTTTTCTTCCAGAATTAGGTGGAATATTGTTTCTAAGGAGCTAGATTTGGGGCTCCACTAGGCTCAGTTAAGCCACAGGCTCCAGCTTTGGAAGGGTGCTGTGGCTGTTGCCTACATGCCCTCACTGCAGCCCAATTCACTTCTGAAATTTCAGCTTCTCCCTTGACCACTGCTCCTTGACTGAGGTGGATTCCTTCTGCCCACACTGAACATAAGGTGATGTCATGGGCAGATTTGATTTCCATGCCTGGGGAGGGGAAGTCCTAGAGTCTGTAAGTGGAATATATATATGCTGTCAAACATCTACCTTACAGTACATAGCTCTGCAGGAAAGAATGTTCCAGCCTCATAGGACCAGGAGACACAGGGGAACCCCTGGCCCAGACAATCTCTATGAGGAGAATTTCTTTATCCCTGATGTCCTAGGATTGAGTTTCAATCCCATGGCCTCTGGCCAGTTGGGTTGTGCAATGAGGGGAAAAGATGGTGGAGCTGGTTACGTAGCTGTGAAGAAGTGGTTCAGCTTGCTTGAGCCAAAGTCTTTCTATTTACTCCTACTTGAGATCTTGGCCTTCACGCTCTCATTTTCCCACTAAATGCCCATGGAGATCCAGTAAGGAAAATAGATGAACTTCCCAGTGCTGAGATCTATGGAAAATTCTTAGTAAGACTCAAGCCAATACAGATGGCTAGATGGTAGTCATTTGAGCCTGAAACTTAGCCCCTTGAAACAGTGTTTCACCTAAGTCTGGAAGAGAACAAGATAAGTGCCTCCTCTTTCTCTAAGAACAGTCTCTATGACCAAGGACTACATTTCCCAGAATGCCTCACTCTCATTAGGGCCTTATATATAATTGGCTGCAGTTGAGGCAGAATACAGTCTAAGAGCTGCATGTTCTCTCAAGTTCAAACAATTTAAAAGTGGGATCACTAGATTCCACATTCACTCTTCAGACTTTTTCTGTGTGATAATAAGCCCAAGCTCCCAGGAGATGCTGAAGTCAAAATATTCAAGCCTTGGTCCATGAATCACCTGCTGAAGAATTGTTACTATGCAAGGCTGTTAGTGAATCAGTAAAAATGAGATTTTTGTGTTCAGCTATAATGTGTTAGGGTGTATTTGTTACTGTAGCTAGCAGCATCCTAAGTAATACAAGTTGGATCAAGAAAAGCTGTTAACAATACCCTCAGGCCTAACCTCTTTAACCAAAGCTTTATAGCCTGCTCAGAAACAGATGAGAAGATGTATCTATCCCTGTCCACAGACATTGAGTTCCAAAGTTCAAGCTATATACAACTCAAAAGCTGAACAACTACCTTTCTTTGGGTGGGATGGAGTGTTGAATTTTCCTACCACTGTTTATTGATATAGACTCTGCAAATTCAAGGGCATGAAGACAAATACTATATCATTATTATCAGTGACAGAGGCTAGAGAGAGCCTTGGATAGCACCCATGGAGCTCAGGTAGAGGTTAACCTGATGGGATATGGTGTTAACTCAGTCAGAAGGATGGGTCTTGCACTACAATTCCACTAAAAGTGGTACCCTCTTGGGGCAAAACCTGGTACATTTGATGAGGTGTGCAACCAGTTCAGCTGGTTATAAAAACTGTCCTTATGCCCAAACTCGCCCAACATTCCCATTCTTCAGCCCAAGGTGACTAGCTTACCAATGAAACCCAGTGACTTCATGGTGTGTGTAATAGTGGGAAGGGGAACTAGAGTCAAATGCTTTGCACTTCTCACTATCAACCGCTTAGCAATGATCTCTGTGAATAAACTGGCTACACATGCACATGTCAGCAAAACAATGCCGGAACAGTTAGTAGGAGTCAGATGCCACAGAGCAGCGTCTCAGCAACTGCAGTGACCCTGATAGCTCATCCAGTTGTCAGAAAGGTTCGTTGTACCAGTGTGAGATTATTCTGAAAATCCACACAATGTCTCCTGCCCAAGATGGCTTATTCTCATCCAGGGAGCCCAGAAGTCATGCATAGAGGAGGGTTATTTGAGAAGAGATGCAGTTCCCATCTTGCTGTCAATTGGACTTGGACGACCATCCATATCTTGGGCCCTCAGTTTCCCTATTTGTTGAAAGTGAGGGTTGGATTAAGATGGTGCGCTTCACCTATTCCCCTTCTTGAACAACAGAATGCCTTCCTAAAACAGTACGAGAAACCAATGACACAAGTCTGTGGAATTGCAGGCTCCCGGAATAGTGTAGAATTCATGCTTCTCTGCCACCTGGGCAGGTGGATTTCTTTACTTCTTTAAATTCCTTTTTTTTTTTTTAATTCTCTAATTCTCATGATTCTCCTATTATTTCATGCCTTCCTAAGCCTGGTGGAAAAGAAGCTAGGATTTGTCCCCTCCTCCTTTACAATGAAATGTGCTTGTACCCAGACTTTCATTATTAATCAGAGTAGAATGCCTGTTGCTTCTATGTGTATCCAGGGGCAGATGTGACTCGCTTTCCACCCAATAACCGGAGTGTGTTTCTTTCTGATGGAATGCAGCCTGGTAGCAGGGAGCAGGCAGTTGCTGGCAGAGCAGCTGATCGTCTGTTCTCAGCGAGGGAGAGCCTCCTCCTCTAGTTAAGCTGCAGCAGCATGAACTCTATACTTTGCTCTTCTGATCTTGCAGACACATGAGCAAGGAGCTGCTGAGCCTGGGAGACAGGATGGCAATTCCTGTGTCTTGCAAGCACACGAACATGCTCTTTTTACTGGGAATGGAGAGGCTGCTCTTTTGAAGCCAACTGGGCTGTTTCAGTCTTTGCTCTATCTCTAACATTTTACTGTTTGGTCAGTCTCTGTAAGTGCCCAAGCCTCAGTTTCTCTACCTGTAAAAAGGGAAGAATGATGGTTATCTCAACTTTCCTCAAGTAGTATGGGAACCCTACAGTGTGGGGTCCACTTTTTACCAGCTAGAGAAGGTCAAAGACTCCTATGACAGCATCTCCATTTAGTGTGTCATTTTTTTTTTTTTTGTCCTTTTGCATAGGCAAGCAGACCTTTCCAGATCTCTGCATTTAGGTAAGACCAGAACAATGTAAGGCAATGTGCCATACTTCCCTCTTAAACCAAGTATATGCAAAATCCTTCATGTGTGGCCTCCCTTTCCTCACCTCTTCTGTTGGCAAACAGTATAGACAGAAGTTAGGTCACTGAGTGATATTTGGAGTTGAACATCACATACCATTCAGTGGTACAACTGCAGTGAGCTTGACAATGTGAATGGGCAGCTATGACCAACCATGGCTCATCTGATTCCCAAGGATGGGGCAGATGGGACTGCCACAGATAGGGCTTTGCCCTTTGCCCTGGCCCTGCCTATCTCAATGTCTGAGAAACCTCTTCTGGTCTCCTGGACAGTAGAAAGAAACCTGTGGCATCTGGAGAGAGCCATTGTTCCTGCTTAGTGGGCTGTAGGAGCCTAACAATGAGTCTGGACCTAGAGAAGGGGAGTTTACTTGCTCTTCTGTTGGTTGCTGTAAGTAACTTTTCTTTTCTCTGTGACAGTGTATTTGACAGAAGTAGCTATGGGTGTGAGAGAGGTTTGCTTTGCCTCTTTGTTTATAGTTCATCAGGATGGAGGAAGGTATGGTGGCTCAAGTGGCTCAATCCATGGTCACGTGAGCTTGCATCTCCCTCACGTCCTTGGCAGCAGGTAGAAAGCAGGAGCAAAGAGCTCAGGTTGGAAGTGGGGCCACACTGTAAACAAGGCCTGTCTCCTATGTCCCCTGCATCCTGGCAGCCAATTTCTTTCAGCTAGTCCTCACCTTCTGAAGGTTCCACAACTGGAAAATACTTTTGTGCCAGCTGGGGACAAAGTGTCCAAAAGAGAGCTTGTAGGGGCCATTTCACACTCATAACCTAACACTTGGCATAGAGGCTGGCTGCCAAGTTGGCTACCTTGGGCATTTTCGTACCCAAGACTTTATTCTGTGACTCTTGTGAACTGACTACCCATGTTTGTCCTTCACCAATCTTTCTTCTGTTCAACTAATACTGTCCATTAAATGACCATTCATGCTTGCAGGCCTGGAGACAAGGGAGATTCTTCCAGCTGTCTTCACATGTTACTGTTGAATCCTGGTCTCTGCTGACATTATTCTTTAACTTTTGCAATATACAGATGTTGTAAAATGCAGGTCCTTCCTTCAGAACTCAAGCTTCATCCAGCAGTTGGCTGTGCCTTACCTATCTGTGGGCTCTGCCTTCACTGTTCTAGTCCAAGCCACCACTCTTCCCACCCTTCTTATCCTGACATGACTGAGCGCTTTGACTGATTCTAGTTCCTTTACTTCATTGATGGTTTGCCCCGGTATCTCTGGAAATCATGGAGTATACCTTTCGGTTACATTAACAACAGCCTGTGTACATGGTGGCCTATGCTAGGAGCACTTGTCCTAAAGTTGTTCGGCAACCCAGGAGTCCACCAGAAATTATTCTAGTTGTTAAGGGTGGGAAAGAATTAGGTTTCTTTTATATTTTAGTATATTTTGGGAACTTCCTTTCTTTGCTTTCTATTCTTGGTGATCTCAATTAGCTCTCGTGCCATATACTTCCTCTCTACTCTGCACCATCAAATTTGGAATGCAGTTCCCTTTCCTTCTATTTTTCTTATCATTTCTACACACACACACACACACACACACACACACCCCACACCACACCACACCATGCACACTTTCATATTGTACCAAACTTTTAAAGCTTTAAGGCAATTGGCGACATTTACAGTGGAGAAATGTCAAGTATGTGAAGTGGTTTATGAAGAATCCGTGCTTCAACAGGTGCCTCAGCCACAAGCCACTGTCTGAGTTTGCCTTCCATTGCTGTGGTAAAACACCATCGCCAAAAGCAACTTGGGAAGGAATGGGTTTATTTCTCTTACACTTTCACATCACAGTCCATCATGGAAGGAAATTAGTTCAGGAGCTCAAGGCAGGAACCTGGAGGCAGGAACTGAAGCAGTGGTTGTGGAGGAACACTGCTTACTGGCTTGCTCCTTATGGCTTGCTCAGCCTGCTTACTTATATCATCCAGGACCACCTGCCCAGGGGTGACATCACCCACAATGGGTGGGGCTCTCATACATCAATCACTAATTAAGAAAATGCCCCACAGGCTTGCCTACAGGCCCATCTGGTAGGACCATTTTCTCAACTGAGGTTCCTTCTGCCCAAATGACTCTAGCCTGTGTCAAGACATAAAACTATCTAGCACAGTCACCCCAGCAGCAAGATCTAAGTGGCCATATAAGACTTGCTGTGCTGCTGTGGCTCCCCACCTCTCTTTTTCTCAGAGGCTCTTAGGCAGAGCAGTCTGGCAGCACACAGTTGCCTTGGGCCCTGTTTTCTCAGCTCATTTCTGCCAGGCCCACTTGCCAGTTCCTCCCTCTGGCTTTGGATTAATTCCCTCTGGCAGACGCATGGCTCTTCTCTGCCTTTCCTTTGTATCTCAGAATCAAGGCCTGATCTCATTGCCAAGATGCGTCCATCCAAGCCTCAATCCATCATACCTCCTGAGTTTGCTCAATTCTGCCTACACTCTCATTCCTATTCTGCTAAAGCAACACAATTGTTGACATAGTTGGGTTAAGCCACTAGGATGCTTGAGCATAGTGACAGGAAGGGAAACCACCCTGTCTGCATTTGCAGTATGAGGGACAGCATCCCGAATCAAACTGGATAGAGTCCCAGAGGTTATGGCATAGGTTTCTGGGCTACACAGGCAATGGAGCTGCCTCTGTCCAGTTTCATTCCAAGGTGCCAGTGCTGGACCTGGGACCCCCTCTTTTTTCTCCATTTGTAGCTCAGCTCCTCATTGATGTGTCCTTCCTATGTGATCACAGAGCAAGTGGTGAGTTGGGGATGGTAGTTCAGTGTCTATACTTCCTACTTATGGACCTCAAAGCTAATAGAGCCTGTGCCTGTCCATGTCAGAATCTCAGTCTTAGCAGAGAGTCCTGCCCATCCTGCCTGGGGTGTGCATCTCAGATTAGCACAGCCATTCTGTCCTATGGTCTTTAGAGCCCAGAGTTTTGTAGCCAATTTTGTGTTCACAATTGGAGGGCCCAGGTTGTCCAAGAAGATAGAAATAGGATACAGGAGCCAGCCCTTCCTCCCTAGGCAAGATCCTAGTCAGACAGACAGGAGACAGCTGTAGGAGGCCGCAGGGTTATGGGGGGCTTCCCCTGAGAAGAGACAACCATGAAAAGAATAACAGATGGGTAGTTGGAATTCTACAAATTGTATTTTCTGGACTCAGACATAAATACTATTGGAAATGATCTGCGTTAAATTTCTGCTGTAATAAATTGCACAAATTTCACTCTCATGGCAGGCAATTTTAGAACTGAATGTACTTAAATATTTAATTTCATTTATTTGTTTATTTTGTATGTATATGTGTGTTTCTACAGGCTTAGTGGGAAGTGTTCTTTCTCACTGAATCATCCCACTGTCCCAATACTAGTGTTTAGAACATTATACATTACTGTTATGCATTCCTGTCTGACTCTGTCTCTCCTGGTTTATGTCAGGAGAGAAATGACTTAAGGAGTGAGGTCATTTTAGAGGGTGAGAAGAATGTGGCTTTTCATGCTGAAGAGCATGTGGCTTGTAGACAGGGACTGCTTGCATACAGTTCTGTGGTCTGAAAGCAAGTCATAGGATGGCCTCCATGCAGATCCCAACTCTGCCATGTACTGTTTGCACTGGATGCTGGATTGTATCGCCACTCTTTGGCAAACCCTGCATCATGTCTACAAGGTGACCACAGTGAGGCTGTCCTCTTTGGTCAGTCATGAGGTGACATGGCTACAACAGTAGCTGTCAGCTCTCCGTCCTCTGGCCTTGTCCCACAGATGGGGTCTAGTGAATCTGAGTGAACCTGTTGGTAACTTCCATTTGTGACCTGTAAGATGTATGTGCATATCCAATGTACTATAGCATTCATATTTGTTTTTTTCCCTTACTATCTGTGACTTACTCCTGGCTGGGAATCTCTGAGCTGCCAAGCATGGGGCTGGTTTTAAGAGCAATCCTTGGGACTTCTTAGCTTGTGGATCAATTGATTTAATTTCTGTCTCTAGCACTATAGACTTCTTTATGTGTGTCACTATGTCCAGATGTCCTTCTGCTTACAGTGAGAGTTGTCGTTGAATTGGGTCCCTCCTGCATCCTTAGCTATGTGGCTTCTACAGAGACCACTTCCAAATACTATCTAGTTCATAGACACTGGGGATTAGAATTCAAACGTCTCTTCTTGGGGGCACAATTCAACCCACGGCACCTATATGTTTTATTGATTTTAAACCCCTCTCCCAGCTGCTCCTGAATTATTCTTGTGTGTCTTGGCATCTGTAGAGTCCAGACACCTTTTCTTAAGATGAAATGCCAGCGTATGCCTTCAGGTGTATGCAGAGGCCACAGACAATCTTGGAGGTGTGAACCGTCAGGAGTGTGATTGCCTGTGCCCGGAGACTAATTCATTCCGTTTTTTTTTCCCTTCCAGCCCTTAGGTCTTGGCCTCTTTTTGTTCATTCAGATTCTTCCTATGTCCTAGTGTCCAGCAGAACCTGGCCCTCTTTAACAGTGACCCCCACAGAAGGGGCCCGTCTATAAATTAGACCTGGTGTCTCTCCAGCTGTAGTTCTCGGGAACCTTGCCCAGGGGCTCCCTTTAATAGCCAGCCTAACTTTAGTCCTCCCCATTGCCACTGCTAGATAGTGGCATTGTTTCTCAGGACCTAGCTTTTGGCTGCTTCTGGGCTTTTTGAGGCTGTCCGATACACTCCTGTAATCCAAGGGAATCTTGATACATTGTGTTGCTAATGGATCAAGTTCCTTAAGTTATGGGTTCAACAAGGACAGGTCCCTTGTGCTAGACACACTGAGGATAGTCAGGTGATATGTATTGTATAAATGTAAGGTATGGGGACTAGAGCTATTGCTCAGTCATGAAGATACTTCCCACACAGTATGTGGACCTGCATTCAAGGCATATTACCCATGAATAAGCTGGGCACTGTAATATGTGCCTGTAAACCAAACATTGGGAAGTCAGAATTGCTAGCCAGCTGAATCAGTGATCTTTGGCACCAGATAGAGTCTCTGTCTCAAAAAATAAAGTAAAGAGAGATTGAAGGAGGTACCTGATGTCAAGCTTGGTCATCTACATAACTCTGCACACATGCATGCACAAATGTCTGCATGCATATGCATGCAGACATTTCTGCATATATACACATACACAAGTAAAGGCAAGATGGTTGTGTATCACTGGCAGTATTTTGGGGAAGGCAGGCAAAGCTCCCCATAGTTCTTCTCTTCCAGACCTGCACATTATCCACCCTGGCTGAAAGCCAGCCATAGCAATTCTGGTCAGCCTCCAGGGCTTTGCCCTAGAAAATCTTCCCTGCCATAGTTCAGCACAGGCACTTTGTGCCCAGAGAGGACTTCCTCTTGGCAGCCATCCCCACCACCACAAACTATATGTGCACCCAAATCTCCGGCCATCTGCCAGGAACCCTTCCCTACTAGGCTCTAATTTCTGTGAAAGCCCAGGCTGTGCCCAGTTTGTACATTCTTTTGCAGGATCACTGTTTAAAAAGAACTCTGCTGGTGGATTTCTCTTGAAGTGAAATGGTTCTTCCGTGTGTGAAACTTGACACAGATGCTCTTAATAACTCACAGTTTGGACATCCACGTCCTAGTGGAAAAAACAGAGAGATTAAGTGACCTGGTTACGGACACACAGTTGAGTTGGGGGAATTGAGATGAGTGGCCTCAAGTCCCCTACAGCCACTTGGATGGGGTTAGCCCTCACGGAAGTCCAGGGACATCTAGGGCTGGCCTGCTTCCAGGCATGCCCTTGGGAGGCTGTAGCACCAAGAGCTGCAACTACTACAGTCACTGAATCTCAGGAGATTTCTGTTCTAATTGCTCTTTTCAAGCGATGTGTTTGTAGTTCTCTGTGGGGGGACATAGTGTTTGTAGCAACTGCTAATGACGGGGCTACTGCAAAAGACTGTCTATTTTTGGAGTGAGGCTTCAGCCTAAAAGAAGTAAAAATAAACAGTCAGAAGATACATATATATATACATATATATATGTATATATATATGTAAGTTAGAATAAATGTGTTGAAAGAAATCAATTCCACCTCAAAATATTTTCCCTCCTGGTGACAATGGAGTGGAAATTTATCTGGGATTGAAGGTCAAGATGTCTGGGGTTAAGTCCTGGCTCAGCCATAGACTGGGATTTCCAAGGGATGGCACCTCCTCCATTTCCTGCTGACCTTGAGGACAGCTTGGGTGGGACCTAGCAGGGCTTAAGCCTTTTCCTTCCTATAATCTGACTGGCTCCTTGGGCTCTGGCGTCAGCTCTGTCCGGCCAAGATGACTATGTTTTCCTGGGGACAGTTCCCAGGAGTGTCCCTGAAGATTGTGGCTCAGTGCTCATCTATTTCCGGGCCACAGTAAATCCTTGGCAAATGCTGCTACTAATGATGACAATCATCATAATGTCAATAATACTTGACAGTTGTTGAGACATTATTGTCTGCCTAGTCCTTGCTGGGCCCTTGGGGAACACTTGTGTTTTGATTCTGTAAAAGTTTTCTCTTTTGATCCCACAATGGAGGCAGAAATGTGTCCTTTGACAAAGTCCAATCAACTGGGAGCTTGGTTTCATGGCTTCACTGTGGCAGAAGGTTCCTAGAAGCACTTTCATCTGCTCTCACATGTTTTTGCTCCCTGCCTCACCTGCTGCTCCTCCTTAGGAGAGCCGAGTATCAGCTTCCCCTTCAGCCCTGTTCCTGGAAGGGGCAGATGGAAAAGCTTTTAAACCAATCTAGACCCAGCCTTGGTCATCCTGGCTAAGCCATAACTGATCCATAGACCTGAAAGCCAGAAATGAGGGCCTGTGTCTGTCATTAAGATCTGTGGCTGTTTCTGTAGCAAAAGATGGCTAACAGAGCACTCTGAAAGGATAATATTGTACAACGGGAAATGAATCAGTAGGTAAAGCACTTGTAAGTGTGAAGACCTGAGTTCAGATGTCCAGAACTTTTATGTCCAGAACCTACATAAAGCTGTATGCAATGATGTGCATGTCTGTAATCCCAGCAGTAGACAAAGACCCTGTCTCAAAACAAGGTGGAAGGTAAGAACCACACCCAAGGTTGTCCTCTGACTTATACATGCCATAGAGCACACACACACACACACACACACACACACACACACACACACTTTTCTTAGACTAAAAAATTCTTGGATAGCTCTCATAATAAATATTATTACCATCTCACTATGCCCATGAGATTGTGTTAAATCTTCTTCTAGGATCTTACCAAGTTTTGACCTTCTGACCTCCTCAACTTGGGGAAGCTGGCAGCCTTAGTACTCTGTGAGATTGTGGTCCATAGACTTTGTGAGTACTATCACTTTATTGGGCTGAGGAATGACAAGTGGTGTTGTTGGAGATGTTTTGGAGTCATGAAGAGGCTCCATTTCCTACGTTCCCACTGGTTCATGGAAGGGCTAAATTCAGTGTTTTACATTCCTGCACTCTATGGAGAAGACCTGGCTTTGGGAAGGCCCATCTGCAGAATTGCTGGTGACTGCCTTCCACTTACTGCTCCTGAGGTCCATGAGGACCAAAGCCCCAGAGTCTTGTAGCTCAACTGTTGTGATGCCTTCTTGGGGCCTTGGGACCTGCTGGGGTGTATCTAGGGCCAGAGTTCTCCTGGGTCCTGCTGGTCACATTCATGGTAACTAAAAAGCAGCCTGACACAAAGGACTCATTTAAATAATCTCATCCCAGACTTAGCATTCTTTTTCTATTGATTCAATTTGTTCTTTGACAATGAACATGTAGTGCGTTCTGTTTACTATTTCCTCCCATCATCTTTTATCTCCTCACACTTCTGCATTCCCTCCCTCCTTCCCATAGGTCCACTTCCTAATTTCATGCATTCTTTTGGTTTTGTCCTGTGACCTATTAGTTATCCAGGGCCATCTTTGTGGCTACGGGCTTGAAACTACGCTTTGGGTCCTGATGAGCTTATCATTTGGTAACCAATTAAAGGCAGCAACTATCCCTTCCCTAGAACCCATAAGTTGCCAATAGTTCAGCAAAGAAAGTTAGAGCCCCATGAACTGCTCCTCAATCCATGATTGGATGTTGATTGGCCCAGTCTTATGCAGGTCCAGTGTAGGTAACTGGAACTGCTGCGAGATTATATTGGCAATAGCTAGATCATTCCCTGAAGATAGTGTTTTGCAGCTCTTCTGTCTGTTTTCCAGCTCTATATTCTTTCCATTCCCTCTTCTGTCCTATTATCTGCTTTATAAAGGGAGGTATAAATGGCTTGTTTTGGACTGAGCATTCAATTATCATTTGTTTTAAGCGCCTTGAGCAGCGATAATGGTCTAACTATTCACTTTCTACCCATAGAGGATCACTGTTCTCGTACTTAATCAGAGTAGCTCCTCCTTGAATGAATGGTAATAAACACAGAACTAACATTCTTGTGGCCCTGTGACTGCATCAGGTGCTGATTCAGGATCTAGTTGCCAACCATGACTCCTTACGTCTCCTTTAGACCTGGGAGAAGGATCAATCCATGTAAACTCTGCTACTTCTGAGACCATTTCCTGCCCATGTTACCTCAGCATCCGGCCGAGGCCTGGATTCCTGATACTTTTCCACCCTCTGCAGCCAAGCTTCTCACTACATCTAGATTGTGCTGTGTTAACTGCTCCGAAGGCCTGACTGGGAGGATAGTGCAGTGAGTGATGTGCTTGCATAGAAGTGTGCAGACCCAAGCTCAATCCCCAAAAGCCATGTCAAAAGATCTAGGTGTGGCGTTTATAATCCCAACACTGGGAGGTGGAAGCAGATAGATCCCCGGGGTTTGCTGGCCAGCCATTCTAGCCTAATTAAAACCCTATTTCTAAATAAATAAATAATAAATACCAAAACAACAAGAAAACCAACGAAAGAATGAAAGATAGACAGTACTTTCTGAGAAATGATACCCAGAGTTATACTCAGGCGTCCACATGTACACATATACATGAGTCTACAGCAGCACATGCACACTCACACTCCCAGGCACAGAGTCCAGAGGACCATTGTCCAAGAATATAACAAAGACGTGTGTGTTGATAAACCCCAAAGAAGGTTTTCCTTAGAAGTCTGCAGCCTCCATTGGCAGCGAGGGCAGTTGATGGAGCCACAGAAAACACATTTGTATTGATTTCAAACAAGCAACCAAAGTGAGAGTTCAAAACGCCTTCTGGAAGGCAGGCAGCCCTTGGCTCCGGTGAAGTGCTAATGAGCTCCCCAGCCAGCTCCAGCTGACCTGCATCTTCTCAGAAAGAGACCCAGGGCCCAGCATCAAGAGGGGCACCAGCAAGAGGGCTAGAGAGGCCAGGAATGCAGAGAGGCTTCCTGGGCTCCTACCACCTCCACGCTCCAAAGTCTTTTGTTTCTCTTTCTTTTATCTTCACAAGGGGAAGCAAAGAGCCAGCATGCAATGGGAATTCCTCCCTGTATCCTATTCTGATCTGTTTGCTTGTATAAATGAGCTCATCTTTCAGAAGAGAGTGAACCTGCTCCCTTGAAGGGGCAGAGACTGGAGGATTTGCTTATTCCTCTCCTGTGGTCCTTGCCTCCTCTAGCATACTGAGGCGAGTCATCTTTTCTGTGAATATCAAGAGGCACAGGTTACCTGGAAGGCAGGGAATGAAGCCTTGTGTCTGGGGTGATGGGTGGTGTGTTGCATTATAAGGCAGGTGCATGCCTGGGTATTGAATGGGCACTTTCACTCCTGCGTGAGGTTCTGTGCGTGTTCCATGATATTTCAAAGTTCTCTTTAGCTTCAGCCTTCCCTCTGTAGGTTCCTTGAGTCTTCACAAGCAGGTGAGGGTATTCCCTTTGCTGAGCTCTTCCACAATACCCTAATTAAATGATGTAGTATGCGTTATTTAGGCACTCAAGTATTTATTGAATGGCTACTATATACCAAGGCACTATTTAGGTACCCAGAGATACAAAAGTTGGTTACCACATATATCATAGCCCAACACTGTCCAGTAGAATTTTCTGCTGTGATGGAATTTTTCTTGGTCTATGGTGTATAAGAATTGTAGGTTGATTGTCATATATGGCTAGTGAGTGCTTGACATGTGTTTGTGAGTAAGGGATTTTATTTTAAACTTCATTTATTTTCAGTTACATTTTTTGGTTTAAGTAGCCATGTATATCTATATCTGCCATATTAGACAGTATTGTTCTATAGGAATCAATGGACTTTGAAAGAGTTAACTGAGCAGTATAGTATTACAATCTATGTTGAGGGCTTTGTGGGAATCAAATAGAGTGATCCATGGGTAGATTGACTTTGGACATGAGAGTCTTCTTAGAGCAAGTGTCATTAGATCAAAGATGTCAGCCATTGAAGAGCAGGAAGATAACCTTTCTAGAGAAAAGGTTGAGTGAGTAGGAACCCTCCAGGTTGACATGAGCATGGATAGTGAAGGAATTGAAGGTATACAGCATGGAGCAAGTAGGTAAATGATGGGACTAGAGGCTGGAGTGAGTCAGAGGATCACATGACTTATGTCCTTAGAATAGGGACAGACAGAGACATGCTGGGAATTCTTACACCAGGCAGAGAAAGAGCCAGACATTAGGTCTCTTTGCTGACTGGCAGCACTATACTTCTGTAACACATGGTGCCCAAGTAGTGTGGTTTCCCAGTGTTTATACACAATGTTGGGTCTGGCCTGAGCTTCATTTATGTTCCACTTCTACCCCTGTCTCAGGCCTAATTTATTTGGGTCTATCTAATTTATGAGGCTTCTGTACATGTCGGGCTAGGGGGCCTGTCCATGTTTGTCTCTGTGAAAAAGAAATACTACCATCTCTGCTAGAGCTATCTTTTCTGATTGTGCGTGTCTAGTAGTTAAGATTCTAGAAGCATTTAGCACAAGGAAGAATTGCTGTAATGACAAGTGGATCCTTCTGTAACCTTCACTTAATTGAATGAAGTGGCAGACCCAGCAAAGACACAAATAAAATCTGGGCAATTAGAATGTGTTGAACTACTGGTGCCAGACCAATGTGGAAATCATACAGCTGCTTTGTGAGTCTGGTTGTACCCAGGGAGGCTATGTTTGCAGGTCAGGTGGAGCTGTTTGTGTTATCTTTCCATCCTTCCTATCTTCCCATAAACGGTACTTTCTCTTTAGAACATTCTTTGAAGGAAAAGGTGGAAAGCACTGAGACAGAGGTCCTCCTAGGTACAGAGTCTGAGATCCTTGCTCTGCCACTTCCTAGATGCAGCATGCTGACTAGATCAGGTTTCTTCTTTGTCACCATTAGGAAAACAGACATGGATTTGTGCTTCATTTTATGCCTCTCTTATTTGTAGAATTGGCTTAGCCTACCCACAGAACCTTTGGTAAGACTAGATATTGCACTGCAGGTCCCTAGCCTAATACTTGGCATTTTATAAGTGTTATAGTCTTTGTTGTTATCATTGAAAGCCATGGTCATATCAACTTGGCCAAGAGTAGGCCTGGCAAAATGTTAATTATAGCATAGTTTCAGTTGTTTTCATTTTTTGTTTTTTGTTTTTGTAGGTGTCTATGTATACGTTGTGTATTTATTATATGTATTAGTATCTATATGTGCAAATGGGTATGTGTGGTGCATGTGTGTGCATATGCACGTGGTGACCAGAGGTCAACATTGGGCATCAGTTTGAGTTGCTATCCAAAACAATTTTTTGAAACAGGTTTTCTCACTGAACCTGCAATTGGTGGATTTGACCAGAATAACTAGACACCAAGTTCCCAGGATTTGCAGACCTTTGTTCCACTAGAGTTATATTCATCGCTGCTCCCAGTTTACTTTTTTACATGGGTTCTGGGGATCCAAACTCAGGTCCTCATGCTTACACAGTAACTACTTTACCCACTGAGCTGTGTCCCCAGCCCTTAGCTAACCGAGATTCTTGATCTGAGAGGAGGCAGCCATGGTGAACATCATTGGTTAAGTTACATTTCTATTGCATCATAAAATACCATGACAGAAAGCAATTTCTTTTGCCTTATGGTTCCAAAGGGGATAAGAGTCCATCATAGCTGGAGGCATGGCAGCCTGAGAAAGAAGCTGAGAGCTCGCATCTGGAACCACAAACATGAAGCAGAAAGACTGAACTGGAAGTAGAGTCAGGCTTTTAATCCCAAAGCTCACCTCCCCCCCTCCCCCGCTCCCCGTGACACACATCCAGCAAGGCTGCACCACCTTAACCTCTGTAAATATACCACTAACATTCCAGTGACAAGTATTCAAATGACTGGAGCTATAGAGGACACTTCTCATTCAAACCAACCCAGTCATATTATCCAAAACTTAATTAGAGGATCTGTCATCTTGTCTAAGCCCAAATCTTGAGATCTGAATGAGTGAATATCTAAGGTCTACATCCCAGAGGTAGTCTTTACCTCTTAGCCAAGGACCAAGCAGCATCCCATCCACTCATCCCATCCACTCATGGGTCTTTCCCTTCACCTGCCCCTCCTCTCCTCGCATCTAGATCTTTCCTCTCATCAGCTACAAACCAGCTACAAATGTGTGGGAGAGGGGGTTGTTAGAGTTTTGTCTCCCCATCCCCTTAACTTTGGCTCATGGGAGGTGTCTTTCTGTCCTTGTGTGCAAAGAGAGCTGACGTGGAATCCCACACATTCCAGTCCTGATCTTTCCCCATTGTTGGACACACAGCAGGACTCCACAGGCAAATGGAAAAGAAAAGCCTTGATCACTGTTTATTTTCCTTAATTTTCATTGTGCCTCTTTTATTTTTACCCTTGATTATAAGCAACAGAAAAGTTCCTGTTTGTCTTTTTCTATCCCCCTTTGCAGCTGTTGGTTTGAATAACATCCACTAGACTGACCCCTCCCCCACTCCTTAGACTCATAAAGGAGAAAAATTAGCTAAAAGGGAAACAAGAGAAGCATTTTTAGTTCAGGGCAGGGGCCTCATTTTGCCAAACCTGCATCCTTCTGCATGACAACCCACCACTTCAAGGGACAAAGAGACTTTTGTCATCATGATTGTTTTCTTTAATTCTTTTCTAAATTTGAAGACAAACTTGATTGTTTCATAATCCAGTCTTAGTTTCATAGAGAAGCCAATGAACTGGTCAGGTGGTTAAGACTTTGCTTAGTCTCATATCCTTTGTTTACTCCCTCAGCCTTGCATATTTATGCACTCATCAAACAAGTTTGTGTACCTGCTAATTGCCTGTATTTTGTCAGTGGCTCAGGATGCAATTTGCCCGAATGAGTGAATGTCCAAGGGCACTCACTGCCTGGCTGGGGAGACTTCTTTGTGAATCAAGGATGTCAAGGAAGGATAAATAATATGGCAGTAAGAAAATGGCCGTGGTCAATGCACAGACACACTGCCACTGTCCCTCACTCAGTTTCCACTTTACCAAGCACTGACCTTGTGACCTTTGTTAAGGAATCCTTTCTCCACCTGCTTTCTCATCTGTTGTAATTTGGCAATGGTGGGCATGGCCTCAGAAGAGCCTGGAGATTAAATGAGGTGTGTCCAGGGTGCCTGGTGGAATGCCTTGTGTAGAGAGAACTGTGAACAAAGGCTGTCACTTTAATTGTTGAGTAAGGCAGCCAAAGATGTTGGGACTCCAATGATGGTGGTCAGTACTTGACTTCATGACTAACTCAATTGATCTGTAGCCATTTTTAACTTCTCATCCTTACAAAGTTCCATACCATTGTGTGCTCTGGTGAGATAGTGCTACCCTTACTGGACTGAGGGGTCACAGCCTGCAGAACAGTCCAACAAAATAGGTTTGGATACTTGTCATCAATAAGCCAATTAATAGTGGATAGCAGAGAGAGGGGAGGAGGGGGAGGGATGGGGGAGAGATTGACTCAATATGGCTACATTGGAAAGAAGGACTTAGAAATCCACTGACTTTCTCTTCTGAGTCCTGACATGAGGGTGCAGTTTAAATAGAAATGCATAACTAAGACAGCCCAGAAAGATGTAGCTCCATGCTTCATGATCTCACCTCCAAGGTCAACTGCTAAGTCTCTAGCCAGGAGACTTCTTCTGCCTGCTCCCAGGACTTTGGACTCGTTTTCTCCAGCAGAATATTCCTAGGGAAGTTCTATCTTCTTGGGAGTCCATTCTTTTAGTCATCTGATAGGCAAAGAGAGAGAGACACATGTCTCGTTGGAATGTATTCACTCCTGCCAGGCAGGCTGGTCATACTACTCAAGGAATAGCTGCATTGGCAGTGCCTGGAACTTGTTAGAAATTCTCTGGCCCACATATTTTTCACAAATGAGAATCTGAGGCACTGTCCTGAAATCTGATGTAGAAGCCTTCCAGATTATTTGGATGCATGCTAAAATTTGAGATGTACATGGTTACAGGTAAATGACAACAGGGGTCCAGCATGGACTCTATCCAAATA
The DNA here is from genome assembly GCF_949786415.1 of Peromyscus eremicus. Taxonomy (NCBI): domain Eukaryota; kingdom Metazoa; phylum Chordata; class Mammalia; order Rodentia; family Cricetidae; genus Peromyscus; species Peromyscus eremicus. Next base: position 135,574,360 of record NC_081419.1, on the reverse strand, counting down.
TCAGTGCTTGATAATGGTATTTACAGTTGTTATCCCAGTGAGAGCAAAAATCGCCAGCAGTGAGTGACCTGGCCAAGATGCAGCAGCTTTGCTAGAAGGTTCAGTCTGAGCCATCTCCAGGAAGATGATTATGGGTTTTGAGCAAGAGGAGAACTGAGTGGCAACACTATGTGAGTAGAAGCACAGTGATATTTGGAGGTTATAAAGTGTGGTGCTTTTCAGGCACAGAATTCCAGGAGAGAAAGATGCCTGGGCATGCAGCTTGAAGGACTGGGGTTGTGAGACCTGACTTCATCGCACCAAGGATATGTTAACCTTGTATCAGAGACAATTGAAGGCTAGTAAACATAAATCTCAAGATCAAATTTGTGGTAAGAAATCTGTCATTAATGTTGAAATGTGGTAGTGAAAATACTTGGGGAGGGGGCAAGTAGAAATGAGACCCTAAACATGCCAGACTAAAATTTCAACTAAAATTGAGCACTTGCTGGTAGACCAGTTGTTCTTTTCTGACACATTCTTCCATCTGCTTTCCTATAAACATTTGCTAATACCTTAAGTGCTCCTGACATTCGGCAGTATGTACATGAGACCAGTGAAGCAATGTCTTTACCCTCCCTTGGTCCCCAGTCTTCTGAGAAAGATGACAAGTGTGGCATCTAGGTGGTATGTTAAGGAAAGGATGTAACCAACAGTAAGCACCTGGCATGCTTGAAATGCTATCTCTAATGTAACCTATGACATTTTTCAACTATTGACATGGCGCTCAGAGTGTCCTAAGCATCATCTTAGCCAACAGGAAGATTCGGAGATGCTCTGTAATATCAGGAATATATCAAAGAAGATATGATGTCAGGTTTAGGGATGATTCCCTTCCCTGATTAGAACATGTAGGTTATAGGACAAATCCAGAAGAACAGAGTCAAGAATGAAGAGACAGGTTCAAAGCCACCTGAGGTTCCAGACAAAACCAACTTCACATTGTGCTGCAGGACAGCCTTCAAAAGACATTAAGAAAGTGGATGGCAGGATCAATGGATGCTGTCATCGCATGGTACTTGCAGCAAAAAGTGAGGCCTCCAGGGGAAGGGTGGGTACCTCCCTGAGAGGGGAATTCACAGCATTTCTCCTTTGCCCAACTCTCTTAGGATCAGTGTCTGTCACATTCTCAGTAGGATGGGTATAGCTTTTCTTTTCTTCTATGTCTCCTCATCCCCCAAACCCAATCAGTAGCAGCTCAGCAGCCCACAATAGAGCCATGATAGCCATCAATCCCTTTACCATGGGCTGCAAATGTGTCATGAGGATGGAAGCCAGAGGTACTGAAAGAGATGTGGCTGAGCAAGGAGACCTACTAGGTCATAAGATCTCCACATTCTTGCTCATACAGTCCCATCAGCATAGAGAATAGAGGTTGTTCCTATTTTACAATAGGCTAAGCAAAGCTTAGGTTCTAAACTGGGAATGACAGCACATTCCTGTAACTCTGGCCGCTGAAAGGTGTCTATAGGAGAACAGGCCAGCTTTGGCTATACAGTGAGTTTAGGGCCAGCCTGGTCTACATGAGACACTATCTCCAAAAAAGATTTTAAGAAAATGAAAATAAATTAAAAAAATCTATTTAAGAAGATAAAAATAGATTTTAAAAAAGAACTTCTGAACTTGAGGCTCATGCAATTGACAGATAAGTGGCCCCCAGAGGAGATTGGGTCTACATTCTAATCCCCAGAAACTGTGAACACATTTTCTTACATGGCAATGGGGACTTGGCAGATGTGGCTAAGTATTTGGAGTTGTGGGGATTATATTGAGTTGTCTGGACCCAGAACAATCACAGAGTTAGGAGGACAGGAGTCAGAGTAAGAGGGAGAATGTGGCAAGAGAGAGACTGGAAAAAGCTGTGCTGGTGTCTGAAAGATGGAGAAGGGGCTACTAGCAAAGGGAACCAGGTTGTTTCTCAAATTTGAAAATAAAATGTTCAAGGATTGTGTTTCTACCTAGAGTCTCCAGTAAGAACACAACCTGTCTAATATCTCGAATTTAGGATTTTTCCCTTTTTGGAATGGCAGGATGATGTCTTTGCTTTATGTTAAGTCCCTAAATGTACAATAATTTGTTACAACCCAAGATCTATTAGTAAAGATCCTACAATCTGGATTCATAATGACCTACCTTGCAGACATAGACAAGGTCAGGATTTGTCTAACATTGTCCAGCCTGGCTTCTCTGAGACTCTCTTTTCTTAAATGGAAGATGGAGGAGCTTGATTACTATCAGGCCTGTTGCAGCTACCATGTCCCCAATCTTCAGGTCTAGGTATTTGCTCTGGGGACTCCATCCCTGCCCTAGATGGTGCTGGCTGTGTACTCATTCCTGAGGCCACTGCTTGTCCTTCAGCCCATGTTTACTTCTGGCAAGAGCTCCACAGAAAGGTTAGAGGGGCTGGCAAAGGGGAGGGAACACACCAGTATGAAGGATGCAGCCTTGAGGAGCAGTAGAGGAAACTGCCACTCTTCCAGGATGGAGGAATAGGAAAGTGAGCAGTGGCTCGAAGACCAGCAAGAGCTTGATTGTCCGGTGGGGGATGGCATAAAAAAATATGCTGGATCCTTCCCAACACATTTGCTGTTGTAGCCTCTCCTGGGCTCACCCTCACCAGGAGACATAAGCCAAGGGAACTCGGAGATGCAGGGATAGGTTCAGACCATCAGATGACTGTGTCAAAACAAGCTGACTTAGGAAACAAACAGAAATCAGCACAAAGGTGTAGCTGGTATGAATGCATTTTCATTGCTGTCTAATACTTCCTTACTAGTTTAATTTCAGTGGTAATATATTTAGGTAGTTAGATTATATGTGGCTTTTTGAAGAGAGTAACTTTCTTGCTTTACCTGTTATTTTCTCAGGGGCAGAGCACACAGTAGGCGGCCCATAAATATTTTGTTTAATGAATCGATGAATACCTTGAAAGTCACAGATTGCTATACATAATTTCACTTCTACTTTCTAGGACCTGCCTCAGAAATATCAAGTAATCTTCCTAAGACAAAAAAATATTATCAGGAATAGGATTACATTTCTAGTTTCCTATGTCTAAACCCAATGATACTCTCAGCCCAGCCCAGGCAGCCCAGCTAATCAAGCCACCCATGAAAGATCCTTGGGTAGCCTCTTGATGAATCCTACCTCTAAGATCCAGCTGTCTGAACTGAGCACCATCTTTAGGGAGACATAACGAATGTGTCTAAACAGAGGCAAATGGCATCTTCCTGAGGACCACACTGCACTTAGATGCATATAATTCAGCTTCAGTGAGTGGAAAGAAAGGGAAGAATACCCCCAACTATAGAGCTAAGGGGGATTACTATAGCTCTTGAGCATCTATGAAGTTAAGGGGCACTTGTCAGGCCCCCAAAAGAGAACACAGACATAACTGCAGGAGCATGGTGCCCTTCACTGCTGCATCCTGTTCATCTGCCCTTGAGCAGGGTATCACAGGGTGGGGTACAGCCAATTATCCCTAGCCCCAGGTGGCTTCTGTGCTCTACAGTTGCCATGGTCCACATGTGAAGGCTGCCTGAATGGTGGTACTATAGCCTTTAGAGACAGCTGTCTATGACTGACCTGCCTGACACCAGAGCTGACAGAGTCAAGTTCAAACCCAGTTTTCTGTGTTACTTTTGCTTTTGTGTTAGTACAATGAAGACAGTAAGACAATAATTCCCTCTTTGCAAGATAATGTGAAGACTAAACAATCAATGTAGTAATAAGAAGATAGCATTTGGGCTGTCTCAAACAAGGTGGGAGGTGACAACCAACACCCAAATTGTCCTCTGACCTCCACACAAATGCATGTGTGTGCCTTCATTCACACATATGAACATGTGTATTTGCATGCACATACACACAAAGAGAACATGATAAGCATTAACATATACTTATTACACATTATACATCGACCTACCCACTCTGTGTGTGATCACTATCTTAGGGCCCACAGCAATTCTGTAATATAAGTACTGTTATAACTATTTGTCAGACTTGACACTTGACACAGCTTGAGACTTGCTCTTGTTAAAGTCACTCATTTAGCATGTGTCAAAAGTGAGACTCAAACTCAGGTCATCTGAGTCTAATTAGCTTGCTTAGTTTCTACTAGTGCTTACTCCTTCATATAATTACTTTGCCAAGTGGTCAAAATTTACCATAATTCGGTGGAACATCTGGTATATGATGAGGCATCTCTGAGATATTTATCCTATTGATTTTTACTGTCCAATATGGCACCCGTTGACCATGTGCTGCTCTTTAAATTCAACTTTAAATAGAATAAATGTCATCAAACATAAAATAAAGCAGCACTTGCGTGGGGAAGCACAGCTACATATCAATTGCTGGCTTCACAGCATTCTGTTGGATAGTACTATTAGGGACAGTGACATATCCCAAGTTTGGTCATGGAGTAGACAGGCTGAACCCGGATCCCTCAAAACTTGTGGAGGACATTGGAAGAGGATTCTAGACTCAGCCAGGCTAAGGGAAAACAGAATTAGTCAGCATTCTCTTTGTGGAGGAAGTTCCTAAAACGAACATAGAATGGAAATCAGAGGCTCAGGGCATCCAGATGCAGCATCAAGAGGCAAGGGTAGACGCTGTTTCCAGGAGCCAGAGGGGCCAGTGTAAACACCAGTGGATTTATCACTGAACTAAGCAAGAGCTTTCTGGCAGTGTGCTGCATGGGTGAAGCCGCCTTGAAGTAGGGGTCAGGTGGTAGAGGTAAAAGGTACGCAGATTCGAGGCCAGCACTAGTGGTCTCACCCTAGAGTTAGTTTGAAATGTCAAATTATTTTTCCCTTGTCCACCGAAGCAGCACTGGAATTTTACCAAATCCATCAAGAGATTTACAGACCCAGCAGCATCAGAAAGTGGTTGAGCTTTCCCTGGTAGATGAGGAAGATCAAGGGAATCCTAGGTCTGGGAGGAGCTTTAGGAATACTAGACTTGGTGGGGTGTAGAAGAGGTAAGGAGGCCAAGGACAGGAGGTGAAGAGATCCTTCAGGGTTCTCTGTAGAGGCTGGACACAGTGCTTGGCACTATAAAGAAGGTGAAGCGGAGGCCCTTTGGCAACACAAGTATTGGTGTCCTCCAAAGGCTTCCCCAGTAGGGCATGAAGACAGACATAAAATTGTGAGTCTTGGGGGATTTGGAAGCAATCTCTGAATGGTCAGACATTGGGCAGGCATGCTAGGCAGGTGTGCCAGGCAGGTGCACGTCAAATGGAGTTCAATGACTGAGTGAAATGGGTCAACCTGGCAGATGGGTGGATGGCGGTGTCTGTGAAGCCAGGAGATAGAAGTAAGGAGTATGCCTGTATGTATATGTATGTGTGAAAGAGGGGGTATAGAAGGAGAGGCAAGGGGAGAGGAGAGGAGAGGGGGAAAAGAGAGCAAGAGGGGAGGGGGGGAAGAGACAAGAAGAGAGGAGAGGGAAAACATTCATAGATACACAGAGCTCAAATGTCTTCTTTCCATGCAAGTGGTTCATGATAGGAATGACATAGGAACTTCTTTGCTCTGATGACAGCCCCAAGATCTTGCAGAGCCAGCAGATTATGTGGACCAATCACTTTTACTTCCCAAACTGTTCCAACTGACCCTCTTTCCCCAACCTGCTTTCATGGTTGTGTCCCTCACTTGAATTGATGTGTACCTATTTGTTCCTACAGAATTCTACAGAAAAGCATGGCTTCTCCTTTTAGTCTTCCCATCTTGCCAGTCACTAATCTGGAAATTTCCCAAGTGCTCCCTGCCTGCCTCTCGGAGCTTGCATTGACTTGCACCACTGAGGCCCATAGTTACATCTGCATCCTCCCTAGTCAAGCGATGACCCTCCACTTTATTCTCTCCTATCCAGCCTCAGTGCCAGCTCCCTAAACACTCCGTTCCTGAACCCCCTCCCCATTCTCTGCATTTCCAGGGCTCCCTGCTTCCTTTAAGATCCATTTTAACCTCTGGGTTCCAGCTTCAACTTTCATCAGCTCATTTCTAAGAACCTCATTGCTATTTGTCTTTGTTCAGGTCAAAGCAACATTTGTTCTTGAGACCATCTTACACTTGCAGATGCCGTGTCTCTCTGTTGCTCAAACCCTGCTCTCTCACTGGAGGGGTGCTGCTTGCTTAGAAGCAATAAATAGTTCTGTCCGACAGCCCTCTCATCTGACACTTGTCACCACTTGTCAGTTTTGTATTTTCTTAGGTGTCTTCTCACATAGACAGGCTGTGAGCTCAGAGCATCAAGGGTAGCATGAAGACTCGGAGTGGGTGAACAGTGTAGGTCCTAGGCGGCTTCTCTACCTCCCTAAGTCCATTAGTTACCCAAGACCAGCTCCAGTAAGTGGTGATTATAAACATGTTAGGTAAAGTCAGCAATGATCAAAGTATTCTTTGTATCAGCATCACCCGAGAACTTAATTGGGAACTCCAAGGCATGAGGCAAATCTTAGATGTACAGAATCAGAAAGCCTGCTGTTACTTTGAAGCCTGTAGTCATACCAGCCCTCCAAAGTGATCCCTTTTCACATTCCAGTTGGAGACATGCTTACTTTAGGCAACTTCCATAGCATAAATAAATCACCCAAATATCTAGTGGTTAAATGGGGAAAAGTTTTCCACTTGATGCAACCTCCCCTTCAGTAAGGCGACTCAGGGACCTAGGCTCTTCCCCTCTTCAGCCTTCTTCTCTGCTCCATCAAATGCCTAGGGAGCACTTGGTTTTCTGTTGTTTGCTTTGATAGGCAAAGACTGAAGATAGTGTGTTTGAGCCCACTTTTTAGTGGCTGGAATTCAGCTGCAATGGCCATACCTGTCTGCATGGGAACCTGGGAATGTCAGCACCAAAGAAGACATAGGTTTGTGAACAATGTGATATTCTCTACCCAGAGAGATGGTCTTGATCACTCTTCAAACTCTGACTGAGCCTCTCCCAGCAGCAGACCAGGCCCTGATCTGTGTTATAGTGATGGGGAGGAGTGTCATTAGTTACAGAGTTAAAGTAATTTAGACAAGATTATTGAGAGATACTAGGGCAATGTTCAAGAAGGATTCTGAGAGGTCACTAGAGGCTCCTCACTCATTGAGGTGTTTATTTGTGAGGTACTGGAGGATGGGTAAGGACAGTCTGTCATTTATGGTTGACACTTCTGTGCCAAACACTACATTTATTGTTTTTTGGGACACTATATAAGAAAGAATGATGGGTGAGGAAAGCAAAGCTCAGAAAGGTTAAGTGCTTGTCCTGGTCATACAACTAGTTAGCAGCTTGTCCTGGTCATACAGCTAGTTAGCTACATGGAGGTGTGTGCTGGGTCCAGAGCTTGGAACCCCAAAGACTTGTATTTTTGATCAATAGCTTAGTATGCTATTAGAGTAGATTCTAGCAACTTCCCCTCCAGAGCAGCATGAAGAACATTCGACTGGAAGGAAGCCTTCAGGTAGTTTTATCCAAGATTCCATCAGAAGCTTTGGGCATTCTACTTCAGAATCTAGTTTGTCCTTTCAGAAGAAATCCTGGGCATGACGGCCTCAGCGGCACCCAGAGTCCTTCCTTTTCCAGTGCACTCATCTGTTTCAATTGCTATGAAAAATACCTGGGGCTGAGGAAGTTTGAACGAAAAGAAGAACAGCTCATTTAGTTCACAGTTCTAAAGATCTGAGATTTGGACACATGCTTCTGAACAGCACTCACGGTGGCTGTCAACATGGTGGAGAGATTAGCAAAGAGAGAGAACGAGGTGTGTCCGGAAGTCAAAGACCACAGACAGGCTAGTCTTGTTTGTTCTTTATATAACCATCTGTTCTTAAAGGAACCAGTTCATTCCCTGATACCAGCATAATCCCATTCATAGGGCAACATCCTCAATGATGTGAGAAACTTTTTTTCCTATCAAGGGTAGTTATCCTGACAAGGGCCCATATATCACGAGCCTTCTGTGCTGAGTAGCCAGTCATGTCCAACTGCGAAGTCCAGTTCCTACTAGTGGGATGAAACACATTCACCATCTACAGCAGGGATAAAGGACAGAGATCATTTTGACTGAATGTGCTTGCTAGCCTGATTTGGGTTCTGGCATATCTTTTTTTTATAAAAAGAAATCACCTTGCTGAACTAATTTTTTCTTTTGTTCCTGTGTCCCTTTGTGCAACACCAAGATTATTCTTTTCCAATAATTATCTAATCATCTCCCTACAACTCTTAATACCCCTCTATCAAGGCCTATATGCTTCTGGCAAATGAACTTTTTTGAGGGACACATACAAACTGAATATACCCTTCAGAGAGCTGAGAATATTCTGTATCACCTACATTAGGCCTAGGACAGGTACTCTTCATCATATTTGAAGTGGTATAGCTTGAGTATAAGCTCAAACCTACATAAGCACCCATTCAACTCTAGCTGTGCCAGATTCCTTGGTTGAGATGGATGCGTGGAGGCTCCTTCATACCAACTTACACAGCTCACAGCTGTACTAGTACCAGGCATGTCTGAGTTCCCTCTGAGTGCCAGGCAGTCCCAATCAACATTGAGCTGAGAGAAATCCTTCATTTTGGTTAAAAATTAGATTAAATGTATTTTTAAGTGAAGCTTGATATTGTAAAGATGTCCTTTTCTTCTAAAGAAATTTTATCCTAAATTGAAAAAAAAATGAAATATTTTCTTGGTCGTTTTTGTTTTTAAAAAATCAGAGTCTTAAATATTTCAGCCATCTGTTCTCTATTATTTCTACAACTCTGCACTGAATATGTAGTGGGTAGGGTGGAAGAGATTTAAATGGCCATTGAAATTGTTTTAAGTAATTAAAACTGATAAAAATTGTAAGTTTTTACCTAATCCCTGGATGATTTGATTGGAGTCAGCCAGATGTAAAAATGCCTGAGACAAATTATTCTGTGCCTATATGACATGCAATTTTGACAAAATATCTTTAAAACAGCTGCTAAGTATGCAATCTGGGGATTTGACAGTGCAGAAGGACAATTCTGTATACTCAGGAAAGCTTGGCAAAAATCCATTCTAACTTTGGTCATTAGAATGAATTGTGTTCATTCAAGATGAAACCATGTGTGGATAATGGGAAGGCAAGTAAGACTCCTGACTTTTCTCTGTGCAGCCACTATGCTGTGGGTGCATATGTCAGGGTAATACTGGAGTTCTGGCCAACCTTTTCTTTTCTAATCCATATGGCATTTTCCCCATTGAGCTCTCTATAATTCCAACAACAGTCAGTGTATCTGTGACACCCATCTTACCTTCCACAATTTCTACCTTAAATGTGGATCTATTTTCCCACCACTGGCTCTGACACTTACTGTCATATGACCTTGAGTTTTTCACTTAGCTTTTAAGGCTGAATACACACACACACACACACACACACACACACACACACACACACACACGGATAGTGAGTTTTATCTTTTGATTATAGTAAGAGGCAGATATGATATTACATGTGTGTTATGCACGTAAGCTCACAGTTTGGTATAGAAGAAATGATCAAGGTATATTAGCCCCCTCTTTTGTTTTTTGTCAACATCCTAGAGGAGTGTTTCCTTTTCAAGGGTAAGAACGTATTTCTTTAATTTACCTGATAGAAATTTGGTGTCTTTCTCAAATATGAGGGAGTAAATAATTGTCAGGTGAAGAGATGAGGTTAGGTATTTCTTCAATAGCTTTTTTACCAACACTGATTGTCCCAAACCTAAGGATTCTTTCCTAGTGCTTGTCAGCATAGTGAATATGGTGGGGATGCACCTGACTAATGCAGCATTCACCACTTCATCAGAATATCTATCTCCACATCTGTTCCTACTTGTGTTAGTATATCATGTGACTTCATCGTCTTGTGGTCCTGCAGCCTTCCCTTTCTGCTTTCTTCCAGAGGGTAATTAGTGATTTCATCACTATTCCTAGCCTATAACTCATCCCTGTATCCCTCATCCTGACAAAGAAGACTTTGCTTAGTTTATCATCATGAGGACTGTGATGGCTGTGGTTCACAACTACCCGTTATTTGCTAAGCACTTTACACGTATTATTCTGTTTAGTTCTCATAATACTATTCTACATGGGTGCTAAATATTCCTTACTATAGTAGTGAAGAAACTGAGGCTCAGAGATGAGAAATAATTTGCCTGAGGGCTGCAACTTCAGATCTAACCCTGTGCCTTCAAGGAAGGCTTTGTTTGGAAAAGAAGTTCGTAGACCACTTTTTACATCCCTTTAGAACTGGGACTCCATGACTGATGTCATTTTGGTCTCTTCACTGTTTATACAGTTGAAACTTGTCTGTCCTACACATAGTTTCTTCTCTCAAATGTCAGATCCCCAGAGTACTGGCCACATTCCAGCATTTGATGATGCTTTTTGCTTATGTTCTTTCTATGACAGATCCCATCCAGTCTCATTATTTTAATTATGACCAGAGATGCTGATGACTCTCAAGCTATCTCCCTTGCTTGGACAGTTCCACCAAACTCCCAATTAATTACCTGCCAGAGACATTCTTGCAGATGACCACAGGCACCTTCAGCTGAACCTGCTCTTCTTATAGTTTTGATTTCCATTAATGATCTCCCTATTTATTTCACCTCTAATACCAGAAAGAAATCTGAGATTCATTTTAGGTTCCTACCTCACCTCATCTCCACATCTAATCAATCAATGCAGACCTAGCAATTTATCTTCTATTTCTAGACTGAATCCTTCACTATCATTACCACAATCCTTACATTGACTCTGGTCAGCCCTCAGCTGGATTCTTGCAATGGTTTTTAGAGAGAACGAGGGTAAACATTGATTTTAAAGCAGCATCTAAGTACATAAAAAGACATAAATCATAATTGAATACATAGACATTGAGAACACTCAACCAAGATGTGTTATATAACTGGTGCCCAGTAACTTTTCTTGCCTGCCTTCTGCATTATTAATTCTCATTCTCAATGGTACTGGGATTTTTAGAGTCCCTTTTTCTGTTTTTGAATCTTATGTAATTAGAACCACAGAGTATGTGTTTTTGGCCTTATTGTTTTCATTAAAAATAGTGTTCGTGAGTCTAACTCATTGTGTGTGGTATGCTGAGCATTCATTATTTTATTCTTATGTAGTGTGGCATTGTGTGGATATACAAAATGTGTGCTCTCTTCTTAAGAATTGCCGTGTTTCCTATTTCAGTTGTACTGAACCCTGCTGTTGTGATCATTCTGTATGTATTTTTATGCATAGTATTTGGACTCTATTTCTTTGGATATAGAACCAGGAGTGGAGCCATTCTTTGAGTTAAACAGGTACTAGCAGATGGAATGGGTTATTGTTAACAGTCTTGTAATGTTAGCTGTTCTAACATTAGGTGTATGGGGATAGCTATTTGTGGTTTCAACTTGCATTACTCTGAAGACTATTGAGTTGAACACCTTAACAAAAACATACATGGTGGGAGATTATCTATCTGTCTGTCTATCTATCTATCTATCTTTTATCTATCATATATATGAGACCATGTTTTAAAAATATTTATTTTAATGACACCTAGCTATATTTTTGCATTTGTTTTTGTCACATTAAAGAGTTTCATTCCATGAGATAAAATTTTTATCTTATTTTATTTTAGAAGATATATTACTCCACATTCCACAAATAAGCCCATGTAATATGTCTAAAGGTGATTCTTTTGGTTCAAACCCAGGTTTCACCACCAAAATCCAAGTGTTACAGTTTTGGAGGGAAAGGTGTCTTGACTTACTGGGAAGCCACACTATACCTAGAGCTGCAATAGGACAGCTCTGGAGAATGGAGCTGCAGTAGGACAGCTCAACCCTGGAAGGAGAGGTATCCTGACTTACTGGGAAGCCAGGCTATACCTAGAGCTGCAATAAGACAACTCAGGAGGCTGGAGCTGCAGTGGGACAGCTCTGGAGGCTGGAGCTGCAGTGGGACAGCTCTGGAGGGTGGAACCACAATAGGACAGCTCATCCCTAGAGGAAGAGGTATCCTGACTTGTTGGGAAGCCAAGCTATTTGTAGAGCCACAATAGGACAACTCTGAAGAATGGAGCTGCAACAGGACAGCTCAAACCTGGAGGGAGAGGTATCCTGACTTGTCTGGAAGTCAGACAATACCTGAAGTTGGGTTACAGTGGGGGATGGTCTCCTCACGGAATATAGCAATCCTTCTCCTCACCTAGAGAGGCTTTACAGCTGAGCTTTGTTCTGACCCCCTTAAGGGGGTTTCCCAGCAGAGCTCCCCTTCTTCTTTCTGGCCCAAAATATTGCTTCTTCTGTTTCACTCTGATAAAGGGAAAACCCCTGCAGAAATGTAGCTATCTCCTCCTGCTCCAGGGAAAAGTTGTTACTTTTTTTGTCTCCACATTGCTTAGCCCCTCTAAGTGAACATCTCAGCATGGTTTTTATTTCTGCTAAGGGACATCTTAGCAAGGTTATTCTGTTCTTCTGTTCTGCTAGTGAATGAATATCTTCACCCAAGACTCTTCTGAGAAAGAGATTTATTTGGAAAGGAGGAGTCCAGGAGAATGGCTGCCTCTTCCAAGGTGGGAAAGAACAGCCCACAACTGAACAGGCAGGGTGATTTATATAGGGTTTCTTAAGGGCAGAGTTTCCCTAGGGGGAAGATTTTCTGCTCAGGAATTGGTTAGTTTTCCTGCTCAGAGATTGGTTAGTTTCATTGGTCAGGGGTTAGAGTTGGCTCTGATTTTAGGGCCAAACTGTGTTTCTTCCACTGGTCCTTTTTTTTTTTTTTTTTTTTTTTTTTTAGCTTTTTGGCTTTAGTTTTAGAGCCAGGGACTATTTCTTTCACTAGCAGATTGTAGGGACAATGTGTGCTTCTTTGGCTCTAGTTTCAGGGTCAGGGTGTGTTTCTTTGGTTCTGGGTTCAGGGCTAATGTGTTTATTTCACTGGCTTGGGTCTCAGATCCGGGGTGTATTTCTTTCACTAGCTCTGGTTTCAGGGCCAGGGTGGGTTTCTTTGGCTGGCTCCTTTTCCCTACAGTGTCATATGGAGATGATGGTTCATTTTATCCTTATGGCTATCAGCTGATAGTGTATGATTACAAAAGTATTGTGTTTCCTCAATTAATTGTAGTTGGACTTTTGCAATTTGTTATATGACTGTAAATGTGTGGGCTCATATATAGATTCCCCATCCTTTTCTGTTGATAGCTTTGTTTATTAATGTTTTGATAACTCATCATCTTGGTTATTATAAATTTATCTTACATTTTGAAATCAATGTGAATTCTAAGACTCTCTGCATTGTAAAACCAAATAGCAGCTAATTATTATCTCACATATCTGTGAGTTTGCTAGACATTGGCAGATAGTGGCTGAGTTTGGCATCCTGTCTCTATTCAAGCTGTGAGTCAGCCCATCTCAGATTTCTTTTCTGAAAAGAGCATCTACCATAATTAAGGATTCTTAAAGGAAGGACAGAAAGGTAACAAGGCACATCCTGATGCATATAAACTTAACAGGTTGAGTGTTGAGAGTAGCATTATTGTTATGGTAAATATGAGTGAATGGTGTCATGTTTCTGTCCTGACCCATATGATCTCTTTATGAATTTTGCTTAAACTGTTTTGGGTCCTTTGCACTTCTCTGTACATGTTGGCAAGTGTGTCAATCTATTTAAAAAGAAAAAAATACTTTTGGGATTTGACAAGAATTTCATTTTCTATATAAGAATTTTGAGTTTAACCTGCCATTTACTGAAATTTAATTTCCCAGTCCATAAGTATGGCATAACTCTTCATCCATTAAGGCTTTATTTTTAACTAATTAATTGATTTGCTGTAGATATAGGATCATATTGTGATGTCAAGGCTGTTTGTTTAAAAAATACTATATTTTTATTTGCTTATAGTGTGTGTATGTGTATGTATGTGCATACACGTGTAACCTTTAGACAGATTACATAGGCTTATGTGTGGAGTGTAGAGTAATATATCTTCTAAAATAAAATAATAAAATAATGTTATGGTGTACATATTGAAGTAAGAGGACAATTCATGGGAGTCAGGAGTCAGTTCTCTCATTGTACCATGTGGGTTCTGGGAATTGAACTTAGGTTGTCAAGTTTGGTAGCAAGCACTTTTACCCACTGAATCATCTTGCTGGCCCACCTGGGCTGTTCTTAAATCCTAAGGTTGTCCTAAATGATCCTCCTGCCTCAGCTTCCCACATATTTGAAACTATAAACAGATGTTGAATACCTAGCTTGCCAGTAGTGCTATAAGAGTTTATTTCCTTTAATTTTTGTCTTCTTTGAATTTGTGTGTGTGTGTGTGTGTGTGTGTGTGTGTGTGTGTGTGTGTGTACTAGGGATAAAACCCAGGGCCTGGTGCACATTACGCAAATGATTTACTAATGCTGTATCTGTACCTATTATTTATTTATATCCTTTTTCTACCTGTACTTTTTCAGTTTATCTTTATGACATATGGAAATACGAGACAACTGTACCTGTTAAACCACATGATATTGCCTGGAAAGTTTAGTCTCATTAACTCTTTATTCTTTAATCTTGTTTTAACCCATTGGTAGTCATATTTGATCATTTCTACTAATTTTTTTTAATGTTGTGATGAAGTGCTATTAACCTCAGAGCAAACTTCTTCATTTGGGGTTTGACACATTTTGGTGATGGAATTGTATCATCCATTCATCCATCCATCCATCCATCCATCCATCCATTTATTTTACTTTCTCTTCCTCTCCTATGACTCCTTGTTTGTTCTTTCATCATTTTGAATTTCTTCTCAATCCTTCATTATATCTATAATAGTTATTTTAATGTTTTTGTCTGCAGATCATAACTTTTCAGTCATCTTGGGGGACTGTTCATTTCTCAGTATTTTTGTTTATTATTATTCTACTTCCTGTTTTTTTACAAGGAACACAGGCAGTATGCTCTAGGCAGTCTGAATTATGTCAATTTTCTTTAAAGGGTATTGAATTCTATCCTGGCAGGCAGTTAAATTGCTTGGCATGTCCTCCTGAACCTGTCAAGACTGTTTTCTTCTTGTTAGGATGTATCTATTTTGGTTTTGTCAGTCATCTTCACGTGTGGTCCTTACTTTCAGGCATGGTACCCATGCCTGTGACTTGTGCTTTCTGGGGCCGCAGTTGGAGTCTCCATTACGTAGATGGGCATGTTTGCAGTGCTCCCCACCACTGTATAACGACTGATCTTTCTGTTCAGTTCTCAGGTCTCCATGACCTACTCTTTGTTAGAACTGATAGCAGAAAGCCGGGCGGTGGTGGTGCACGCCTTTAATCCCAGCACTCGGGAGGCAGAGCCAGGTGGATCTCTGTGAGTTCGAGGCCAGCCTGGGCTACCAAGTGAGTTCCAGGAAAAGGCGCAAAGCTACACAGAGAAACCCTGTCTCGAAAAACCAAAAAAAAAAAAAAAAAAAAAAAAAAAGAACTGATAGCAGAGTTTTTCTTTGCCTATGTACAGGCCAGTCATTGTTTAAAGACAGGCAAAGAAACCCCTAATGTGTTCTCTGGTACCCAGTCTTATAAATTCTATCCCTAAAGCATCTCTCAGACTCCAGTCAGCTTCCTCAGTGCAGTAAGACTGCCATGCTGTGCTTGGATACCACCTTCTTGTGTTGGCTCTAGAGAAACCTCCCAGGCAGGAAGTCACCATAAACCTTAATGCACCTGTATTTCTCTTCTATTAGTGATCAAAATCTCAGGTTGAAAATTTAAAACTTAGATTGTGTCATAGTTTATTCATTGGTTTGTCAGGAGATCAAGTCTAGTGCCAGACAGTCATGGCCAGATGTAGAAGTCCTTGTCATAGCACAGAGAAGATTGAAGTCGTCATTTTCACCATCTGTATAGTAGAGTGTGAACTATATCAAGATGGAATTGTGTCCTTTTTATAGTTGTACCCTCATTTTCTAGTACAACACCTGCCACAGAATTGGTACATAAGTAATGTGTGTTGACTTGACCAATATTCCTATCCCATCTGGAAGCTGACTAATTCACTTAGGATGGATCTTATGGCAAGTAGAGCAAGCAAGTACATGTCTGGTACTTGGGCTGGGGTGATTCTTGCTTTTTTCCTATTCCATGAGCTTCCTAGAATTCTAAAAATGTAACACCAGAAGAGATGGAGCTTGAGACAGCACCTATTCCATAGCTACCTTTGACCTAGTGGAGACATTGAGGTCTTGAGAAGACAATACTGAGTTCAGCAGCTACCTGAAAACCTGAGCTCTGCTCAGATCCTGTTCCTGCTTACTCCTTTATTAGGATCATTTTATTATTTCTACATTCATCGAAATGCTTTAAAAGAAAATAATCTGAGAGTAGCAGATAAGGCATAGCAATACTGAAGAGTGGAGGATGATGGGAAGGTAAATTGCACAATGTGCATTGAGAAGGGAGAAGAAAGAGCAGCCATCCCTGAGCTGCTTGTGTTAGGTGCCAGGAAGAGGATGCTGCAGTCTTCAGAACCCCAGAACACACTTTTGAGTCTTACTCCAATTCTGGCTGTCAGGAGTTTAAAAATAAATATAATATTATTCTCTTTTTTTTGGTTTCTTAGATAATATATTTTATTAATATATGATTATTATTAATAATACTAATATTATATGGTTCAAAATCAAATGCCACATCAAAAAGTATACACTAGAGATCTTTCTGTCCATGCTTTATGTAAGACACACATGTCTTCCTGGAGATTCCTAGTGGTTTCATTTTCTGTTATCTTTCGGGCATTTCATATATACATTAATCAAATTCTCATTCTTGGGCTCATGGGTAAAACTACTTGTTACTCAAATCTGATGACTGATTTCTGTCCACAGAACCTATATTGGAAGGAGAGAACTGACTCCTGAAACTTGTCTTTTGGCTTCCAGATATAGGTTGTAGGACACACATATGTAAACACACACACACCAAAATGCAATTAAAAATAACTCTGTTTTATTGTTTGCTTGCACAAATTAGACATGTTACAAAACTCTTTGCATCTCACATTTTCCCATAATATGTCTGGTAATCTTTCTGACATACTAAGTTTCCTATTCTGTGTAAAACTTAGACAATCCCACTATATGGATGCACCTTCCTTTGTTTAGCTGGATTCTGTGGGTAGACGTTAGGTTGCTTCTAGACATTTTTTTTTAAATCAGAAAAAATATTACCATGTCCAAACATCATTTTACTGTGCAAACATAGCATAATTTTTTAGGTGTAGATTTACTGGACATTTTATCACTGATAGCTATTGTCAAAATATTCTCCATAGAACTTGTTCCAATGACTATGCCTATCAGCAGTGTGTTTGAGTTGGTATAAAAGTTGATCATTGAATATTCAGGATGGAACTTACCTTAGATAATACCTTTCCATTACTATGTGTAATGGATAGGAATGAAATGATCATAGGTCCTGTCTTGTAATGTCCTCTTGCTGATGTGGGCTTGAATTCAGGCATCCTAACTGAATGGTACAGATCCCAGGATGCCCTGAATATGAAGAGTGCCTAGCTCAGCTTGTCATCTCACCCTGTGTCTTAGTTAGGGTCTCTATTGCTGTGAAGAGACACCATGACCATGGCAACTCTTATAAAGGAAAACATTTACCTGAGGCTAGCCTACAGATCAGAGGTTTAGTCCATTATCGACATGATGGGAA
Source organism: Peromyscus eremicus (assembly GCF_949786415.1). NCBI lineage: Eukaryota > Metazoa > Chordata > Mammalia > Rodentia > Cricetidae > Peromyscus > Peromyscus eremicus. The sequence continues at coordinate 135,556,630 of NC_081419.1, read as the reverse complement.
ACATGGTGGTATACAGGCAGACATGGTGCTGGAGAAGTAGCTGAGGTTTCTGCATCCAGAGCAGCAGACAGCAGAAAGAGAGAGTGATACTGAGCCTGTCTTGAGCATCTTAGACCTCAAAGCCCAGACCTAGTGACATTCTTCCTTTAACAAAGCCACACCTCCTAATAGTACCATTCCCTATGGCTCTATGGGGGCCATTTTTATTCAGACCACTACATCCTGCATTCTTAACTCATTAGAGTGATATACTGAGCCTGACTCTGAGTATACAAGAGTTCTCAGAAGGGGCCTCTTTTTGGCTGCTGTGTCATGTTTTCTTTTCTTCAAATATGGGAGATTCTGCAGCTGGCAAGTCAGAGAGGGTAGTAAGACACTAAGCCTGTATTCAGCTTGGGCAGAACCTGCAGCCTGATCCTGTGGGACTCTGGAGAAGAAATCACAATGGCACTTGGGCAATGGGAATCTCTTCAGAGGACAGAGATGTCATTTAGGCTCTTTTTCTAATGATGCATCTCTTTCTAGCCAAGTGTCCTTGTACTCACTGTCTCCCGTCTCTCCTCTGACTCATTAGTACAGGTGACAAGTAGCATATTGTGCACCTTGTTGTGAAGTGGGATTCTCGTCACATCCCTGCTTCTACTAGTAATACTATCACATTATCTAGGCATCAAGAAGGGGAGTTGGGAAGGGATGCGCAAAGGGTGATAATCACCAGGGACTCTAGGCCACCTGAACTGCATGCCCAGCCCTGTCCACACCAGCATTGTAGATTTCAGATAATGAGATTATCATCTCAGTCTCATCTCCCTCCTGGGAAAGGAAAGTGTCACATTGACACTATGGCAGCAGGATACAGTAAACAACATAACAGTAGCAAAAACTCAAAGTCAGAGGCCAGGAATGTTTGATTGCTGTTCATATGCCTTGGTCCTTGGCCTATGCAAGTCCTTCTATCAACCTAATGCTATGGAACAGCCACAATCTGGAACCCTGTAGTGACCCTGACAAAGGACAAGAGAGGTTGAGTGTTATAATCTGAAAAATGGGTTACTGCTACCTCTTATTATCTCTTTGGGGGTGCAGCAACCAGCATTTATGAGTAGTTCAAGATGGTGAGAGGACAGGGTGCACAGAAACTATGTGCTGTGCCTGGTGGCACCATGTTGGAGGGAGCTGCCACTCACAGGTCAGGTCACTAGCAGCCCATGTGGACTCAGGCATGCAGGCTTCTGACTTGCTTGGTTATTAAAGTTATTAAAATATTAGTACGAAGAATTCTTGTCTTAGTGAATGGAAACTTGAAAAGCTATGGGGACCATAAACAACCCTTATCTTTATGATCTTAAAGTAATATATGAAGATTAAAGACAGGTCTGTGTGCATGTGTGTGTGTATGTATATGTTCTGTGTGTGTGTGTGTGTGTGTGTGTGTGTGTGTGAGTGTGTACAAGTGTGAGTGAGGTTCAGAGGCCAATGCCAGGTCTCTTCTATAGTTCTCTATCTTATCTTTTTTTTTTTTGAACATGGTGCTCACTAATTCTGCTAGGTTGGCTGTCCAATGAGCTCTCAGATTCCTCTCATCTTGGCTTTTTTTTTGAGCTGAGATTATGTATGTGTACTGCTGTGCCTAGCTCTTCCATGGGTGCTGGAGATGGTATCTCAGGTCCTCATATGCATGTGGCAAATACTTCACCAACTAAGGCATGTTTCTAGCCTCAGAGACAGCTTTAAACTAACAAGCCTGTCACCCAGCCACATTTGAAATTCTTCTGTTACTTGTCTGTATAGGAATTTGGTGTATACACCATTAGAAGAGAGTATCATTTTGTTTTACATATTTTAAGGTAATGTTACATCCACAAGCCTTTTGTATATTCATTTACGGTCTTGGACATATTTATAATTTAACAGTCACATAACATTTTTGGCAGTGGATGTACATTCCTGTGTTGGTTTTTCTCATGCTGTGTAAGAAATGACTTTAAACTTGGCAGCTGCAAGTCACACATCTATTATCTCAGAGTCATGTGGGCCAGAAGCTGGGGTACAATGTGGCTGGGTGCTGGGTCCCAAGTATCATCAGGCTGAATTCTCATCTTGGAACTTCAGAGAACCATCTGTATCCAAGTGCATCCCTGTGTCTGGCTGAATTCTGGTCGTGGTCCCAGTGAGACAGACGAACCCCTTCCTTTGCTGGCTGTCAGCAGGGAGCTACCCTTGGCTCACAGATGCCATCCTGTTCTTTGTCACTTGCTGCCTTTCATCCTCATAGTCAGCTTTCGAGCCTGTAATTTAACTCAAAACCTCTGGACTTCAAATCTCCTTCAGCAGGAAGAGCTCAGACTCTTTGAAGGGTTCAGCTGATGGTCAGTTTAGCTCAGTGTGATCTCTTTCTCACAGCTAAGTATGTCCAAGTGACATGGCCAATGCAGAGGAGTGCTGCCCAGTATGGGCTTGCATAGCAACTAGCTGTCTTTTATTTCAACTGAATTCCTAGGGTGGCCACTACACAGTTTCACAAAAACCAGTGTCCTACCACACAGCAGTCACCCTTTCATAGTTTTGGGAGCAAGAAGCCTGACCATAGTCCAGGTATTGGAGTCCATGCTCCCTATAAAATATGGGTATTGGAGGGAACCCTCCTCTTCCTTTTCCTGGCTTTTAGTGGTTTGTGGGCCATCAGAGGAATGTCCTACCTTAATATATGGAACAGTCTACTCCTGCACCTTAACATGCTGTCCTGTATCTGCCTTTGTCTCCTTCCTTTATTAAGACACTAGCCATGTTAGATTAGGACCCACCCTGCTGCAATATGATTTCTCACCTTAACTAGTTGCATTTGCAGCAGTCCTTTTTTTGCATGGTAACCTGCAAGGTTGCCTGTGTGGTAATGGTACTGGGCAGTAGTGCATTAAAGTATTCTGAGGGGGAGACATAATTCAAGTTGTAATAGTAGTGGTTTTTAACTGTGTTCTTGGGCTGTTTCACAATTCTGTATGATAGATTATATTTTTAATCATCTCTCACTGACTGTTTTATTCATTATTTACCAATAATGGGGTCCTTGAAATGAGAACTCTGAACAGAAACATTCTTCCCAACCAAAGAAGAAACTCAAAAACTTGAAAACTGGTCCTGAGGTTGCTGCATGCTCATGTTCTTAAAAAAAAAAAAAAGTATTGATTCTTTGAGAATTTCATACAGTGTAATTTGATCATTTTCACTCTCCTTCCTCACCTCATCCCAGATTTAGCCATTCCCCTCCCTCCCCATTCAAATTCCTGTTCTCTCTCTCTCCCTACTATAAATCCAATTAGTGGTGTTCAAATGCTCTTGGGTGTGTGATGTGTCCTGGAGCATAGCTGACCTACCAGGGGCCATACCCCTAAAGAAATCCTCTCTCTCTCTCTCTCTCTCTCTCTCTCTCTCTCTCTCTCTCTTCTCTCTTCCTCCCTCCCTCCCTCCCTCTCTTTGTCTCTATCTGTCTCTGTCTGTCTGTCTGTCTGTCTCTGTCTTTCTGTTTCTCTCTGTCTATCTCTCTGACTCTGTCTCTCTCTTTCTGTCTCTCTCTTTCTCTCTCTCTCTCTCTCTCTCTCTCTCTCTCTCTCTCTCTCTCTCTCTCTCTCTCCTACCAGCTATCAATTTGTCAGTAGCCCCTCAGCTCTGGTGGAACTTTCTGTACACCTGCCCTGACTCTCAGTGCTGGGATTTTGTCCATCTTTAGCTTCCGCAGGCCTTATGCATGCATCCTGCCACATTCACTGTGTTTATATGTGCAGTTTTCCTCTTGTGTTCAGACAACACTGTTCCCTTGCAGTCATCCACAGCCTCTTGCTCTTAGTCCACTGCTCTTCCAAGATGATCCCTGAGCCTTGTGGGTTGGACTTGTCATAAGGATGTCCCAAAGACAGATGAACACACTATAAGCTCTTATTCTCTGCCTCGTGACATTTATGGATCTTTGTGTTATTTGCCTACAAGTGGAGCTTCTGTGATGATGGGAGATGCAGTAATCTACAGGTGTGGTGGTAAGTCATCAGGTGTCATTTTAATACTATATTCCTCTAGCAGAATAGTAGTATTAATTTTCCCCTAGGGCCAGTAACCTATCTAGCCACATATTCTTGGCCCTTGTAATGGTGTCCAGGTATGGGTTCTATCCTATGAAGCAGGCCTTCAATTCAATCAGAATGTGTTTGGTTATACAGATAGCACTCATGCACTGTAGCATCAATGGGCATATCTTGTCAGGCTATTCATTCTGCTGCCTTGAAGTGTTTGCAGCTGAGTAAGGTTAATGATTACATTTCCCCTCTTGTAATGTTCATAGCACCTCCTAATAGTATGGAAGATGTCTAGTATGGATGAATTTTTCATGTAAGTACCAGCTTGATGAATCCATATTCTATGGTTCAACTATATTGTACCTTCAGCAAGAGTATTGTGGTCAAGTTCTTGAGTAACCAAGAGCAATTGCAGTAATCTGTAATATTTAGGGATCTTTTGGACCTCACTGGCCAACAACTCAAAAGAGGTAACTCATTCCTGAGACTGGAGTTTTTGTTTCCAGTATTTGATAGTAGTTTTCCATATAACTTTCAAAAGGCACTTAGTGCTAGTTAGTTCTCCCCATATTCCCTCCTGTGAACAGAAAAGATCTTCCCAACAGAAGAAGAAATTCAGTTTCTTAAAATCACTGGTGCCGAGGTGCCTAATTGCTCATGTTTCCATTTTTTTCTTTACTCTTATGTTTTATGCTGTATCTTCTGTATACATTTTTGAGACATTAGCAACATTTCATAGATAAAGCAACTGGGATACAGAAGGAAACTTGTCTAGTGTATTTGTTAATCAAAACCCAGCAGGAAAAACAGTCTCCAGATATTTCAAATGAAAATCATTTCATATAGGGAATTGTTTGTTTATAGGGATGAGCCAGCTCAAGAACCAAGAACTCCCAGCAGCTGCTAGAGTCCTTGGGCTGGGTAATTGAAAACAGCGACTGTGTTACTGGTTCAGGGTGTTGGGGCGATCAGGGTTGTACTGTTTTTGTCAAACCCACTGATGGACATGGTGTTTCCAAGGGTGACTCACCTCAGTCAGTCACTGCAAGGATGGGGGTGAGTGCCTCTTTTCTTTGAGTTTAAATTTCTTCCAAGTACTTGGAAAGATTGAGAAGAGATGGTCTTGGAGCTTCCTCCTCCAAGAGCAGGGGTTGTATGATTCCTTGTTTGAGAAATTCATAGAACCTTGGTTACAGTAGGAGGAACAGAAACAGGAGCATCAACCGGCCCATGAGAATTCTTTGCTTTTGGGCCCACTGAGTATTGCTTTTCCAAGCACAGCCAGGCCACTTTCAGGTTGAGAGTGGAGCTATGGGTATGTCAGCACCTGGATATTGGCTCCTACATTCGGTTCTTCCCGTTCATGGTAACAATTTCTCTTCATACCCCTCTTTTCCACCCTTATTCTTCTTTTATTTTGAGTGGTCTATTTCCTCTGTTTTCATTCCACGGACCTACAGAAGGGCCTGTAGCAGTGCTAAACTCAACCTTATTCCCTAAAAAAAAATTAAATACATCGTCTGTGTGTTTGCACATGAATGTGCATACAACAGCAAGCACTTGGAGGTCGGGGGCAACCCTCAGAAGTTGGTCCTTTTCCTCCACCCTGTGGATCCCAGGGATTTAACTTAAGTTGTCAGACTTGTCGGCAGGTGTCTTTACCTGCTAAGCCGTCTCACTGGTACCCCAACCTCCTTTCTTAGTAGATGGACCCACTGAGCAACACTGGGTCCTTTCTCTGTCATTTTTTAAATGATGGGAGTGGAAGAGTGGACTTGCCTCTGGATTTAGATCATCAGAGCTCCTATAGATAACTAAGGAGTTAAAGTAAGTCAGGCCCCATGCCTGTGGACTGGCAGGGCTTCCCAGCATGACTTTGTGAAGAAATGTGACCAGCAGAATTGTGAATTGAAGTTGACAGGGGGTGTCTTCATCAGGATTTTCATGAAAGTGTCAGTTGTGGTGGGCTAAAACTTAGAATCCAGAATTGGGGACCTGGACATTCCTCTACCACCACCTTTCTAAGTAGCCTTATACCTGGCCTCTGTTGTCCGTGTTGGTTGGGTAGAGAGGGTAGTGCTTCTGGCTCAGGTTTGATTTTATTAATAAGACCCTTTAAGATCCTGCTACAGTCTACCACTGATTTTAGGACATGAGGCAGCCATCTGGAGTGAATGGAAGTCCCTTATTCACACACTATCCAAACTGGGTAGTTCAGGCTCTTCCCCTGTTGGTTAAAAAGGAGGGGATCCACAGAGGGTTCGGTGTGTCAGAAAAGTACTCTCAAGGTAGAGAAGAGAGACCACACTCAGCACTGTGCAGACAAATGAGCGTTCACACCAGCCTCTTAAAGTTTCTGCAGCCAGGATGGGCTGCCTTCCTGCTAACCTTGGGCTCTCTGCCTGTGCTTCACTGTTCTTGCTGATTCTCTGGGGGAAGTTACTGAAAATTCCACACTGAGATTGTAATTGCGCATGCTGCATTGGCTCAATGGCTTGAGGAATCTCAAAGTGACTCAAAGAGTAGCTGTCAGGGCATGAACATAGTAAGAGCATGGATAGTAGAGAGCAAACAGTACTTCATTCAGAGTTCAGCAAGACTCCTATGGAGGGTGGGAGCATCTTTTGGTAGGTGGGTGGATGTGACTGTTGAATGGGCATGGTGATTGACAGGTGTACCTAGGTGAATTAGCACATAGGAGAAAAAGGATGGGGCACCAAATAGATTAGGATTAGGGTTAACCTCAGTGTTCCAGGCTTGCCCACATTCACATTCTTCTTGCCAGGCAATAGCTGTGTGGCTTTGGGCATATGCTTCTGATTTTCAATGTCCCTATCTGTAAAGTGAGAAGAAAAATAATTGTTCTAATGTCTCGAGGACAAGTGTGGCAATGTCTTTAGCCCTGTCACATGCTACTATAGGTAAGTTCTATGAAATAGGGACAGGAGAGTTAATGATCTTGTGCCTTCCATCTGAGTCCCTCCAACTTTTCCTGGCACATGACCTTTGATGGTTTCAGGGCATTCAGTCTTTGCAGGAACCCCCAAAGTCTCACTGAGCCTTGCTTATTTCTTTTTATTCTTTGAAATGGAGTCTTATGTATCCCCAGCTGTGCTCAGACTTGCTATGTAGCTGAGAATGAATTTTAGCTTCTTATTCTCCTGCCTAAATATCCAGAGCCTGGAATAACAGGTGTGTGCTACCATGCCCACTTTTTATGCAGTGCTGGTGATTAAACCCAGGAACATTCAGAGCAAGCACTCTGCCATGTTCTTTATTGTACAACTTCAAGTCCCAAATTCACCAACACCAACTCTGGGAGAAGCTACAACTGTCAATCTAAAGCCCAGGGTTACTTGTTCTTTCTGTAAAATCTCCTCCCACTGGCTTTGTGTATTCTGGTCTCTGGGCGACGTGTGAGTTCTAAAGACCCAACAAAGGAAAAGACCTCAGAAACTGAAATCTGGACTGAAAAGGGGTCCTCCCAATCCTGCAGCACCATGACTTCCTCTGAGAAACATCATTAAACATCCCACAGTAATGTCCATCAATACTGACTAATTCCACATTGTATGGGTCACCAACATCTACTGTTCCATCATGAATTGCCTCCCTCCAATTCTGGTTTGGATAATGTACCTTGCAGCTGCAGGAGTTTCTCCAGAATGAGCAGGAATGACTCACGTTATTGCCCTAAAACCCCATGGAAATGTATTACCACTCGCTTCCTCCCCAGTGTGATAAATCTGATTATAACTTGCAGGCGGCCACTCGTAGCTGTGCAACGGTTTAAAATGTACGGAAAGATTCATTCGGCTAAACTGAACTTGTCAGGTGGAGAGCCTGAGGGAATTCTTGCTGCAGACAGAAGTTGTGTTCTGTCTGCTGTAGCCTTGTGGCAGCTTTCAAATTGCTGTTAGGAAATAAATCCATTCATCAGTATGGACCACCCCTCAGCTCTGCCAGACTACGAGCTCCTTGGAGGCTAAACGTTCCTCCTAGTGTCTCACCTGTCTTACAGTGTCTGTTATAATATGCCCTTGATAACGGATTTTTTTCATTTTAATATTCCAGTCTTACAAAACAAAACAGTCACCCAATATTGTAGATAGAAATAGCCCCAAATACTACCGTGTCTGGTCCCTAAATAAAGGTTCTAATGATGGGAACACTGATGGGGACAGTGACATCTTCTGGGTCACACAGGTAGGTCATCAAGGAACCTAGCTCAAGGGCTGAGGAGGAGGCTCAGGCATGAGTGTCTATGTTCAATCTTATTCCCAGCTCCCACATGAAAAACCTTGGTGTAGAGATGTGTACCAGTAATCGCTGAGCTGGGAAGGTGGAGACAGGATGATCTCTGAGGCTTGCTGGTCAGCCAGTCTATCTAAATCAGAGAGCTTCAGGTTCAGTGAGAGACCTTGCCTCAGAACTTAAGGTGGAGAGCAACACAGGAAAACATCTCATCTGTTTCCATACGGCACTGACTGCCAACACTCGCTTGCGCTTTTCCTGGCTGCTCCTGTTAAACAAAGATGGGAGGGGGTTCATTTTGGCTTCTCTCTCCTGTTTTACAGTCTCTTTTGAGTAATAAGGTCAGCCTGTTTAATAAGTTCAACTTCAAAGTAGGTCAGGGACTTTATTTCTGTGCATGGTCCATTAGCATTCTTAAGTGAGAACATTTTTTTTTTAACTGAGAAAACATCTTCTGTAAAGTTGAGATACTCAACGCCTCCTGTCTCCCGAGCTGCTCTGTCAGACTCTTGTGCATGCCACACACCCTGGGTGAAGAGGGAGGGGTCTCCCAGTCTCGGAGGTTCTCAGCAGTGTCAGGGCAAGGTTGGAGGGATCTGCAGGGACCCTAGGAGACCCTAGGAGCTACAGCACACGAAGCTGAGGCAATACAGGAAAGGGATTTCCATGAGTCACATTAAATGAGATGTGTGTTTTGTTTCCTCAAAGAGAATTCTGTGAAAACCGAAAATGCTAGGATAGAAAGCATCAATCTCTATGTCAAGAAAATTCTCAAATCCTTTGTGACTGACTTGCTTTCCAGGATCTGTCACCCAGTGGCCCCACAGGTGGGAAATAAACTAGGGGCTTGGGCTTAGCTGCTGATGCCAGAGAAGAAGGAATGGGGGGAAGGACACCTTTATGTAGGTCTGCTACTAAGGATATCAATTTTGTATTTTTAGCATGACCTGAATTGTTGTGCAGGCTCACTCCTTCATCAATTGTCTTTATTTTTTTTAACCCCCAAAGGGTATTAGAAACATGATAAAAGAAAAATTGGTTCCCATTTAAAACCTCTGAATGAGCACTGTGCTTGGCTCTGTGAGGAGCATAGGCATGATTGGCCATTATCCCCATGCCACAGTGACTCTATTGTTGGGGAGAAAGACAGAGACGAGAATGATGGCACCCCACAGAATGGAACAGGACTAGAGTGGGTTACAAAAGCCTCTGAAAGACTGTCCACTCTTCATTTGTTCTGTGCCCCTTGATTTGAGTTTTCCCCCTTTTTAGTCTCTCATTTATTTAAAGCTTTGCTTGTAAAAAAAAAAAAAAAAAAGAAAGAAAGAAAGAAAGAAAAGAAAAAGAAAAAAACAAAGAACTTGCCCCCCCCCCCTGATATTCTAGATGGGCTCTTGTATCATTGTGATCACACTGCTGTAGAGGAAGGAAATCTGGTGGTTTTCCTCTACAAGTTCAAATATCTCTTCAGCTATTAAAACAGTGGATACACAAATGTTCATCGGTGTGTACCCAGCTGACTGTCACATGTCATTTTAGAACTTGCTGGACAGGCTGGTGGGCCCAAGCATTTTAACGGGGACTTTTAAGGTGAGTTGTTTTAACTGGGTATCAAGATCTTGCATATTTCAGATATGATTTGATACGTGTGACCATTTGTGTTTCAAGTGTGACTCAGCGTGAATGAGTGAAGCATGGCAGTACACTAGGATTATATTGGGTGAGCATAGACTAAGTAGTGAGTGGTACACTGGCCTCCGAATGCTGATTCCTGCTCTTTAGGTTGTTTGCAGAGAAAACACAGGGATGTTGGACATCTTCTAGGCTCTCACTCTCCCCCATGGGCACTACACAACAGTGATTGTTTAATTCATGCAGACCTGTCTGAAAGCAGCTGAAATCCTCCTTGTTGTCTGTGGTGATTTGAAACAGAAGCATCCCCCATAGGCTTAGGCATTTGAATACTTAGTCCCCAGGTGGTGGCTGTTTGGGGACATTTAGGAGATATGGTCCTGCTGGAGGAAACAGTCTCAGGAGTAGGCTTCAGGTGTACACAGCCTGGGCTTGGGGAGATGGTTTAGTTGTTGGGAGCATTTGCTGCTCTGGCAAAGGATCTGGGTTCCATTCCCAACACCCACATACCAACATGGTGACTCACAACTGCCTGTAACTCCAGTTCCAGGGGATTGGACATCTTCTTCTGGCTTCCTTGGGCATAGCACATACACACTACACTTACATATGACAAACATTCATACACATAAAATAAAAATAAATAAAATCCTCCAAAAAGGAGTATATATCCTCATCAGACTTCACCCACTCTCCCTACTTTGTGCTTGCTGTTTAGGATGTGACCTTTCATCTTCCTGCTCCAGCTGCCATGCTTGCCTGCTGCCATGCCTCCTTAGCCCTCTGGAGCTATAAACCCAAATGTACATTTCCTTCTATGAGTTGTCCCAGCCATGGTACTTTACTACAGCAACAGAAAATACCTAATACACATGCCAAGCCAGAAGGAGGCAGAAAGAGGACCCTTCCTTGATCCATTCATTCACGTGTGCATCCACTGCTGGTTCTGATACTGGCGTTAGGTACCCAGAGGTAAATTTAACATCACTAATTTGAACAAGGTAACTGGGGACTCACTCATGGAATCAGTGTTCAGCAAAGATTTGGATGAAGAAAGGAAAACTGAAGCCCAGTGATCCTCACCTTTGTCTGCATCTTGGAAATGCTTGGGGAGTTTTAAGCCATTGTTAATACCTGGGTCTCATGTCAGAGATTCTGAGTGACTAAGTAAAGTTTAAGGACTGAGCATCAGGAACTCAAACCTTTTACCATGCTCCTAACATACAGCCAAGTTTGGGAGTTACTGGCATGGCCACAAAAGCTATCCTGTAAGTATCATCTCTTACTACAAGGATCTTTAATAAAAGCAGTATTTATCATATTTATTGGTAAGTAGAGGATATACTTGGAGGGACCTCAGTGTCTGCTATTTAGATGTGAGTGAAATTGAATGGCCTCTAAGAGCTCTTGCCAGGACCAAGCCTCATGGTTTCAATGATGACTCCCATTTCTGAGAAAAGCTCCATGGATGCTTCTTATGTGTCAAGGAGGTGGGTTACTTAACTTTTGAGTTGACCTTGAGGCCAAAATATTCCCACATCACCTTTCTGGGAACAAAGGATCACTGTTGAGTACAGGCTAGCTGTCTGGGAATCTCACTGAGATTTCCAGCTAGGAGCATGTAATCTAAGTCACATTTCCTTCCTTTAGGAGAATAAAAGTTAGGGGGGGAATTCATGAGGCAATTTTCAGAGGCCATGAAGTCCTCCAGGCTGTGGTGCACTCTGTAGGAATGATGCCATTAGAGACCCAGTCTTTAAAAATTGTTAACACTTTGGGAAAATTGCCACCACGAACCAGTGTCCTTTGGTATAGGTAACTTAATCAGATTGTGTTACTGGTTAAGATCTAAATGGGTCTTTTGTCAAGTAAAACACACACACACACACACACACACACACACACACACACACACCTTTGGTATTTGTATGCGTTTTGTCCTTTATGAACTATGATAGTAATTTCACTGAGCCCATCAATGCGCCTCATTGATGAAGCAAAGGTGAGTATTTGAAGCAGGGCAAGCTTCCAGATTCATTTTTGCTGTTATTGCATGTGTGACCACAAAGGTAGCTTTTAAATATTTTCTTCTACTTTTTGTCATCCCACTGAAGAAATAAAGAGGTAGATTTTAGAATTAGCTTTTATTAACAACTGACTCTCTAGCTGTTGGAAACTTTAAATAATGGATGTAGAAGCCTACCCTGTACCATAAATGTGTGTGTGTGTTACATTGTATATATATTACATTTTATGTTACATTCCCATCTTTGTGAAATACTGTCTGAGATACACAACTTAAAAGGAGAAGGGCCTTCTTTTGGCTCCTGGTTTCAGTCCATTGTGGAAGAGAGGGAACAGCAGAACTTACTTCTCCAGCCCATCCAGGAAGCACACACAGGGAGAGTGCCCAATAAGCATTCGTGGTTTATCCTTTTCCCATCTTTTCTTCCATCTGTGATCTTAGACTATGAGGTTCGCCACCTACACTCAGATGAGTCATCTCCCCTTGGTAATTCCTCTCTGGAAATACCTTCACTAGCCCACCTAGAGTGTGCTTTATGAATCTTCTAGGTAGCTCTCAGTCCAATTGAGTTGAAAACTGAGATTTACCGTCACAAGTTCCATATATCATAAGCATCTAACTGTATTTTATTAACACATTCTTCACCAGTTATCTTCCTTTCAAGTAATTTAGAAACCAGTGCCTCATAAGTATTAATGAATATACATAAAAATATATAAATCATCTAGATGTTAATGGCCACATGTGTTTTCTTCTGTGGAATAAAACACTGGGCCTATCAAGTGTTCAAATACCCCTTTAAATGCATTAAAACACATCTTTGGAGGTCGTTCTTCAGTAACAGTAGGCTGCTTCTTTTTATTTTTATCCCAAACAGATCCAACTGTGTCTTCTCCGGTCTTTGCCTGTTTGTGAGTTTCATCTTCAAAGGGGATTCTGAAACTTATCTTAAAAGAAGTGTCAAGCTCTGTGTGTGTGTGTGTGTGTGTGTGTGTGTGTGTGTGTGTGTAGTTGTACTCCCCCCCCCATTTTCTTCTTTGTATTTACTTCCAGATACGACTTTCTTTTGTGGTTACAAAAAAGTCAGGATACATACATCTAAATTATTATAGAATATATCTATGGAATATATTTGATGTGTTAGCCACCTATTACTTGAAACAACAGAAACATATTATTTCACATACCTGGGTTGGGGATGCTGGTGCAGCTTGGTCAGTGGTTCTGGTGTGGCTCTCCCAGAAGGCTAATCTTGGGAGTCTTCTTGGGCTATATATAATCATCTCCAAACTTGATGCATAGAGAGTTTAACTATCTCACTCACAAAGACATCACTCAGGTTGGCTGAAGATATAGTTTCTGTACCACGTGTTCCTAAAGGAGAGCAAAGAGGAGAAGGGTAGGAACAGAAAGAAAAGATGGGAGAGAGATAGAAGATGAGGGTGAATATAGGAAGAAGAAAGAAAGGAGGTGGAGAAAAGGAAGGAGGAGAGGGAGGGAGAGGGAGAAGGGGGAGAAAGAAGAGAGTAAAGAAGGAGAAAGGCAGGAAAAGGAGGAAGAGAGATGAAAATGAGAGGACGGGAAGGGAAAGAGGGAACACAAGGTAGATAAGATGGTGACATTTTTGTGACCTGATCTCAGAAGTCAGTTCATGGTGTTTGCACCATATTTGTGTTCCAAACCAGTTGTTATGCTCAGCTCAGTCTCAAGGGGACAGGATTATACAAGGATGTGGACACCAAGAAGTGACATATGTTGGGGATCATTGTAGAACTGACCACAACAATTCAAAAGTGATGCTATAATCTTACACATGTGTTGTTCAGAATTTCCTTGTACGAGAGACAAGGAATTTTAGCTCTCTGTATCTCTGTCTTAATGCAGAATCACACATTAAACAAGCATTTAAACGTGTCTCACACTCTTCAGATTGACAGCTCTCCTGCACAAATCACTCATCAAATTCAGGGTTGCACTCTCATTTCTTGCCAGTCAAGTTCAATAACAGGATGCTGAAGGACAGTATTGTATTGGATATGTGCCTTCCAGGTTGTATGTTCTTCTGAGTTTTACTGTCTTATATCTTATTTAGTAGTCTTTGAATTCCCCAATTTTAAACAACTATCCATCATCTTGATTGAAGCCTAATTTAAAAAAATATTGTACTTGTAAAAAATAAATGAAGAGAGGCACTGGAAGTTTTGAAATAATTCAGCTTTCCCCCTCCTCAGTATTTCTGTGTTATTGGGGAACTCTCTAGGGTATGAAATAGAACCAAGCCTAGGTGTGTCTGTCAAATGAATCCTTGAGCACATTATTTTTTGGGTCAGGAATATGGACTATTTGTAAGCATTACTTACAAATAGTTTGTAATTTGATTTTAGGTGGAACCAAAAATTAATATGGGCTTGACATCAAAAGCATGCCTTATAAAAAGAGAAATTGATAAATTGAACCTTACCAAAATTAGAGCTTTTTAGTCCATGAAAGCTCATACAAGGAGGGTAAAAGACAAGCTATAGAGTAAGAAGGCATATTTTTCTAACCTCATAAATGACAGATGAGTACTGTTTAAAATATATAAAGCATCATTAAAATAACAGCAAATCAAAGCAATAGAAAAATGGAAAAATATATCAGCAGACATTCAATGAAGAGGTTTTATAGATGTAAACTCTTAAAATGGTCGGTTGCTGGCTGCTGGGGATTGAAATTAAACCCACAATGAGATATCAGTATATAGTTACCAGGATCATTTGTAAAACTGAAAGTATGGCACAAAAGAAGGAAGGGGCTTATTGGGGAGAAAAGGGCACAGCAGGAGGAAACTAGTAGAGGATAATGGGGTAAAAATGATCAGAATCCATTGTGTACGTATAGAAAAATATCAGAGAACAAGAGATAGTGACACCAGCAATGTTGGCAAGGATTTGGCTCCTTCCTACACTGTACTGGGCATGGGCAATGTTCTAACTGCTCTCAAAGGCAGCTTGCCTGTTCTGAATTTCATATGAACCAGAAATTGACCTAAGTATTTATTCCAGAGAAGTAAAAATTAAAGGTCTTAGAAAAACCCTGAAACTTGTTCATCACGGCCTCATGCATCATAGCCAAAGACTGGTCCAGGTCACCTTCAACAGATAGACAGTTAAAGTATTCACACACAGTATGGAAATTTACTTTACAATAAAAGGGACTGCACACTGAAATAAACTTCCAGGTGTTATGCGATGTAGAATAAAAAACTGATTCCGAAGGATTTGTATTTTTTGAAATGGGAAAATTGTAGAAATGAATAAGAGATTGGTGACTTCCATTCATTTAAGATGGGTTGGAATATGGAACAGGAGGCAGTTGTAGTTTTAAATATCAATGAGACACCCCTTATAGTCCAAGTTGATTAGCATTTTCCTTTTTAACTTATATTTTATGTCTCATTTTAAAAATTTTCCCACCTTAAGGTCAGCCAGATCCTATTTTATAAAGCCCCCACTGTTTACCTTGATATTCAGGTCTACAACATACATGAATTGACTGTGTACATGGTGTGAGGTAGGGCTCAACATTCAGTTTTATTTCATGCACCACTTTTCTATCTGGATTGTTAAGAGCACTATTTTACTCTCCCACAGAGCAATGGCAACTGTGCTGTAAGTCAGCAGATTTTTCATGGACAGATATATTTCTGGGTTCTACTCTCTTCCTTGGTCTATTCTTATAACTGTTATTGAATTTGTTTTTGATAATTTCACATATATATGTATATATATATATATACATATAATTCTAATTACCTTAATCCCTCCCACATTCTCTAGTCTCTTTCTTACCCACCCTTGCATTAGTCTCTTTCATACATTCATGATGTGTTTTTTTTTTTTTTAGATTCACTGGATTTAACTAGGATTGGTTATATGCCTATAAATTTGGAACTATCCATTAGAGTCTAGTGGATTCTTCAGTGGGCACACAACTGAAGATGATGTCTACCCACTCCCCAGAATCCATCAGTAGCCAGTAGTTCAACAGGGGAAGACAGAGCCTCATGAGTCCTTCTCCAATCTATGATTTACTGTTAATAGGGTCCATTCTTGTATAGGCTCACTACAGTCAACCACCGATGTTGTGAAGTCATGACTTCATTGATTGCACCAAGTCCAGAAGATCACATTTCACAGACTATCTTCCAGTCTCCCAGCTTCTACATTCCTTCTTCCCTGTCTTCTGCAAAGACTTCTTAGCCTTGGAAAGAGTAGGTGGAATAATAGTCCTGTTCAGGGCTGAGCACTCAACGTCCACTTATTCCCAGCCCCTTGATAGTCATGTGTTTCTACATTCATCACTATCATTGGAAAGTGAAACTTCTCTGATTGAAGTTGAGAGTGGCATTTGTCTATGGGTGGAAGCATAAATATTTTGAAGGCAGCTTGGGACCATGCCAGTTTATCTATACAACAGAAGCAAATTTGTGCCCTAGGTCTAAGGCTACCTTAGGCATGGGTTTTTAATGGCTATATTTTAAAAGATTTATTTGTTTTATTTTATTTGTATGAGTATGTAAGTGCACCATGTGCCTACAGAGGCCAGGAGAGGGTATTAGATCTATTTGAACTGTAGTTTTACAGATGGTAATGAGACTGTGTATGGTTGCTGGTAACCACAGTCTTGTCCTCTACAAGAGCAGCAAATACTCTTTTTTTTTTTTTAATTTTTATTTTGCAATACAATTCAGTTCTACATATCAGCCACAGATTCCCTTGTTCTCCCCCCTCCCGCCCCCCTCACCTTCCCCCCAGCCCGCCCCCCATTCCAATCTCCTCCAGGGCAAAGCCTTCCCCACAGACTGAGATCAACCTGGTGGACTCAGTCCAGGTAGGTCCAGTCCCCTCCTCCCAGGCCGAGCCAAGGGACCCTGCATAGGCCCCAGGTTTCAAACAGCCAACTCATGCAATGAGCACAGGACCCGGTGCCACTGCCTGGATGCCTCCCAAACAGATCAGGGCAATCAACTGTCTCACCCACTCAGAGGGCCTGATCCAGTTGGTGACCCCTCAGCCATTGGTTCATATTTCATGTGTTTCCGTTTGTTTGGCTATTTGTCTCTGTGCTTTATCCGACCTTGGTCTCAACAATTCTCGCTCATATAAACCCTCCTCATTCTCGCTAATTGGACTCCCAGAGATCCACCTGGGGCCTAGTCATGGATCTCTGCATCCAGATCCCTCAGTAGTTGGATGAGGTTTCTAGCACGACAATTAGGGTGTTTGGCCATCCCATCACCAGAGTAGGTCAGTTCGGACTGTCTCTCGACCATTGCCAGCAGTCTGTTGTGGGGGTATCTTTGTGGATTTCTGTGGGCCTCTCTAGCACTTTGTTTCTTCCTATTCTCATGTGGTCTTCTCTTAACCACTGAACCACTTCTCCAGTTCCAACCTGAGTTTTTAACTGGATTTACAGTACCAGTTGTGAATTTCTGTTTGTGGAACTGGCTTCAAATATAGTCAAGGAGTGGTTGATTACACCAATAATGGGTATGCCTCTGTTGTACTTGTGGGCTTACTTTCCTTGGCAAGTTGGTATTTGTCTTAGTTTGGTTTACGTTGCTATGATAAAACACTGACCAAAATTTGGAGACGAAAGGCACTGATTTTCCACAACGCTGTAGATATTAGCACGAAGTAAAGCCATTGTTTCTGCCCTTGGAGCCTATATCCACCCACTTAAGACAGAATCACGGGGGATGAGACTGCAGTCTATAGAACCTTGCAGAGTTTTGCATAATTCTTTTGTTTCAAACCCTTTGTCATGTGAGCAGTTGCTTAGCTCTGCTGGCTCCTCTCTCCTGGCTGAATATGGCAGAGCACAGTGCCAGCCCTAGGGGAATGAGAGGGGATTTGGAAGAAGCTAATTTTTCAGTTTCTTTACATAAAGGGGGCAATCATCTCTTAAACTCCCCACACAAACTGAGCAGGCTATGTGGATAAGCTTCTTAATCCATCTGGACACCCCTTCCTGACACTTCAGAGGAATCTATACTTTTAGTCACTTCTAGCCATTTCAGCAGCTTAGAGACTAATTATTCATCTCTCCCTTGCACATAGGGATAGACCAAGGAGAGAAATTTGCAAAATAACAATATCTCTAAAGCCCCATCCCCCCCCTGTGTAAGCCTTTCTCTCTGTGTCTGGTAGCATAGCAACTGATGAAGCCTCCTGGTCACTAGTTGCTCTAGACTGCATGTTTCTTCCCTTATTCTCAGCATCTCCTTTTCATTGTATTTTCTCAGACTTATTCGAGTATGACAGTACCAATTTTTCTCCCAGTGCTTGTTGACTGTGAGTTGCTGATCCTTGTGTGAGAGAAGTGGTTTCCTCATTCATGGACCTGAATTTTGATTCTTTCACTTCAGTTCAAGATACTTTGAGGATCCAGATGCTCAGACTGTAGACCACAGGATGCTTAAGAGACTAGACTAGATGGCCATTGTTGGAAAGGGCTTTGGAATGGACCGTTGAAGAAAAGAAGGCCATCAGCTTTGTCAGGTTTCTGGCATTTACATTTGATCTTCACCAAGACCTAGTGAGGTAGGATCCATTGCCCCAGTTGAAGTTGGCACAGATGAAGAACCCAAAGCTCAATGGAATGATGTAGCTTTCCCAAAGTGACACAACTAAGCAATAGTGATAGTAAGCCAACCTGTTTGACCCAATGATCATTCACTCTTTTAATACCCCACACTGTCCTTGGAATTGCAAAGAAATTACACACAGGGCATTGAACATAGCTTAGAGGAGCTACCACATGGCATTGGAATACTGGGATGGGAAAGTGGGCAGATACCAGCTAATATGAAACACATGAGCACTGTGGAGCTCAAGGAAGTCTGTGTAGGAACCCAGGACTCTTGAAGACTATCCTTGTATTGGTTCCATTTCCTTTGCTCCTTTTATCCAATCAATGGCCATGTGTTGTCTCCATTTAGTCTCCTGAACCCGTGACTTGTTCCTCTCACTCAGCCTGTCTAACCCCAGTACAATCATATTCTTCAGACATCTCCATCATCTCTCCCATCCATAACTGACAACTGATACTGATTTCCTTACTAGATTCCCAATTCTAATTTTCTTCCCTCACACCAGTTCTTGACCCAACATTCAGAAGGGATCGATACTTATGGCATATCAGTGCTTACAAAGCCTTGGTATGATGAATACTCTATCTGGTATTCATTGACCTCTCTGCTTCTCTTTTTGCTGCTTCCCCATGTCACCTGGATTTCTGCAGGACATTCAGCTTGAGAATAGCCTAGACTTAGCTCAGAGGAACCCATCCCATCTCCATACCTTTTAAAGCCTCTGCTTTCAAAAATGCACCTCATGGCTTGATTGATTTCACCAAGAAGCCCTCTATGACCTCCTTTATCCAGTTTTGATATCTTTGCTTATGTTAATATCTCATGCATACTATAAGAAGTGGCCATGGAATTTGTACCCTAAACCACATAGGTTTCTTATCTTATAGGACCAGACATCAAATGTCTACAACAACTCAACTGGACTGTGTTCATTTGACTCATGGGGATATTTATTCCCTGTTCTTTCCTAGTTTCTAGGGGTCACTAGTTCCCTATCTAATAAGGCCTCTTTATTTAAATTCTAAGTTGCAGAGAAATGTCTTTCTTTTGTCTTCCTTGTTCACTTAAAATGACTATAGGTGGTTATGCCAAGCCTACCTGCATAAGCCAGGGCACTAGACCCAGTGGCTGTGTCTCCATCACATCTTCAGAGTCCCTTTGGTCCTAAAAGCTTGAGAACAGAACTTAGACATTGTCTGAGGGCTGTTTTTTTTCTGATTTATCACATTCCTGTGTAAGCCAGTACAACCCTGGTTCTACCACTGTCCGTTGTATAATTTCATCTTCATCCCACTAAGTTTAAATTGGTTTCACTCTCTAGTCTCAGCTTCCTCCAAAGTAGAGATGATGATTTGCTTTGATCTTTTGTCCTGGGAACAAGTAGACTCAGTCTTCAGGAGTTGCTTGTTGAACCAGAGATTTTCTGTTCAACTCTTATCTATGTCTTGTTCTATGGCTAGGGGGGCAAGGGTAGGGAGAGATTCACTGTATCAGTTAAAACAATAAATTCTAGGCCAGTGAGATGTCTCAGCAGGTAAAGGCACTTTCCAGCAAGACTGTCTACCTGAGTTTGATCCCTGGGACCTACATGATAGAAGGAGAGAAACAACTCCTGCTAAGTTGCCTATTAACTACCACACATGACCTACGGTGTGTGCATACACATTCTCTCTCTCTCTCTCTCTCTCTCTCTCTCTCTCTCTCTCTCTCTCTAAATAGACAAACAAATAAGTAAATAAAATGTAATTAAAAATACAAATTCTAGAGCAAGGCACTCTGGGTATCCTGGCTCTATTAACTGTATGACCTTGGGCAAATTACTTATTTTCTGTATCTTGATTGGAAAACGAAGGTGATTACAAAATCTAGCTTTGCTATCTAGGGTTAAGCAACCCTCAGACCACACAAAGGATTTCAAACAGAAAACTTTCATTGATTGAGGAATTTTACATAAATGATGGAAGGCTGACAGAGCAAAAGTGAGAGGCTATAGTAGCCAACAATGACAAGAAGTACCTGCTATAACTAGGTCTTAGCCAGCCAAAGGGAACAAGTGTTCTTACGGGGACTAGAAGTCTGGAAAAGAAATCCTGGAGGGCTAGTTGCTGAGACCTCTGAAGGGAGAGTCCCCTTCATTAGTACATCAGCACTAAGGGTATGACCTGGATTCTGGCCATGTTTCCAGTGAGATTCTATGCTATGGTTGCACCAAAGATCAGAAGGAATGAAAGCTTAGAATGCGGTTGCCTCTTGCTACATTGACAATGAGCCAGGAAGAGAGCATCTCAGTACTTTGTTTAGCTCTCTCTAGAGCAATGGTTCTCAATCTTCCCAAGGCTGCAACCCTTTAATACAGTTCCTCATGTTGTGGTGACCCTCCAACCATAAAATTATTTTGTTGCTACTTCATAACTGTAATTTTGCTGCCGTTATGAATTGTAATGCAAATATCTGATATGCAGGAAATCTGATATGTGACCCCTATGGGGGTCTTGACCCAAAGGTTGAGAAACACTGCTCTGGAGTCTCCTATTACTAGGCACCTGGAAGTATAATTTGCATGGTTCTTTCTCAGAGTCACAGAGGTATCCATTACAAGGTGAGCTTGAAGCCAAAAGATCAAAGATAAATGGCTGGCACAGTCCTTTGATTTTCTCTTCCTTAAAATGTACCTATAATATTATTTGCCTTATGGTATGGTACAAGGAGTGAACTGGTTCATATAAGTAAGCCCAGGACTAAAATCTTATGTACAACACAAAGAAATTATTAGTTGCTCTTGCCCTGTAGTGTAATGTCTCTAACTGTCACATGGGTGTATAGACTTGGGTATATCTGCAACTCAGAGATCCAAACCCACTAAGATGTGAGTTCCACTTACTCATTTATCTATAGCAAGGCCACTGGGCAAAAGTGGGACAGAAGGACAAAAGAATGCCTGTTAGATGACCCTTGATGCTCTGAGACAAGACGCCTCTGCAGAGTGGCTTCTGATTGCAAAGCTTGACAATCCTAGGTCTCTTAGGTCCTCCTCCGAGGGAGACAGACTCTTGATTCATGCTTTCTGAAGACTCCTGATTAGCAAGTAAGTTTTAAAAAGGCTCTCCTAGCATAATTATTCTGCTCTTAATTTTGGGAAATGGCCCAGCAAAGAGAAATCTTGAAAATTATGAGGCACTGAGGGACAAAGAGGAGCCAGGGGCAGACAGAGTATTGCAAATCATAAAATCTCATCTGGTGCTAAGCTGTTACTGAACTATGCATTTCTAAATGACTTCATAGGTTTCACTATTATTGTGTTAAGTAGACTGAGGCTGGACTCCTGAATATATTGGCTTGTGGAAATATTGATTAGAAAACACACAGACCTTGCTGTTGATTTTCTATCTAGATGTATGAAGAAGAACATGGTGGGATCTTTCTGTTTTACAGTTAGAGGACTGGGAACTCTGGCCTGACTAGCTCATCAATAGCTGGGCAGGAGTGTGGTGATAAGAGATAACATGACATACACCTTATGTGCTGGGAGTGGCCTACTTGTTTTAAATATAATTGTTTTTTTTTATCCTCATGCCATTTCCTGTAAGGAAAGTGGTATTATTAACCTGTTTTATACATGAAGGATTTGAATGTCTAATTCTTTGTGGTTTTATTGCTGTTCTTTGGGGATTTTATTTTTGATTTTTTTTTTTTTTTACTAGATCTCACATTGCCCAGGCTGGCCTCAAACTTGCTAAGTAGTCAAGGATGACCTTGAACCTCTGATCTTTCTGCTTCCACCTTCCATGTTCTGGGATATAGGCATGCACCACCACCCTTAGTTCATATGGTGCTGGGATTGGACCCAAGTATTTGTGTATGCTAGACAAATACTCTACCAACTGAGCTGTACCCTCAGTCCAAATGGGGAATTTGAGATATAGATATTAAATAACATGTCAAAGCTTTCATAATAATTTAAATTGGATTTCTCCTCAAACAGACTCTGGGACATATTTGCAAGTAGTTTGTCTAAAAGTTGAAGGGCATACTAGTGGGGATGGGGAAGTGCAGCAAAGAAGGAAGGGAGTGCCCTGAAGGCTAGGTTCAGGATTTTGTAACCTTACCCTGTATCTGATGATCAGTGTCACTAGGGGTCATCTGAGAGATAGGAAATTACCATACTGTCACGAACCAGCAAACTAGGGTATTTACTTACCAACTGATTCTCATCCTTCCTTGGGTGAAGATTGTCCTTGAGTGTAGTATCCAGTCTTGGCATAGCCAGTCTGCCTTATCATGGTTCCCTTACAGTCCTGTGACAACATTAGCAGAGAGTGAGTGCAGGTGCTGGAGGTAGGACATTTCTAGAGCATGGAGGTGCCAACTGCTAAGGAATCTGGCTGGGCACCACCAGCATCTACTACATATAGCTAAAAATAGCAGACCTGGGATTCAAAGTGATTCAATTCTGATTCTAGCTTAAACAGCCAAAATAAGAGATATTAAAAATCAATCTTATACTTTGGCTATAAAATGCCCCACTCCAAGACTCATGTGGAACACTTGTCCCCAAACTGGTGACACTAAGTAGAGAGGTCATGGGGCCTTTAGGAGGCGTGCTTAGCAGGCAGAAGTGGGCTGTGTAAGTGAAGCTAACTCTTTCTCCCCCAAGTTTCTTTTGGTCATGGTATTTTATCACAGCAATGGAAACCCTAACTATGGCAGTTATTAATCTAGTATGAACTAAGTTTTCATATGAAGAAGGAAATTTGGGTAAAAATTCCAGCCACATAAGAACATCATATGAAGATGGGGCAGAGGGTGATTAAAATACATGCACAAACCACAGAAGCCCAAGGACTGTTGACATAACCCAAGAGGCTTGGAGAAGTAAGCAAGGAGTCTTTCTAGAGCCTCTCAAGGGAAAGTGGTCCTGTTGACAACTGAATGTTTTGTTTGCAGCTGCCTACATTGTGGCATATTGTTTTAGAAGTCCTGGGAGACTAATATTCCTTGTCTCAGGATATGTGCCTTTAGCAGTGGGAGCTGCATTGCTGGGTGGGGCGGGAGGGGGGGAGAAAAGGAGTGAGGAGAGGTAATGATGCCTCTGCATCCAGGGAGACTGACTAATTAATTCCATGTAATTCTGATGCCTTTGCCTAAAACTGGCATGGTTCGTGTCCAGAGCTCCTGTGAGATTAGGCTGAACCTAGTCTGCAGTTGCAATCACGTCCTTATTTAGATGTGATTATTTATCCATTGCTGCCCCTGGTCTGCTTCCTGAGAATTCATCTCTAATCTCTTGCTTCTACAGAAATTTTGTCTTAGGTTCTGCCTCTTGCATTCTGTGCTAAGATACCAGAAAGCACAGAGAACAAAGTATAAGGATGGAAGTATCCAGGAGGGCACTCCACAGGAGAGCTCAGTTTTCAAGGACAAAAAAGTGAGTTAGCTGGAGAAGGGGAAGAGGAGTCTAGCAGAGACAGCAGCATAAGCAAAGATGCCTCCTACTATTTCTGTATCAACAGCATGTAAAGTTAAGATGGCGAGGGTAGCAAAATGAACCTAGTGGGCAAGAGACAATTATCCTCTTAGAAGCCAGGTGTGTGCTTTGTCAGTGTAAAGACTCTATAGATGCTATAGAGGCTCAGAGGTTAAGAGTATGCACTGCTCTTGCACAGTTTCAGTTCTCAGCACCCACATCAGGTAGCTTACAACCACCTGCTCCAGCGACATCGAATGCTTCTGAACTTCATGGGCACCTGCACTCACACATGCACACGTGCACGCACGCATGCACGCACATTCGTGCACATGCACACACACACACACACACACACACACACGCAATTAATTAAAATGAATATTTTGAAAACTTTACTATTTGCATGGTCAGTAGACAATGTGCTTCTTATCGCTAGACATCTTTAAGCTGAGTGTTAGGCACATATTGGGGTCCTCTATTTCAGGCAGGTGAGACACTGTAACTTCCTACATACCTTCTGCATTCACAGCTCTCTGACTGTTGGCTCCTGTTAACATGGTGTGGGATAGCTCTGGATCTACCTTCTCTTCCTCACCACCTTCTGTAGCTTCGGCATGATCAGTTGACCTCTCTCAACAGGAAAGATACTGATAGACTTGTCTCTAATCTTCCTTGCAATGCATCCCAGCTCCTTCTTGTAATTGTGATCAGCTAATCTTCTTAAGCCTTCAGTTTGTTGGTGGGTTTGTTTGTTTCACTTATAAAGTGGGAATGATGACACCAGCTGCCTAAAAGAAATTAGTGCCCTCAGCTTGGTGCTGGATGCACAGAAAGTCCTTTGTGAACACACCCTTCCTGTATTCTTCACACCTGAAATTGAAGAGCGTTTATATAGTACACAGAAAAAGACCGTTCAGTATGGGGGAAAGAGTGCAGACTCTGAGAAGAAGCAGGACTCTATTCTGGTTACTACCGGTGTGGCATAAGCAGGTTACATTTTATCAAGTTCAGAGCCTTGGTATCCGTATCCATATCCATATAATAAGAACGTTGTTGTCTCATTGCATGGATAACTGTAGGGAGAAAAATTACTTTTTAGTTTTTTTTTATATAATTTTAAGACTATTTGAAAGTCAAGTCTCCTCACAGTGGAGGCCTTTGGTAGTATCAGAAGTAGCCATATCTCACTGCTACTAAGATATTGATGGGAAACCAGCAAGACAAATGATGTGCCCATGCTTCTTGATTTCTGCTACCTAGATGTCTGGACAGATGGCAGGGGATGAATCACACCAAAGGACACCCTGCATATGAAAGCATGAGGTATAGAAAACTTTATTTAAGTTTGCATCTTTACAATAACCAGCCAATTCATGCTTATTAGAAAACATCTGTCTGAGAGAGGGGGTGGGGCAGAGAATAAGAAAGTAATTCCTTCCTTAGAGCTGAAAAAAGAACATGGAGCATCAACGTTTTGGTGTTAGTATCTAGGTGTTTAGTTTTGTTCTCACTTCTGTTGCCAAATATGGCTCAGAATTCAATTATGTAGCCTGATTTAGCCTCAGCCTTGCAGCAATCCCCTGTTGATGCCTCCTCAGAACTACTGGGATTGAAGACATGTACTCCCATGGCCAGTAGTCAGGTATGTGAATAGGCTTAAGTGGGTAGAACTTTGTTTTTTTGTTTGACTTAGTTAAGGTAGAATTTTAAAGCCTAAAGTCATCAATCTGAGAGAGACTTTTCCAAAAGCATTTGTGGTATCTAATTAACCTTTTATCACAAAAATGGCTTGTTATAAGCACTAGCTAAACATGCCTGAAAGACAAGGCCCCTCCTGACAGTGTGGGCTCTCTTCAGTATTAAGGCAGTTTTCTTTCTTTTTAAAAATAATTCTTTAAGAATTTCATAAGTGTATTTTTTTTTTACAATAATTACAAAGTTTACACAGACACCTGGGGTTAGAGCCACAATCGGTGGCCTTGTTGGTACTGGAGGCTCTGCTGCCACCAGAGCCATCATACAGTGTGTTTTGATCTGCTGTGGAATAAAGCTTTCATTTACTGGTTTAATAAAACGCTGATTGGAAGGAAGGCGGGAAGTATAGGTGGGATAAACAGACAAGGAGAATTCTGTGAAGATGAATGCTGAGTCAGGAGACACCAGCCTGCTGTCCAGGGAGCAGCATGTAATGACACACAGGTAAAGCCATGGAACATGTGGCACCATATAGATTAACAGAAATGGGCTGAGTTTAAGTGTAAGAGCTAGTCAGTAGTAAGCCTGAGCTAATGGCTGACCAGTTTTAATTAACATACGCCTCTGTGTGTTTATTTGGGTCTGAGCGGCTGTGGACCGGGTGGGACACAGGAAAAACTTCCAGCTACATTGATCCTTTATCCTAACTCCTCCAAGGTCCACACCAACCTCCTTATCCCACAATTTCATGTTCTCTTCCATTCTTCCTTTTAAAAAATATCCCATCAACTCCAGTTCATGCTGCCCGTATATTCATGGGTATGGGGCCATCCACTGGAATGTGATACCTACCAGGGATCACACTCATAAAGAACACTGATTCTCTCATCTCCAGAAGCCATCAATTGCCCATAGCTTCTCAGGTAGGGTTGTGGACTGATAAACCCCCTTCCCATTCCATGCTGACACATTGGCTGGCTTGATCTTGTGTAGGCAGCCACAGCTGCTATAAATTCATGAATGCTGCAGTTCTGACTTGTTCAGTAGACACTGTGTGCTTCTGGTCCTCCCTGTTCCCTGCTTCTCTTCTGTGATGGTCCCTGAGCCTTACTGAAGGAATGTGGGGCATATCTTTTTTCCTAGGCTCTCATCTTAAAGAGAAAGGTCTTGTAGCAGCTCTGCATCCTGTGGTGACTGGTTGTTGGCATAGTCAAACTCCACATCCTAGAAACTATGATACTGATCATTCAAGGTGCACAGGTGCAAACTGTCAACTAGTTTTTCTCTAAGGAACACAGTGGGTGGTGTTTTTTTCCTATGCATGAGAGTTCTGTTCTGTTGGATGTGTAGAAAGAACTTCTCTGGATGTGAAATTCTTGGCACATTCCTGAGGAGCACTCCTCTTCTCTCCGTGTGTGGTAATGCTAGCCTTACATTAATGCTTTTGAGTGAAGCCTCTTAGGCAGGTACTTCCATCCCAATCTTGGTTCTTTGAATGACTAATTATTTGACATTCATCTCGATATCTCTTCTTTTCAGAAAAATAAAAAAAAAAGTGGATCTTCACAGTTGTTACCCATAAAGTTTCCCCGATAATAAAACCAATTAGCATTTTAACATCCTAAGTACACTGACAGGTGTCTACAAATGTCCAGTCTGTAGAAGCTCTTAGTGATACCATTTGAGTTATTATTATTATTATTATTATTATTATTATTATTATTATTATTATTGTTATCATCATCATTTCTATCTTCCCCATATCCCAGGGTTTCAAATTGAAAGGATGCAGTGTGAGGATTGACATTTTTCTTAAAAAGCCTTTCTGTTTTGTTTTGGTAGATAGCTGTATGTTTTCTAGATAGTTGGGATTTTCATTTAGTCATATATTTCAAAGATATTTCTATGTGATCCTAAGCCCAAGCCTTATGATTGACTTTGTCTGGCTCTCCCTGGGTTCTTCACAGTCTGGAAATCTGGGACTTTGTTTTAGAGTTTTCTTCACCTATGTTTTTGAATACTGTTCTGTTCCATGTTTTTTTTTCCCCTTTGTTCTTCTCCAAATCCTTCCACTCCTTAGACAGATGTCCACACATGCTTCTCTGTAACATTCCTCCTGATATCTCTGTATCTCTTTATCACTACCCTAACTACACTAACCTTTTCTTTTAAAAGAATTTGCTAAATTCTTTTCTACCTACTTAAATAAATTTTCAAATATTTAGATCTTCACTTTTAAACTTGTTGTAGACAGGTTCTCACTATTTAATTCACACCAGACTGGAACCCACTATCCTCCTGCCTCAGCCTCTTAAGTGCTGATATATAAGCATGTGTATCTAGAGTTTTCCTGCCTGGCCCACAGTCAGGACAAATCTCTCTCACCCGCCAGTCCCACAGCCACTCAGACCCAACCAAGTAAACACAGAGACTTATATTGCTTACAAACTGTATGGCTGTGGCAGGCTTCTTACTAACTGTTCTTATATCTTAAACTAATCCATTTCTATAAATCTATACCTTGCCACATGGCTCGTGGCTTACTGGCATCTTTACATGCTGCTTGTCCTGGTGGCGGCTGGCAGTGTCTCTGACTCAGCCTTCCACTTCCCAGAATTCTTCTCCTCCTTGTCCTGCCTATACTTCCTCCTGCCTGACTACTGGCCAATCAGTGTTTTATTTACTAACCAGTCAGAGCAACACATTTGCCATACAGAACATCCCACAGCAAGCATGCTTTACCACATCCAGCTAAGACATCAAATACGTATTCAACTTTTTCCCTGTGATGATCTGATCGGATTAAGAGATGCCTAGGACATTAGTAAAGCACACTCTTGGTTCATCTGTGAGGGTGTTTACACATATCCAGGGAGGTTTAACTATACAGGGAGACCTACTCTGGCATTGTCCATATTGGCTAGGGACCCATGTGGAAAACAGAAGAAAAAGAAAACCAGTAATCTCTCTCTCTCTCTCTCTCTCTCTCTCTCTCTCTCTCTCTCTCTCTCTCTCTCTCGGTCTCTCTCACACACACACTCTTTTTCCCTCCCTCTCTCCCTCTCTATCTCTCTCTTTTTCCCTCCCTCCCTCCCTCTCTCTCTCTTGCTCTTTTTTTCCTCCCCCCTCTCTTGCCCTCGCTCTTCCTTCCTTTGTCTCTCCCTCTTCCTACCACCTTCCTGGTTGTTATTACGATACAAACACCTCTGCTCACACATGCCTTCCCCACCATGATGGACAGAAACATTCAGAATCCTGATATAAAATAAATCTCTCCCCCTTGGTTTGTATTGCTCAGAGTTTTGTCTCGGTGTCAAAAGTTAAAGATGAAGGACAAAGAATAATTCCAGTAGCACCTATTGGTATGTCATTCGCTGTGATTCATCTGACGGTACTCAGAGACTCAGACAGGGTGAGGATGAGAAAACAGGCCCACGGCTGACTCTAAAGGCAAGGCAAAGTCAGTGAATGCACAAGGAATCCCTGTGGTCCTAGATAGAGAATTTAAATATTTCTGCAATTTATGTCATAAAGCAGTTTTCCAATCTCAAGGTGAGACAATGAAAACTCACAAAGACCAGGGAACTATTTAGGGCCATGCATATAGAAAGTGATGAACACAGGGCAAAGAAGACTTGGACTCTGGCTGCAGGCTAGCTCCCCTTCTTCTCTTGATCCTTAAACCACAATTTTATGCATCAGTCTTGCATCAGCATCAGTAATCTGTCCAATTACTACAGCGACTTTGCAGATACCTCAGCAGTCCACACAACAAAAGTAGTTTTACGGCAAATTTGAAAAACAGTGGAGGTACATGAATAGCATGTGTAAAAGTATGGAAGTGATGACAGTACATCCTTTGTACTTGTCTCCCTGTGTACATATGTGTGCCTGCTGTTAGACTTCTCAAGACCATATGACCAGTAAATCAAAGTAAATGTGAACTCTGATAGAGTAAAGAAGGCGATAGCATGTGCTGGAGGTCATGTTATCCCTACCTGAACCATATTAAGGTTCCCCACACACCTTCGTGACATCCAGTTTTCTTCAGAATGTTTGAGTTTTGTCTGAAGCAGACAATACACACACACATGCACACATACCGATCCATCGTCAACTATTTGAAGCACTTTTGCTCTCTGTAGGAGTTTCTTGGAGTCAAACTGTTACAAGTGCTCACAGCAGGGAAAAGAAAGACAGAATTGGTCTGAAGATTGCTGCCTGAGGATGAGGCTGAATTACATTAAGGGGGTCACTCCACCATCTATACATCGAAGGAGAGGTTTGGCATCTCGAGGGCAGCTGTAGCCCAGGGTTGGAGGGTAGCTCACAACATCTTTTTCCTCAGTAGGCTTTGATATCTAGCCATAGGGGGCCAATGCCATTTTCCAAGTCAGTCTATAACTCCCAAACAGCTGGCTTTTCTCGTTCTTGTTTGGTTTCAAACTTTGTAGATTGAGGTGCCATCAGATGTCAATCACTTGTCTTTGCATAATGGATGCTGGGGGTCAGAGAGGGGTTGATTGTGCTGTATATGGGAAAGCTACTGGATGGGAGCTAACAGTATCTGAGCAACTGAACACTAGGGGATGTGTTAGAGAGTCAAGATCTGAAAGAGAGGAAAGACTTTCTTGGAGAGAAATGACACAGGGTTGAAGGCTCACCTCTTTTTAAATATTTATTCTTATTAGTAATTATGTATATGTGTGTGCCTATGTGTGGTTTTGTGTACATGAGTGCAGGTGCCTTTAGAACCCAGAGTTGCCAGATCCCCTGGAACTGAAGTTACAGGTGACTGTGAGGATGCTTGGCATCAAATTCAGGTTCGCTGAAGGATCAGTATGTGCTCTTAAATGCTATGTCTTCTCTCTCCTTTTTAACTTCACGGGGTTCATTCTACATAAATTTAGCAGTGTTTCTCCCTGTGAACATTCTTTCTCCTTGACTGACTAGAGATAAGTCAGTCAAACTTTTGTTTTCCATGATTTATAAATGTGTATGTGTATCTCTGTGTGTGTGTGTGTGTCTGTATGTGTGTGTGTGTGTGTGTGTGTGTGTGTGTGTGTGTTCATCAGAGGACAACTTGAAGTGTCTGTTCTCCCCTCCACCTTGGTGAGACAGGGTCTCTTTTGCTGTTGTGTTTCTGAGTTGCATCCTCCAGGTCCGCTGGCCCGAGAGCTTCCACATGATTCTCGTGTGTCTGTCTCCATCTTTGTATAGGAGCTCAGGGATTTCAGAGGTAAGACACAGTATTTCGCTTTTTAGCATGAATTCTGTAGATTGAACTCAAGGCATCAGGCTTGTGCTCAAGAGCTTTGACTGGCTGAGTCCTCTTGTTAGCCTAGTTTTTCATAACTCCTGAAGATCCCATTTCAACACACAAAGACAGCTATATTTTAAAGTCCATTGTGATGGGTGTCACCGTGCTGGCTAGTGTTTTGTCAACTTGACACAAGCTGGGGTCATCTGGAAGGAGGAAATGCCAATTGAGAAAATGCCTCCATCAGATTGGTCTGCAGCCTCGTCTCTGGGGGCATTTACTTGATTAATGATTGGTGTGGGAGGGCCCAGACCACTGTAGGTGGTACCATCCCTGTGCAGGTGGTCCTGGGTTCTGTAAAAGGAAGAAGCTGAGTGAGCCACAGAGAGCAAGCCAGGAAGCAGCTACTCTTCATGGTTCCTGCCTTGAGATTTTGCTTTGGTGCCCCAAGTGATCATCTGTAACTTTT
Organism: Peromyscus eremicus; assembly: GCF_949786415.1. Taxonomy (NCBI): domain Eukaryota; kingdom Metazoa; phylum Chordata; class Mammalia; order Rodentia; family Cricetidae; genus Peromyscus; species Peromyscus eremicus. The sequence goes on along the minus strand of NC_081419.1, from coordinate 135,525,126 downwards.
AAGGTGAAATAAATCCTTTTCCTCCCCAAGTTTCTTTCAGTCATGGTCTTTATAACAGCAATAGAAAGAAAATCAGGACAGTTACATAACCCTATTCAAGGTATAGAAAATTTCCAAACTCCACAAGTTTTCCTCATGACCCCTTCCAGGCAGCCAGCCCACTAGAGATAATGTTCTTGCCTCTATTATTTAATTGTCTGAATCAATATGTAGAATACTCCAGTATCTCAGGAATGTTTGTAGAATGAGTGCTTGAGTGAATGAAAGAAATCTTCACAATATATGATTTTAGTTGTTGACCTGATTGGCTTTGGGTGATATCTACCCAAGCAATACAGACTTAGGGAACCGCCAGGAATTTCTGACCCCAATACTCCTCTCCCCTAAGTTCCCCCTGGAAGACTTTCCCTGATCAATAGGCCTCTTTACAGGCTGTCCCCTGAAGTATGACCCACATCCTGTTTGTCATTGCTGCTTTTCTCAGCAATGATACCCTCTAATTCCATGGCACAGTGTTTATGTTTATCTTCATCACTGGATTCCATGTAAAGACTGCTTCAACTTATACTGAGAAGGACAGTTTGTAGAAAATGAAGTTTCTCTCACAGAGGACTTTGTCTGCCAAGTTGTTCATCTTAAGACCCTAGTGAAGTCCTTGGTGGGAAGAAATGTGGATTTAAAAACATTTTCCTTTTTAAAAGGCTGGGTCTCATGTGTCCTAAACTGGTCTAGAACTCATTATGTGTCCAAAGATGACCTTAAACTTCTGACCCTCCTGCCTCTACCTCTTGAATCCTGGGCTTATAGGTGTGGGCCACTCCATCCAGTGTATATAGTGTTGAGGATTGATTTGACTCTGCGCTAGATAAACATGTAAGAACTGAGCTACATCTCTAGCCCCAGAAACATGCATTTGTAGAAGGTTCTTATACAGCCTATGTGCTATGTTATGGATGAACCTCATATCTCTGTGCTTTAGATATGAGTGAGTTGGGTGCATCATTTTTCTTGGGACCTAGACATTTACTCATCAATGTTCTATGGAAACCTTCGCATGCTTATTTTCACCCAAAGGTTGGGAGCCTGAGAAACTGGAAATGCTGAATTGTAATCCCTTTTCTGGTTATATTTCCAGCCTCTGTCACTGCAACAGAGGGTAGAGTCATGAAGAAGTGTAAGATAAGGGCATGTGGTTGGTCATAGATACTCTTGTATTTCCTCTATTTTCAATGCACAGATTTATACATGAGTTTCAGAAGTTTTATTATTTATTTATTTATTATGTTGTTGTAACAGAATACCCAACAGAACAATGGAATGGTGGAAAGGCATCTTTTGGCTTTTTGTTTAGGGGATGCAGTCTATCAGAACAGGAAAGATGTGGTGAAGTGGAATAAGACAGCTGGCCACATTACATCTGCCCTGAGGAAGCAGAGGCAGAGGAATTCTAGCACTTAACTGCTTTCTCCCCTCTACCCTTTTTACTAAGCCTCAGAACTCCAGCCCATGGCACAATGACATTCACATTCAGGGTAGGTCTTCCCTCAACCAAACCTCTCTGGAAGCCTCCCAATAGATACACCCTGAAGTATGTCTCATTTCTTGTATTATTTTAAATCCAGTTATGTTGCCAAGGAAGATTAACTACAACAGAAGGATACACAAATGTCTGAAGTAATGCACAGAACTCTGGGTAATGCACTTTGGTACATTTCTCAGAAGAACATCTAGAGTTCCTTATCAGATTTTTAGGGTCTCTATATTACTCAAAGTTAAAGACTCTTGGTATACACATTCTTTAATGACACTTCTGGTTAATTCCATAAACATCTAAAGTATAAAATGAGAAAGGGAGGGGCAGGAATCTGGCCCTGAGTTCTAATGCTACACCTACCCCATTTCTGTAGTGCCTTCTGAGACTCACTATCCCTCTAGATGTCTTCAGGAACTTAGGATGGCTGTCATCTAAGCTTGACTGGATGTCCATGTGCATCTCTTGCATGGTCTTACTGGAGAGTACATCTCAGATATAGAAGAGAATTCATGATAAGAATTAATGCAAATGTTTTTATTCATTTTAAAAACAATATATTGTTTATTAATAAGAGATTATTGTCCCTCATCCCTGCTTCCTTCCTCTTTTAACACATTTATTTAAAATGACATATTTATTTAAAATAATGCCAGTTTTAAACCAACATGCCACTGAAAAGAGAAAATCCAAAATATAAAAACTAAAAGCAATAATGTGATGCCTTCATGGTGCTTAAAACAGGAAACACTACGGTGAACTTACATTATCTATTTTTAGAAGACAGACAGACAGAGGGACAGAGAGAGAGAGAGACAGAGAGAGAGAACTCCATAAAGCCAAGACTGCACGTGAACTTGTGAACCCACTAGCCATTTGAGATGGGGACATTTATCCACTCAAGAAGATGTTTGTTATTGTACTTGTACCTACCATTAGAAATACATGAAATGAGAGTAAATGTTTGGAAAGATTAATACTATATTTTCTTTCTGGTGGTCAGAAATTGAAAACTGCTAATGCCTGAAATAGGAGAGCAGTAAACCATGGTAGAAAGTCGATGGAAGAACCAAATGCAGCCACTGCTCAGCCCCCACAGAAATGGAGTGAGTTGCTCTTCATCCTGTCCAGAGCTGGTCTGTGAATAATTATATTAAGGAATTAGGCAGAGTCATCATGGAGCTACAAAATATCACCCTTGAGGCCTCATTGGAGACTGATGGGAGCTCCTGAGAGTTGATAATGGCCGTCAGAAGCTCTATATATTTAAAATGCACAAAGGATGAGTCCAGAAATTATCTGCCTGCCAACTTAACTTCTCTACCTGGAACAAATTATCCCAAAATCAATTTGCAAACACCTTTGAGATAACAAGGTCTTGAGTAATAACCTCCATGGCTTTGTAAAGAAAAGCACCTAGCTTGACTAATATGCTTAATTTCCTTCTCTGACCAAATGGTGAGCTATAATAGAGGCAATCTGAAGTTGTCCCTCAAGATGTGCTTCGAGTCACACTGGGAGTATATTGTCCATCCCTGGTTTAAAACAAATTATTCTGCTTCTGGAGAATCTTTAATGCTAGGCAATTAATTAAAAGAAAAACACAGAATGAGTCTCTGTTCCAAAATCTCCACCTGATTCCAAACTAAATTTAGCACCCCACTCCTCCTTTGCTCATCTGAGTAGCCCAGAGACTCTTCTCAGTAATGAGTTCTTAAATAAATCTGCATTTAACTTCTCACCCTATCACCTCTACATTATGCTATAGGATTCAAGGACTTGTTCATTCCCCTTGACAGTTAACCCCGTTCCTGGCCTTTGGTCATAAAACAATACCAGACTCAGACAAGGAGGACTGAAATCATTTGCATAGAGATGTCTGTGGCAGAATTATTTACCAAAGCTGGGCTTAGAACAACCCATATACCCATTGGTGGTAAAATAATTAGGATGATAACTTGATAGTTATTCAGTAACTAGAAAAGACAGCAACCCCCTCCCTTTGCATGTGACTGGGACTGTTAGGATGCTTAAAGTGAGGGAAGCAAAACTAATCTACATCTGGCCTATGTGTCATTGAAACTACAGGAAAATATGTAGGATATGAATAAGAACTGGATTAGAATGTGCAGAAATTCCCAAGGCTGTTCTGTTGGTGGCTAAGAGAGGATGCACTTTCTCTTCCTTACCTTCTGTGACTGTTCTTCCACTTCTGTGTTCATCACAAACAAAAATAATGAACACATCAAGTTTGTTTAAAAACAAAAACAAACAAAATGTGGGTGGGGGGATGCTGGAGAGATTTCAGTGGTTAAGAGTACTTCCTGTTCTTGTGGAAGAAGACCAGTATTCAGTTCCCAGCACCCACATCAGGCTGCTCACAACTACCTGTAACTCCAAGCCTAAGAGAGTGGATGTTCTCTTCTGGACTCTGCAGGTACCTGCACTTTCATGTACATGCTCACACACTTACTCATAATCAAAAATAAAATAAATTCTTTGGATCATTGGTTACACCTCAGAATTCACATCCCTGACACAAAGTGACTGTCCCTCTCTAGTAGATATCATATATCCTCAGATGGGGTGGTGCTTCATGAGCTCCTCCTCTATGCATGCTGGGACTTTGGTTGACTTTGTGTAAGTCCTGTGAAAATAATATGCATGTATGAATATTAAATAAAGTATTTAAATTTTTAAAGAATTTATTTTATTTTATGTGTATGAATGTTTAACCTGAGTGTGTGTCTGTGTACCATTTGTGTGCGTGGTGTCCATGGATGTTATAAGACTTCTGATCCCCTGGAACTGGAGTTACAGATGGTTATGAGCCACCATGTGGGTGCTATGACTTGAACTCAGGTCTTCTTCAAGAGCAAACAAATGGCTTATCCACTGAGCAGTCTCTCCAGCTCCAAATAGAATATTTTTCAGAAAATAAAATAAAGCCCAAAATACATCTTAAAACAAACAAATGGCCATGTGGTGAAGTATGGTGATGTGTACCTGTAATCTCTGAATTCCAAAGGGCAAGACAAGAGAACTTGGCATTTGAGGCCAGCCTGGGATACATGGTGAGTCTGAGGCTGGCTTGACCTGTATATGGGAACCTTGCATGGGGTTGTGGATTTCATCTCACTTTCACTGCTCTGTGAGTTTGGTTATGTATATTTGGTTAAGTATATATTGCCTAAAGAAGGTGCCACATAGATTAGTTAGCAGATAATGTGGTATGGTCTTTCCTTTGGCCCTTGATTCTAGCTATCCTTCTATTAGCCAAGGATACTCTCTGCTGGCAGAAGCCTGTCAGGATAAGGGAGAAGCAGAATTCTTGTTGCATCATCCTTTTCCTATCTGTGGTTATACCACCATCTGCAGAGGATTTCTGCTAATAGTGTGTGTGATCTGAGGTGGAACCAATGTGAAAGCCTCCTCCCTGAGTACTAGTCTCACAGCGTCCAAAGGTTGCATGCATCTGCCAGGGGAGAAAAGCCATCAGTAGTTTTACCTAGCTACCTACTAACCATGACGATGACCAGCCTGACAAGACGTCACCAGTGGTACAATAGTGTCAATGATATCTTGGGATTAACCATCAGCTGTCTAATTGGACTTAAGGTTCCTTAATAGCAGGGAAATTATGGCTGGTACTGAAAACTTATTTGACTACCCATGGTTTTTGATATCATGGACTTTAGAGGAGGATCTACTACAGCCATTTTTCTAGATCAGTATAGTGCTTAACCATATTCTAAATACTTATCTTTCTTCCCACAGGTAAGTTTTGCTCTTACACCCTGTCAAAGAAAATTCCTTTTGCGGTAAATGGAGATAATCAGGGAAACCCACTGTCTTAGTCAGGGCTACAGTTGCTGTGATGAAACACTATGACCAAAGCAACTTGGGGAGAAAAAGGTTTATTTGGCTTACACTTCTCCATTACTGATCATCACTGGAGGAAGTCAGGACAAGAACTCAAACAGGGCAAGAACCTGAAGGCAGGAGCTGATACAGAGGCCATGGAGGAGTGCTGCTTACTAGCTTGCTCAGTCTGCTTTCTTATAGAACTCAGGACCACCGGCCCAGGATTGGCAATTCCCATAATGGACTGGGCCCTCCCACAGCAAACAGTAATTAAGAAAATGCCCTACAGGTTTGCCTGCAGCCTGATTTTATAGAGGCATTTTCTTAACCGAGGATTCCTCCTTTCTGATGATTCTAGCTTGTGTCAAGTTGACATAAAACTGGACAGCACACCCACAATTGGTAAAGTGCAGACAATAACAAGACCATGGGGTGTCCAGCCCCAATTGATACGTCTATCTATAACATGACCCTACAACTAAGGCTCAGACCATGGAAGAGGCAAAAGATTGTAAGAGCCACAGGATGAGTGGGTCTGATGTGAGATAGTGCCTTCTCTCTATGAGAGTTGCACCCATGAAATTGCAATAACGTGGTCCCCTAAACAATACCCACATAATGACAACACCAGATGATTCTCCAGCATGGATGGGGAAAATCGCACAAGGCTCCAACCCTAGATGAAGAACTACAGGCAACTAATGGCTGCTGAGAGGGGGAAAATCAGCCCCCTTACAGGTTATACAATCTCAACCAGTCATCCCTAAACACTAAATGGGAACACACACACAAGGGGGTGGGGATGTGAATGCACACGAATACATAACATACTGTATGTGGAGCTCAGGGACAACTTATGGGAGTCAGTTCTTTCCTTTCACCATGTGGGTCCTTTGAACCCATCTCAAGGTGCCATGGTTGGCAGCAAGCTCCTTTATCTGCCCAGCCATGTCTATGATTTTGTTGAAAGTTTAGCCACTTTTTCTTATGTGCTTAGATTCTACCATGTAAACAACTTAGACTGAAATTCCTTTGCTTGCTTGCTTTCTTACAGAGCCTCCCACACCCATTGCCCCCCCAGAACTGCTGGCAGTGGGAGCCACCTACCTGTGGATTAAGCCAAATGCCAACTCCATTATTGGGGACGGCCCCATCATTCTGAAGGAAGTAGAGTACCGCACTACCACAGGCACTTGGGCTGAGACTCACATCGTGGATTCTCCCAACTACAAGCTCTGGCATCTGGACCCTGATGTGGAGTATGAGATCCGGGTGCTGCTCACACGACCAGGCGAGGGGGGCACAGGACCACCAGGGCCTCCCCTTACCACCAGGACCAAGTGTGCCGGTAAGGATGTCCCTCCAGATGCTCTTGCTATTCTTCTGACTGGCCCTCCTCTTGCCTTTTGGGCACAGGTTTCTCTGGTGTAAATGTGCTGCCTTTGAAGGAAAGATAATTAAGGGCTTGCTCAATCTTGAGAGAAACTCTGGGTTTTAGATTTGATTCTAGAACCTTCTGTCTTTGGTTGTGTCATGGAGACACTCATGGTGTTGACAGTATTTCTGATGGGACATTGGATCCATCATTGTGGGGAATCCTGGTGCCATTTGCATGTCTCTGAGGGGTTTTGGTTCCGTGTCTCCAAGGGATCCTGCCTCTGATTGTATCCTTCAAAATCCTTATGTCAACTACATCCCTGCAGGCTTCTGGTTCTAATTGTATATCTAATATGCATAGTTTGTTTGGTCTGTGACCCCTGGGTCTGGTCATTGCCCTGGTGGTTTCTGGTTCTAGCTTTGTCTCTGAGGAGATTCTCATTCATACTAGTTACATCCTTATAGGTTCCTGGCTCTGACAGTGTCTTAGAATTGATTTTGGAAATGTTTTGGTCCCTCAGAACTTCCCAACTTCATATCCTCTGGGGGCTCCTGGCTTCTGACTAAAGAGTCTGTCTTGGGACAGTCCTTCTGGGGGCCTCTGGATTCTACTTTAACTGTGGGTTTCTGCCTCCAACTGTTTCCCTGATGTTACTGCTTATGTGCTGCTGCTGTGGGTGTGACTGGGAAGATTCTCTGGATACAACTATATCCTCGAGGCCTCTTGGCTTTGCCTGTTGTCCAAGACTGGATCTCTGAATGGAACCTATGAGGTTGAAAGAGACTGATGTTCATTTTTCTAAAACTCACATTATCTCCTTATCACCCTCAAATACCATTCCCTGTAAGTACTTCTCTTCCATGTATACATGGAGGGAGAGTGGCTCAGTATTTTCTAACTTTATCCAGGCTCACTGAATTGACCGTGGTACAGGATTTGCACTCAGGGTTTCTGGCTCCAGAGCCCTGGATCTTTGGTTACACTATGATGAATAGAGAGGTGTGTGCCCTTGGCATAACATACTGAGTTCAGGGCTGCTCTACTGCTGTGATGTCTGGCTTAGTGAAGCATCCAGCATGGACTTCTGAGGGAAAAAGAAGCAAAAATACTTCTGAGGTGGGAGTGAAGAATTCATAAGTGTACTAACATGGGACACAGCAGAGGATGTTGCATCAGGCCTATTATAATTTGACAGTTGTGCCCCTAAAATTGTTGCCCCTTGATGTACTATGCTATAAAAAACACAGGGCTTAGGAGGAAAAGCAGGGGTAGAGGCACTCCTCACTTCTTAGTAACACATGAAAAAAAAAAAAGAGAGAGAGAGAGAACTAGCTAATGAGCACAAGGACACAACTTTAGACATCAAGTAGATCAGAAAGCACAAAACACTAGAATTCAGATAGCAGACACCTCCTGAAAAGCTCAATATTTTCTTTTACAAGTAGAGGTTGGGGTTTGCAACCCGTGAGTTCCTGGGAGGCGGGAAGAAGCCATCTGAAAGAGCAGGAAAGGAACCACCCAGGGGAAGTGGGTGTGTCTCACAACAGTGGTGACCTGCGGGAACAGTCCAGTGCTGGAGGTGTGTGTGAGGGGGGTGCACGTGTGTATGTCTGTGTGGCTTGGCATGTTTACTTTTTTCTTCTGTGAGCACAATTACCTATAAGCTGATGTAGCATTTGCTCTGTGCATACATTTCTCCCTCATAGATCAATTGTTTGGAACAAACTTGACTTTTCAGTTGCTCATGAACCAGTTTGAGTGTTAAGAGCAGAGTTGACAGCAGCCACTCTGAAGTGTCTCAGTAGTACTCCTGACAGTGTAGAAGCCAAGGATCACTAATATTTCTATGGCTCAGACTTACTCCTTTGAAAATTATTGAACCACTATGATGAACAGAGAGTCCATTTTCCCAATGATTTTTCTAAACAGGTCTTTGGTAAAATTCCTCATTGAAACCTGATTATGAAGCTGGCTGCTTTCAAAGGACAGAAGGATATGTTATTAAGCCAGGTAATTCCTTACCTCAGCTCTGCAATGCAATAGTCATTCATAAAAATAATTGATTTGAACCTGTTGATAAGGCTTCTCTTTTTCCACAAGGTAAATGTAAGGGCTTTGAGGGGCTTTGATCTTTGGAAATGATATTCAAAGCACTTTCAAAGCCCCTACGGACTTTTTTGCTCATGATCATATAATGCACTTAGAAATTCAATCGCAAGATGATCATCTCAATAAAAATTTATAACCTATTGCAAACAGTTGCCACGGCTGTATAATGGATTTTACATGTGACAGACACAATGGTCTGACTATCACTGTAAAAATTATGAGTTGAAATGTTGTTTGCAGTATTATATTTCCAGAATTGTTGGTGTTTAAGTAAGTTAGACTTACATCTCAAATAACCTACATCCTACAAAATGTGTCATAAAGAAAATAATCTTTTTTCCATTGCCACTGATGGTAGAATGTTCTTTGCTTCATAATTAATTTTTAAGAGAATCTAGGGCTGATATCCATTTGTAGATGCTCTTTATTACCATTGGTATTCGGAGTTTTCTCCCCTTTCCCTGTTCTATTATTAATCACACTGGAAATGTACTCATTATTTTGCAAAACAGAAAATGAGAGAGTGCAGAGTGTGGAAAGTATAATTTCTGCCCAGAGGAATTTACAGACTGGGTAAAGATTCCAGAAAAAGGAGTAAGATATAAACATGAAGTTTGGGTGTTGAAATAGTATGCTTTATGGAGCAAGACAGGGTTGGCAAGCAGTGTCCTTAGGCACAGCCAGAGCAGTGTTTTTCAGTGTGGGATTCCTGGACCAGAGACATCAGTATTGCTAGAGATTGGGCACCTTTGTTGACCCCAATTCTTATGTGGAGACATGGGTCTCCATGTGATGGTGTAGGAGATGGAGCATTTGGAGCACCTACATCATGGGTCGATTTGCACCATTATGAAAGAGACCCCGGAGTTTTCTTTTGCTTATTTACCATGTGAAGGCATAATGAGAAGATAGGTCTATGCCAGCAATCCGGTCTTTACCAGGACTGTAAAAAATAAATTTTCATGATGCATAAATAATCCCATCTATGGTATTATGTCACAGCAACTCAAAAGAATTCAGTTTCGTGTAAACCCAGACCTAGTCTCTCCTCATCCAGTGAATCAGAAAGTATAAGAGGACGGCCTAGCAATCAGAAGTCCTGGCTCACATGGCTGCACATGCAAACAGAAACATCTGTGGTACATTGGCTTGACCGCTGTGAATAGACCCACTGACCCTGTGACTTGAGGACTTGAGCTTGGAGAGGTAGACTGAGACTCAGATAATTGGATCAAGACTACACAGCATATAAGTGCTTAGAGATATTCTTTTTCTGGCTCAAAGGGGTTCCTTGCCACTGCTCTAAAGGAGTTTCCAGTCCTGGGTTGGGGGTGGGTTCCTCTGCTCACAAGTGTCCTCTCAAGTATGGGATGGGGAAATAACTATGGAGACAAGCTAAAAATGAATTTGTCCTTTATATCGAACGCTTACCCATTCTCTTCTGTGAGCCAAACTCTGTTCTAGGCAGTGGTGGAAGAGGCTGGCTTTGAAAGGACAGGACAGGCAGGGGCAGAAGTTTGGCAGTGATTAAGTTACAAGCTAAGCTAAGCTCCCAAAAGAAACCAGGGCATCTAAGTTAGTGAGGGCAGGTGGGGGTGTATACTTGTTCTCCCAGGTCTGACCAGCTAGATCCTTGATGGAGTAGAAGCCGAGTCTGACACTTGAGGATGGAGATATTAAGAATTTGGCTATAGAGTGTCCAGGACCAACAGACAGGAGTTCAGAGTACACACACTTAGATAATTTTACCATAGACAGATTCACTGGGAATCTTTAAATTTGGTGATAGGAGAGAAGGTTCTAAGGTGACATCTAGGGTTTGTGGTATAGCTAAATGAGATATGAGAGGGAGAATCATATTCTGAGATGGGAAATTATGAAGATGGTTAAAGGAGTAAATATGATGTGTTTAAGAGAAGATGAATAACTTTGTCCATGAGAACCTCCCCAACTTCACCTGGACATTAGGGTTGGGGGCCTTCTTAGCACTGATAAAAATCATGCTATCCTCTTAAAATGCTTCATTCATTTTTAATTCATCATTTTGTTTCTTTCCCTCATTTTAATCATTTATCATCCTTTCTGAGATAAAGGCCTAGGGGCAAAGACAATGATGTATATCAAAGTGTTTTGAAAAGCTCAAATGCTCTTCAGACTCCTGTAATAAAACACATTACTATCTGTTGATGGTTCTGTTGTGGATGTTACTACTGTGAGCCATTAACAGACAGACAAGAAGGCTGGCCTGTCCACCTTTTAGGACCAGCACACATCTAGAAAGTGGGTAATAGTCTCTTGTTCACCATCTCATGGGGAATCCTATTTCAGAACATAATGCTCACAGTGTTGTCTGAATTCTGGACAGCTTTCTTATCAAGAACAGTGAGTGCTTTCTTCTAGCACAGTGGTTCTCAGCCTGTGAGTCACAACCCCTTTGGGAGCCACATATCAGATATCCTGCATATCAGATATTTATATTATGATTCATAACAGTCGCAAAATTAAGCAGCAACAATATATTTTATGGTTGAGGGTCATCACAACGTATGGAACTATATTAAAGGGTTGCAGCATTAGGAAGGTTGAGAACCATTGCTCTAGCTTACCTCAGACAGCAGGCCTCCAGGTAGAAACGGGAGTTTAGGGATGCTGTACAACTACAGCTCACCTTGAGCCTTGCCCCCAAAGGGAGGGCCGCAGTGTCCACACAGACCACTTCCCTGCTGAAGCACCTGAGCTGTTATTGTTTTCTCTACCCAGTGTTAACTTCATTGTCATAGAACTCAGGTTGGGGTCACACACAGGAAAAATCCTTTAGGTTCCAAGTACAGACAGTTAGACATTGTGGGATACATCTGTAGTCCCCAGCACACTGATGGCTATGGCAAGGAAGTCATGGGTTAAAGGCCAGCCTGGGCTATGTAGTAATACCTTACAACAAAAGAAAAAAAGTGTTTCTAGGAGGCAGGCTACTGCATAAATTATTTGGAGTTTGTAAAGAACCCTGAAGGAAATGACACTGAGGAAGGTTACCACGGTCATTAACTAGGGAAAGCAAGAGGCACCATAACGACCCAGCCTGGCTCTGCAGCTCTTCCATGGGTACCAGTTCCAACAGCCTCAGCACCAGCCTGTTGGTTTCTGGAAAGAATCATCTAACACCACACAAAAGACTGTGGCACACTGTCCCCCCAGATCTGCTTCCACACAACACCCACGTATCAGCCTTGGTTTTGCTTTCTATAAGCATTTCTCTTCATCTCAAATCAGGGTGTTAGCAATCTCACGTTATGTCTCTTCTCCCCTTGTAACCTCCGCTCCTCCAGTCTCAAATTTCAGCTTAAACCAGACCCCCAGGCCGCTCTCTTCATATCCCTGTTATAGACTGACCAGTCCACACAGTACGCTGAGTGATTGCCGGTTCCTGTAAATCAAAGACCCACTACCTGAGAGCCCACTTCATTGTGGTCCAGCAAAGCCCCAGTCCCCTAAGTGGAAACTCTCTTTGCATGGTCAGAGATGCCCGCTCTGCTGCTGATAGGAAGGGCTCTTTTTCTATTCCCTTCACCTGAGGGCTGATTGCACGGTATATTTTATTTACATATTTATGGGTTTCTACTTGAAATGATATGTGTCTAGTTCTCTCTTTTCTCCAGAGGGATAAAAAGGAGGAATTCAAATTGCTAAGCTCAATGAAGGGAAAGTAGTCATTAGAATTTAGTGAAAAAGATATGGACCTTTGATTCAAAGAGAATTTGGTTTTTATTTCAAGCAGGACATTTGCTAGCTGGATGACCAGGGATGTACTACTTCACTTCTCTGTGCCTCCATTTCTTTTCTTCAATTTAAGCGAGATTATACCACATCATTTTCCCTTGGAGCTTCAGTAAGGTATGTGCCTAGCAGAGAACTCAGAACCCAGAGAGCCTTGCTAAACATAATTAATTTAGAATGGACTCTCAGGCCTGGGAAGGGGGCGTGTTAAAAAACGGACTAGTTTTCTACCTTGGGCATTATGAACCCTATCATAAGAGCATTTCTCTAATGCTGTGGTTAGCACAGAAGTTCTGATGTCTGTGGGAAGGATGGGATGCTTGTGGCTGTGCAAGTGTCCTGGGTCCTTGATGAGTAGCTGTGATGGTACCCGATGATGGGGGTGGAGTGCAGAGGATTTTTTTTTTCTGGTTCTGTCCAGAGTCGCAGGTAAGATAGAGACACATGACCTTTAGACCCCTTTCTCTTCTAGAAGATCAAGAAACATAAGAATGAGGCCTTGCAAGTCCAGAAAAACAAACAAACAAACAAACAAAAACAAAGCAAAACAGGGAGGAAGAGGAGAGGGAGGAGAGTCCTGAACACCTACAGATAGCTTTTTCAGGGCTTTCTTTTCTCAAAGAGAACAGTAGGGCCAGCATAGAAGGGTCTTTCATTCTGGAGAGCAATTTTACCTCAGAACAGAGTGAGAAAGAAACAAAAGAAATACTTAAAGGTCTTCAAAAATCGGGCAGTATCATCTCACTAGCCCCTTGGGACCTTTTCTTCACTACTTTAAGCCTTGCTGAACCATCTGTAATGCGATGGTGTGTGTTTGGCAGGGAGCAGATGTAGCATAATTTGGCTCAGGGCTTTGAGCTGCCTTCTGAGCGGGTGTTATTATGAATACAATCTCATCGTCACTGCTGCCCTGCTCTATAGTCTAGGTGAAATGATCCATAAATCTTAAGGAAACGTGGCAAAATTAGCCAATAAAATATCCAATCCCCATCCCATCCAGAATGAAATAATGCAATCAATAGATTCTAAAGACCAGTGGCAAGAACTTCATACATGCCACACCATGCTTGAAGGGACATTGCTGCTGATACAGCACAAGCTCAGGCCTGGAGGAAACTGCAGAAGATGGAATAGGACCACTGTTTCCCTGGAAAGGGGGGAGTACAGGCTACCTTGCTCTCTCCATTTTCTCTAGTGTTCCCATGCTGCCTTCTTCCCTAGAACCATGGAGGTAAAGCTCAAAGAAGGGAGGAGTCTGCTCTTATTTCCATCAATCCTACAGCCTCCATGAGAATCACAAAGTGTCTTCTCAAGGGCTTAAGTGTTCCATCTCCTCTTCTTGTAGACCCCTCTCCTCTTCCATCATACAAACAAGGGGCTGCCTCAGAGCCTTCCTCCCTTGATTTACGGAAGCAGAGGCATAAAGTAAAGCCTTTTCTTGTCAAATCCATACTTCACAACCTCAGAGAGTTTCTCCCCCAACCTCCACTATGTATTATATGAAATGAGTGCAGTGTTGGGAGGGTCTAGCTGGGTACCTCTGTGCAGCCTCTGGAAAGGATGATTGGTGGAGCCTTGTTCTTCTCTGCAGAATGTCACCTTGTTTAACTGCTTATTATTGGTCTTGAGGCTTAAGTCAAATTCCAAAGCAACCACAGAAGCATTGTTCCACATCTTCCCACACTTAGATATCCCTTCCACCCTATGCTTTCCAGGGAATTGGGGCTCCCTAGAAGCTGAAGCACAAGGATAAGGTGGCCAATGTTGCCCCAGTCTCTCTCAATCTTGAAGGTTCAGATTTGAGCAAAAAGTGAGCCACAGAAAAACATTAATGGTAATGAGAGCTAATACTGTTTCGTTATCAAGATCATTCAATAAAAATAGCCCTGAAATACATTAAAATTAGGGTCATTCACTCCTGAAGCTGTAAAAGCTTAAGATGATAAATATAGCAAATACATGATTATTCTAAGGCAAATAGTGGCTGTCAATATGAATATCCACTGCCTGCAACTTGTGTAGCATGAATCTGGCATTAGATACTTTGTGATTCTTGTCACTGCCTTCAGGGTGGTGTAGTGGGTAGCTGTTCCAGCTTTGACCTGGAAGTACTACCCCCATTGAGCCTTTGGTAACTGTCATGCCTACAAGGCAAGGCCAAGACAGGAGCCCTTAAGACCTGAGATCCGGATGTGCTGGCTCTCTTGGTTCCTGGATCCTGGATGCTGGAGGTAGATTAAGCAGAGTTTTCCAGAGAACACAACTGGACTGCACTACATCTTTCCCGGATCCTGTAATCTATCCCTTCACTTGTAAGTTACCCCACAAAATAAATCTCCCTTTTAACTACATGGAGTTGCCTTAATACAACAACCAATAGGGTGGGCATAATTTTCTCCAGTGACTGTGAGACAGATGACACGATCAAGGCTACACTCCTGCCCAAGTGACCCAGCCAGGGATTGTGCCTTTAGTGTACAGCTATGTCTTAGTTTCTTTTCTGTTGCTTTGCTAAAACACCTGGCAAAAGGCCAGTGAAGTGGCTCAGTCAGTTAAAGATTCTTGTGCCAAGCCTCACCACCTGAGTCCATTCCCTGGGGCACATATGGTGGAAAGAGAAAAAAGTAACTCCCACAAGCTGCCCTCTGACTTGTAGACCTGTGCGCACACACAGAAAATAAATAAATGAAATTGGAAACCCTTTTTATTTTATTTTATTTTATTTGTTTTCTTGTTTTGTTGAGACAAGGTTTCTCCATGTAATTTTGGTACCTGTCCTGGATCTTGCTCTGTAGACCAGTCTGGTCTCAAACTCACAGAGATTTGCCTGGCTCTGGCCCCATGTGCTGGGATGAAAGGCATGTGTCACTGCCGCCTGGCTAGAAATGCTTTTTAAGAGGCAACTTAAGGAAAGAAGGATTTGCTCTGGTTCCCAGGTCAAGGACACAGTCCACCATGGTGGAGGAGTCAAGGGGACAGGAGAGTGAGCAACTGCTCACATCACGTTCATAGTCAGGGACAGAGCAGTGAGTGCCTGCTACTGCCCAATCCCCTTGGATTTGCTCCAGTCAACGATGGGAATGGTCCAGCCCATGATTAATATGGTCTTCACACATCAATTATTACAGGGATATCCAGGTCCCCATCTCCCAAGTGATTCTAGATCCTGTCTAATTGACAACTAAAACCAACACTCAGGAGCTCCAAAGCTCACTCTCTGATATGATTCCCAGAATTCAGTGTGATTAGCAAATCATTGATACACCATGGCCAAGTGGGGCTTCTCCCAGTATATGGGGAGAGACATTCTTGAATATCAGAAAAAGTATTGATGTAATGTTCCCTTCTATTGGTCAGAGAATAAAACCATATGATCCTCTCAGGAGAGGCTGGGAAGTAATTTGAAAGAAATTCACCCTTCATTACTCATCAGAATCCTTAGTGAGCCAGCAATAGGAAGGTACTTTCATATTTCAAGCAGAAAATGTTCTTATAGTCTCAAAGCCCAAGAGACTAAAGCAAACTTAGAGAGAAAGAGAGAGAGAGAGAGAGAGAGAGAGAGAGAGAGAGAGAGAGAGAGAGAGAGATTCTAGTAGAAATAAATACTCATTTCAATCTTGTGGTTGGACACCAAGTAAATAAATAAAAGTCAATAGTTACATGCCAGTAATAACTGTTACAAAAATATAATGAAATATATCATATTTTTGAACACAATTAAAATATAAATGCTTAGGAATAAAGTAAGAAAGACTCAGAATCTATATGAAAATACACACACTTACAGTTTTATTGAGGATGATAAAACAGGACTGGAATAAATGGAGCCATATATCATGCTGCTGGATTAGCAAATTTAGTACTGTGAAGATATCATTGTTCCCAAATTAATTTATAGGTTTAATATAATTGTGATCAAACTCCTAATGTGATTCTTTTTGGAACTTAACAAAGCGATTTAGAAAATTGATCTGAAAAAATAGCCAGGGGGAGTAATCCAGACCACTTAGAAAAAAATGGCAGGAGGAGGGGATTTCTCTGTGAGATATCAGCATTTATAATCACTATTATAATTAAAGCCATGAAGAATATAAGCTATGGAGAAACAGGATTTAGAGATTTATCTGAATGCGTAAGTCCTTAATAAAGTGCACATGATTAATAAGTAATATATAATATAAATAATTGGTAAAATAGAATTTTTGTTATACCATGATATACTAAATAAATTATGGCTAGATTAGGCACTTAAAAGTATAGGTAAAAATAATAAGTAGGAGAAAATGAAGAAAATATGTTCTTTTATTAGGCAAGAGTCTCAGGTTCTTAAAAGTGAGCAGATCCATCATCAAGGTTGTGTTTGGAAAGTTCACTCTTCAGAAAGAGAAAAGGGAGAAGGGAAGCCTATGGTGGGTATTGACCATAATTAAAAATCAAATGGTTTACCTGGCTGCAGGAAAAGCTGCAACAGAACCAGGACAAAGGGCAAATACCCCTATAGAAAGAGTGCTGCAATCACTGACATCTAATTGTATCGATAGATAAAAAGCTGAATGGCATAAACAGGTAAATGCAATGAAAATGTGAAGGAGGTAGGGCTTGAAAATGGCTTAACAGGTAAAATGTCTGTCATGCAAGCATGAGGTCCTGAGTCTAGGTTCCTAGCACCCATGCAAAGGCCTGGAGTGTTGGTGCCTGGAGACAGACTCCTAGAGCTTGAGGCAGGTGGCTCCAGTGGCCCAGCTCAGCTCAGCTACCACCCAGGCCCACATCTTGGTTAGCCCACTCTAACTAACATCTACCCCATCTAGGACCTGCTGGAGCTTGTAAAGGCACTGGTCCTGAGGAAAAAACCAGCAGGATCTCCAATGTTGCTTGGTCCTAACGGCTCCTGAGGCATCAACGACATAGACACCAGGAGTCAGCTGAAGGCAAACAACAGACTCCTTTATTCAATAATGGGGAAGACCTTATAAACCCTCCTCCCAGCACCCAGGCTGTGTCCCAATCTGGTGGCATTGGGTGGTTGTCCCTCACTGGCTGGACACAATCAGGAACTCTGACAGCAATCAGGAACTTTGACAGCACCTGTTGATAGGCCCTCAGGCAGACCCCAGGTTGGCTCATAAGGAAGTACATTATGTGCATGCCTTGGCAACTGGTTCAAGCCAATTTCCTCAACTCTATGGGCCTGTCCTACCACATAACCACCCTTTTATTTTATTATGTGGGCACTCAGCAGGAGTT
This sequence comes from Peromyscus eremicus, assembly GCF_949786415.1. Classification (NCBI taxonomy): domain Eukaryota; kingdom Metazoa; phylum Chordata; class Mammalia; order Rodentia; family Cricetidae; genus Peromyscus; species Peromyscus eremicus. The sequence goes on along the minus strand of NC_081419.1, from coordinate 135,507,223 downwards.
GGGGTTCTTTGCTCTGGTCTTGTTGAGCCTGCCTCAGGGTGGCTCAGCAACTGGACTGCACCTGTCTTAGGTTGTCTTACCAAACAAGCTCTTACCTGTTGTTGCCTATCAACCCTTGAAGAGTGTCCATCCCTGGGGAGTCCCCCTAGGTGGGGAGGGTCAGGCAATAGCCTTTTGAATTTCAGAAAGCGAGGCATGCATAGCCTCCTGTGGAGGGCTATGAGTTGGATGTCTAAGAGCCATTAATACCTATGGAGTCACTTTAGTGGCCACCCATTGTTGCCGGATGTGCTGCAGGGGACACTTAAAAAGGAGAAAGATTAAAAGTACCACCTCGCCAATCAAAACATAAGTGAGAATCAAGGAGGAATCAAACAGCCTTTTTATATTGTGCCAAACCTTTTCAAAGAGTCAAAGACCGTAACCTCTGCCCTTGTCTGATGTAATTGGAAAATTTTGTGTGTTAGCTGTAATGAATAATATAGAAACTTAGCTGACTGTCAGCCCTTAATATATTTAGCTAGCTCCTGGCCTGCTAAATTAACATTCCTCATCTCAAAGGGCATCATACAAAATGAGGAAAAGTGAGAGTCCACAAGTCTTCAGCTTTTAGAGGAGCAATGAAAACAAGAAAGGGGAGTATATACATTACCATCCATGGGTTATTTCCTCCCTGGTAGAAGCAGGCTGATCTGTGGCCAGGTGAGCATCTCTTGCTTGGACCCATATTGGCGTAGTGGTACTCTGAGGAAGAACACAAGCATACCCTCTCCCACAGGTTAGCAATGGGGCTGGCAGCTGCCATTAGAGGGAGATAGGATCCCTCCATCTCACTAGGAGCAAGGGCATGTTCCTTGGCAGAGACACCCAGTGCTTGTAGGCCAGCCTGAGCCCCTTGTCATCAAAACCTGTGCCTGGGTGCTGAGAGGAATGTATATAAGGCCTTCCCTGTTATTGAATAAAGAAGTCTGCTGTTTGCCTTCACCTGACTCCTGGTGTCTATGTCAATGACACCACACCTTCTCACCCCCTCCCCCAAGGGAGCCATTAGGACCTAGCAACACTCCATGACTTGGGGCAACTGTGAGATATCCCAGAGGATCCAGTGATGATGGCATATCAGAAACCAGAGGCCTTGAACCAGACCAGTGACTCATTGCAATGAACATTTGCTAGTAAAACTAATTGGACAAAAGGGTATTCTATATGACATACTACTCCCAATGCCAACCAGGACTAATGAAGAGGTGTTGGAGAGGTGGGAAAGAAGGAGAAAAGAAAAGGGTTTTGTTGTTGTTATTGTTGTTTTAGTTTGATTTGTTCTTATTTTTGTTTGTTTGCTTGCTTTGTTTTCTTTTGGTATGATTTTTTAATATTTTCTTTGATGGTGAGGGGAGAATATGGGAGGACTGGGAGGTGAGCAGAATTAGGGTGTATAATGTGAAATACCCAAAGAATCAGTAAAGAAATTATGTAAAAACAAACAAACAAGCAAAAAAAACCCCTGAATATATAAATACTGTTCCACTTTGGAGTAATTTATCTGAGAGAATTATGAAGTATGGACAAGAACCTCAGTCTGTATCCTGCCAGTGATAGCCAGAGCACAGGGTCCCCCATCACCCAAGCCCAGGATTTTGAATGCTCCCTCTCAGCTACCTTCCCTAGAAGAAGAAAAACAAAAAGCCACACCTATGCTAAGATTTTATAAGGTTGACTGACTGATTAAAACATCTTTGATTGTAAAGAGTTGGAATATCCCTGATCTAGGGCTGAATTACCTTGGCCTGTCTTTATTTTCTTTAACAGCTGTTCATTACCTATCTCAGTGTCTGTGTCATCTTTGTTACTCTCATGACACCTCTCGGGATGTATTAGGAGATCACTGGCTTCCACCAACCAAAATCAAATAATGTCATCATGTAACACCTCAGACCTGTCTAAGAGAGTCCCCTCTGTTAGAACCTGGCTACCTGGTGTCCAACAGTTGTATAAAAAATGTATGGATTATTTTACTTTGTTTTGTTCTCTAAGTATAAAAGCTTACATGAAGCCGTTCCGATGTTAGGACCTGCTATTTAGAACAACCTTGTGAATCTGTGTTCTGTGTCATGCTTATTCATGTTTGGCATCAGAATAAATGATCTTTTCTTTCCTTTGCAGTAAGAGCTGTGTTCCTACATGGACAGTTTTCTCCTGCTTTTAGCAGGACTAACACAGACTAGGTTATTTCTCCACTCACCTAAAGCTCTAGAAACATAGGGCTTTCCCTGCCCCAGGATATGTCTTGATGTTTGGTGGGACAAGTAAGACTTTGCTTAGCAAATAACTTCAACTCTTTCCTGAGCCTGGAAAGTCAGCAGACAGATATTGCATTTTCATCTCCCTTCTTCCCTCTCCCACACTGCACATGAGGATAACAAAGTATTTTTTAAGTGCTGATTATTCAACGTAGGGTTTGCATGTGCGAGGCAAGCATTCTACCACTGAACTAAATCTCCAGCTCCCCTTATGTATTAGTTAGGTCTCCCTAAAGAAAGACACCTGGTAGAATGAATGCATATATATTAAAAGGGTATTTATTAGAACAACTTACAGGCTGAAACCCAAGAAGTCCAACAGTGGCTATCTCGTGATAGAAAGGCAAAGAATCCCCTAATTGTTATGTCCATGAGAGTGGTTTTCTCAGCAGCCTCCATCTGGTGCTGGAGTCCCAGGGAAGCCACTGGTCTTTGGTCTTTTTAGAATGCTGAATCAGTAGGTTCTAACACCAGTGAAGGAATGCTTCAGCAACAGGGCAGATGAACTTGCCAACAACAATGAGGGCAAGCAGGTAAAAAGCAAATGTTTCTTTTGTCCATGTCCTGTTATGAGAACTGTCATGGGAGGTATGGCCCAGGTTAAGGATGGGTTTTCTGATGTAAGATAATCCAGATTTGGGATAGGTTTCCTATTTCAAATGATCCACTCAAGAAAAACTCCTCACAGGTGTATCCAGATGTTTGGTTTTTAGTTGATTTCAGATGTAGTTAGTCAAGCTGACAACCAAGATTAACCATCATACTTTATGTTTTATTTCGAGATAGTATCTCACTACAAATTAATTCTATAGCTCAAACTGATTTTGAACTTGGCACCCTCCTGCCTCAGCCTCCCAAGCATCGGAGATATCAGGCTCAAACCACATGGTCAGACTGCAGTCATGTTATGTATGATGCAAAGCAGTTGAGTTGCTCTAGGCTCTATTTCCAAAGCATAACGGTTGCATTGAGCTGAACATTAAGTGGGTTGAGATGAGGTGGCTAATTTTTAGATGAAAGGTTTAAGTGGGGAAAACATCTGTGGTAATTTGAATGTAATTGGCCCCCATAAGCTCATTGAGAGTGGCATTATTATTAGGTGGCTTTGTTGGAAGAAGTGTGTCATTGTGGAGGCAGGCTTTGAGGTCTCATATGTGCTCAAGCCATGCTCAGTGGTTCAGTTCACTTCCTGTTGCCTGTGGATCAAAGATGTAGACTTCTCAGCTCCTTCTCCAGCAACATGTCTGCCTGCATGCCACCATGTCCCACCTTGATGATAGTTAACTGAACCTCTGAACTGTAAGCCACTCTATTAAAATGTTTTCCTTTGTAAGAGTTGCCATGGTCATGGTGTCTCTTCACAGCAATAGAAACCCTACCAAGGACAATATCCTTGAAATGCTTTTAGTATACCTGTTTATGTATCTACACACACACACACACACACACACACACACACATACACACACACACACATAGATTTTGAAATTATAGATCACTATAAATGTTTTCTCTTTGTTTTACTAAACTGCATAAAACTTATCCAATTAAGAGTGCCTCCCCCTTAGAGTCAAGTGTGGATGTAAAAGAATTGTTATAAACTGTAAAACGCTATGTAAATGTGGGAGGTTATTTTTAATTGCACTTAGCAAATCTTTGGTATTTTGGGAAGCTACAGGCTTATTTCTACATTGCTAAGCCCCTGGGCTGCAAATGGAGCAAGGGATGATTCATTGAGGGCTTTGTTTTCAGGTTCATCTGACTTTGAATACAGATCCATTCCTTTGGATGCTGGATGGCCTAGCACAATTTGCATGACTACTTTGAACCATTTCACCACCTTTTAACCAGGGATAATATTGCTACATTGGATAGGAATGGGGGTATTGATATTGCTGAGGGCTAAGAACATTCTTGTAAACTTGCCTTCCTGAATATGCCTGTTCCCCTGCAAGCCATGAGATAGATGTGTCATTACCATCAATGCCAAGGCCAGAGAGCTTAAGCGATTTCCTCTGGGACACACAGACTAGGAAGCTGCTTGAACTTATAGTGCCTTGAATCTGACTGGAGAGAGCCCTGCCTGCTCTTAGTTCACCTGCTCACATTACCCTGCCTTTGGGGATCAATGCCTAGATTTATTAGGAACTTAGTACATAGAGGCTTCCAGTGCTTTAAAACCCTAGAGATAGTCACTATTATCCATACCCTCCTCACCAATCAGCTCCAAGACCTTCACTGCTGTGAGTCAAGGGACAAAGGGAAGATAACTACTACATTCATAAGGAACCTACAGTCCTAGGCAGGGGGATGCCTTGCTCATCATGGAACAGTCTGGAATGGTAAGTCCCTATCACACACAGAAGGATGGGAGAGTCATTTGAAGTGCAAGTCTGGCTTGGTAGGGAAAGGACCTAATATGACTGTGACGGGGAGGGAGAGGACCTACTGTGAGTTGTGGGGGAGAAGACCTACTATGAGTGGTGGGGGAGAAAACTTCCTGTGACTGTGGTGGAGGGGGAGGACCTACTGTGAGTGGTGGAGGTGGGCGTAGGACCTACTGTAAGTGGTGAGGGAGAAGATCTACTGTGACTGGGTGGGGGTGGGAATAGGACCTACTGTAAGTGGTGAGGGAGAAGATCTACTGTGACTGTGGTAGGTGGGGAGGACCTACTGTGAGTGGTGGGGGTGGGGATAGGACCTACTGTGAGTGGTAGGGGAGAAAACCTCCTGTGACTGTGGTAGGGGGGAGGACCTAATGTGACTGGGTGGGGGTGGGGATAGGACCTACTGTGAGTGGTGGAAAAGACCTACTGTGACTTGGCAGGGGTTGGGGAAAGAGAGACCTACCATGACTGGGTGGGGAGAGGACCTACTGTGACTGGGTGGGGGTGGGGAGAGGACCTCCTGTGAGTGGGTGGGGAGAGGCCCTACTGTAACTGGGGGTGGCCTATTGTGACTGGGGGAGCAGCTGGAGAGCTCTTCCATGGTTTCCATTTCACATTCACCAGGGGTTTAACCCATGTGTCATTCAGAGGTTCAGGAAGGTGGGTGTGCCAGGAGCTAGGCTGGGGAGCAAGTGAGAGGGTGTAATGGGTCTATAAGGCCCAGGGGACTGGATACCCATCCTTTATTGTCATGCAGATGCCCCTTACTGAACACATCTGGAAGCAATAGTAGTAGCAGCAGCAGCAGAAGTCTTCCAGCCAGCTGGGCTCAGTGCTGAGAGCAGATGCTGCCACTCTGGGGGCCTTCCTTCTTCTTCTTTCCCTTGAAATAACAAATTATCAAATTGTTAAAATCTGAAAACAACTTTTTAGGAAACTAAAATATATCCCATATTCCAATTAGGTGAGTTTTTGCTTGTGAATGTCCTTTTGTGTCACTGACACAACTCTTATGGCATCATGGTCTGTGTACCACATGTGATCCCTGCTTGTCACTCAGCATCAGAAAGTGAATATTTTATAGGTTTTTAGGGAATTTTTACCCTGTGTTAATGGCTCTATAGTGACCCAGGAGTCTAATTACCCTAATTTGCTAAATGAGTCCTATATCTCTGCATATTTAGGCATCTCAAAAATCTTGCCTTCCTGCTATCCTATAACCTTCTGCTTGAATGATTTTCCTTAAACAAAGTTTCAAGGAAGATATTAAAAGATAGAGGCATCTTTATGACTTTTGCTATACTTCACAGATTGCTTCCAATGATATGAGCAGTTCAGTGTGAGCTTGCCAGAATTGTGTACTGTCATTTGGTTTGATTTTGCCCATTTCACAGGCAGAGAAGTGAGATCTCAAGTCAGCTGCAACTCACCTTTTCCAACCCCAGAACCTAGGACCCAGTACATTCTCCTACAAGAGAAGCATTCTAAGGAGCTATTCTGCAGCTCTTTTACTTTTCATTTGGAGACAAAGTTTCACTAAATTGCCCAGGCTACCTTTTAATTGACTCCTTAGCCTAGACTGTCCTTGAACTTGTGACTCTCCTCCCTTTAATCCCTCTGATCTCCACTCTCTTTGTATTCTTCTTTACCTTGCTTACAGGTGCCAACCACTCCCATCTTTTTTCATTTCCTCAGCAGTATGGGATGGGAGAGACATGTAGCTCAGTGGCAGAGCACGTGCTTAGTATGAACAAAGCCCTGACTTTGGTCTCCAGGACCATAAAACTCCAAAATGAATAGCAGAGTTCCATTGCATCTCTTTCCAGCCTGGGGTCTTCATGTGAGTTGTCTCTCTTCCATGGGGCAGTCTCTCCACCCACCCTTGTCCCTAACTAACTCATCATTACCCTTCACATGTAACCTTCACACCTCGATCTAAGTTAGCCTCTTCTTCACTCTCCTTTTAAAGCATTTAAAACCCTGTCCGTCTGCTCATTTATGTGTCTGCTCATTATCATATGCTGTTTCTATTTGATGTTATATTTCCAAGAACAGTTCCCTGCTCTGTTCTGACTGGAATTGTATGTAGACAGTCAGAAAATGAGTGTCAAATGCATGAAGGTTGTGAAGAAGTGTGTGCACACTAGAAGCAAATTTGTAAAGTCAGAAAATATGCAGTCAGAAATGGAAAGGGCCCCATGTAGTATCATCCAATGAAAACAGATGTTGCCCAGGTGGCATTTTTTATGGTTCCTGACATGCACTGAACCTATTAATGAATGTGGGTTCATGTTGGTCTTTGGTATATGGTGAGATTTCTATTTTGTTTCTCATGTATTTGACATGTTATTCCAGCACCGATGGGAAGGGATGGTGAGACAGTCCCATGGGGGATAGATGGGATGGAGTACTGGAATGGGAGAAGGAGCCATTATTGCAAATCCTTTGGCTTTGGAGACACAGAACTGACACAATGGGAACTCACTTTGGGAGGACAACACAGCCCTGTTGTAGCTTGAGTTTTCCTGCCTAGCCCACAGTCAGGACAAATCTCTCTCACCCGCCAGTCCCACAGCCACTCAGACCCAACCAAATAAACACAGAGACTTATATTGCTCACAAACTGTATGGCCGTGGCAGGCTTCTTGGTAACTGTTCTTATATCTTAAATTAATCCATTTCTATAAATCTATACCTTGCCACGTGGCTCGTGGCTTACCAGGATCTTCACATGCGGCTTGTCATGGTGGCGGCTGGCAGTGTCTGCCTCTCAGCCTTCCACTTCCCAGAATTCTTCTCCTTGTCCCGCCTATACTTCCTGCCTAGCCAATGGCCAATCAGTGATTTATTTACTGACCAATCAGCAACACACTTGACATACAGACCATCCCACAGCACTTCCCCTTTTCTTAAAAAAGGAAGGTTTTAACCTTAACAAAGTAAAATTACATATAATTTGGGAATTTGGGTGTAGCTTCTCTTACTACTTCCTGCTGGAGGGGGGTGCTGTATCTTATGGGGAAACAAAGAAAATTTTAGAATTATGGAATAGTCCATGAGGCTGTATCGTCTGAGCCAGATGCCTTCAAACCGTTCTGGATGTTGGATTGTCTGGGCCATGGTGTCATCGGAGACATTTCAGGTGGTCTTGGCTGGTCAAACCTGATGTATCTTAATCTGGAACAAATCCATAGCCTCTGGCTTTCTGTGGAAACAAAAGCAGAGCCTCCTTTCCAAAGCAACATATCTTTACATACAAATTTTGAAGTCAAGGTACCTTTAAAATATACATTTTGGCATAACTCAACAGCTTTTGTAATTAAATGTTTTCTTTAGTTACGAATATCAAAGAGAACATAATCCAGATTCTCTGTGTGGTAGCCATCTTTACGTGGCTTATTTTTTTATATTAGCTTGAGCCTATTGCTTTAAACTGCAGCCTTCTAAGCCTGAAAGGGCGCTGGCGCTATGGCTGCTGGCTCCACCCACTTCAGCTTCCCAACATGGCGGTGGTACATTTTCCGCCAGCTCTGGGAGCCATCAACTCTCAGAAATAGTGGGTCTATGCTTCTATCAAAGCAGCGTGTAGCCCAGAAACCTCTTTTTTTTTTTTTTTTTGTACTAGCAAAGGCTAAATCCACCACACAGCTTAATGTGCCACTTGCAGAGGCCTCATTCCCGCCATACTGCAGGTCGAGCATGCATGCCAGGAACCCGCCATAGTAGCTCAAACACGCAGGCTGCCACTAGCTTGAAAGAGACAACTAGGAGCTGTTTTTAGCTCCATTTTAGAATCTTTTTACTCAGGTTTTAGGTGGAAATTCTTGCCAACACGTTGGACACCATTTGTAGCTTGAGTTTTCCTGCCTGGCCCACAGTCAGGACAAATCTCTCTCACCCGCCAGTCCCACAGCCACTCAGACCCAACCAAATAAACACAGAGACTTATATTGCTCACAAACTGTATGGCCGTGGCAGGCTTCTTGGTAACTGTTCTTATATCTTAAATTAATCCATTTCTATAAATCTATACCTTGCCACGTGGCTCGTGGCTTACCAGGATCTTCACATGCGGCTTGTCATGGTGGCGGCTGGCAGTGTCTGCCTCTCAGCCTTCCACTTCCCAGAATTCTTCTCCTTGTCCCGCCTATACTTCCTGCCTAGCCAATGGCCAATCAGTGATTTATTTACTGACCAATCAGCAACACACTTGACATACAGACCATCCCACAGCACCCTGTCCATGTGGTTGGCAGCCCTGTGCATGCAGAGCACTGACCTTTCTAACTTTCCGTAGCTTTCTCTGAACAAGATCTCATGATCTTCATAGTAAGCTGAGATTAACTCAGTGATCATTCCTGCTCTATACAGGGGGTGATCCTGAGGATATGAAGGAGTTATAGTCTACCAACTGGAATTTCATGATGACTATGAAACAGCCTCTTCTGGTTCCACATTCTTCCTCCTCTGCCCTCCACCCACTGCAGAGGTTTCTATATTCTCTGAATCATGGATTAACCAGATATTTGATGGTGGTATGTATGTGGGGGGGGGGCAGTAAGAACCATGGAATGGAGGAGGCAGGAATTTGATTAATTGAAAGGTTTTTTTTTATTTGAAGGTTAAGCAACAAATTCATTTAAACTTGACCCAGACTGTTTTATATGGGATAGTATATGAACTAAACACAATAAAATTTGGCCCAGAGGAATATCCCTGAGAAGAAAAAAGTCAATAATGTGACCCTCAATTGCTTTTTATAGTTGATATGGGTGTTTGACTACTCCCACACCCACTCAAAGAATTTGATAAAGGCCTTGGCATCTTAGATATCCAAAGGCATTAGACACTCCATGGGTATTAAAGGGCGAGAATTCTGTCTTGAACACAGTAGATGTTGTGCATGCTAAGGACAGACCTCTGTCTCTGTCTGCACATCTGGCAGCTTTCAGAATATATATATATATATACATCCTAGGGCATGATTATCAAGGTGTTTTGTATTATGGAGAGTTGAGGGTTCTAAAGGAGTGAGCAATGGAATCCTTGTAATATGCCACACAAAGCACACTAAGAATATAGCACTTGATTCTGACCATGTATTGTCAAGGACATTAGGTAAGAGATTTTATGTGGGATGGTAATGGGCCCTGTGGGGCTGAGCTGTGAAATCTGTATTGGCAGCCTGGGGTGCTGACTGTGACATTTCCTTGCAAGGTGGAGAGCCTCTAGTGCTCAGAGCTGCTCAGACATCTGCTGCACAGAGTGGAAAGGCAAAGGAAGATATTTACATCCTCCTGGCATGGTGGTGGTGATGAGAGAAATATGTCTTCATTTTTATCTTGGAAAGAAAAGACACTAAAGTAGAATTCAAAAATCACCCATAAATTCCATCATTTGCATATAACCATGCCAAATTTCAGCACAGTTCTGCCCATTACAGCCTTTGTCTGCTGTTGCTTTGTCTCAGATGCAAACACATTCATCTCCTTACATAGATTTGAGCCAATACATACACAGTTTATGAACAGTTTTTTTTTTGAGCAGTATGTGGTGTGATGGTTGATTTTCATTGTCAACTTGACTAGATTTAGAATCACTGTAGACACACACCTCTGGGTCTATCTATGAGGGTGTTTTCAGAAACCTTTATCTGAGGAGGGAAGACCCATCTTGAATGTGAAGGAACCATCTCATGGGTTAAGACATAGGACTGCATTTAAAAGGAGAAAATAAGCTAAACATCAACATTCATTTCCTTTTGCTTCTGGACTAATGACACAATGTGACTGGCTGCCTCATGCCCCTGCTGCCCTGCCTTCCCTGCAGTGACAGACTCTATCCCCCCAAACTGAGACAAGACAAATCCTTCATCCCTTAAGTGGCTTCTTGTCAGTATTGGGTCATAGCAATGAGAAAAGTGACTAATATGTAAGGTGAATACTTTTGTATACCTAAGTATATTTTTCAGTCTGATAAATAAAAATATACATTTAATAACCCTATGTGCCAAACATAAAAATTGGGATTAAGGAATATAACACAGTGGATAGAATACACATAGTCTTGTTTTTATTTTTATGAATCCTGAAGACCAATGGAGGAAGCACATATTACATTTAATTCAGATATGGAGATACTATCCATTTTCATTATTTCTGGATTCCATGTTTGCAAATTCATTTATTCCACAAAATTTACCTGTAAACACCAATGTCAATGCCACAGTTCTTTCTCTGTCATATCTTCTCATAAGTATACTCATAAAGTACACACCAAGCAATAAAATGTCTGAGTTGTTTAATACACATATTCCCAATAGAGGCTCAGCTAGGTGATATGTCTGCTTTCATATTATAGCTCAATACTGTAAAAGATGTCCTCTTGGTGGGTCCACATATGTAACATTTTTTGTATTTCAGTGCTTTTCACTGGGGACACTGTCGTTTAAAATATAGTAGTGCTAAAGTGCCAACTGCCATCCCTAAGCACAAGAAGGCTAGGATGTGCCTTCCAGAGACACAGGTATGCTGAATGAGCTCTGTTCAGGCATGAGTTACTGTGCTGTGAGTTACTGTGTTATGAGTTACTATGCTGGCTGTGAGTTCAATGTTAATGAATCAGCCATGTCTATTAAACAAGGTGTCCCTAAGCAGAAACACACACATAAAACAGGGACATGTACTCATCAGTTGAAAATAATATTGTGACTAGAGGAACATAGCCTTGCATTTCCTCTAGGAGCCCATGGTACAATATTCTGTAATTCAGGGCAACTTTATTGAAAATTGCCTTGAGCAACAAGAATCAGCCATATGCCTATGCTGTTCAGTAAAGGAGGACACTCAGGAATGGTGACATATGTTCAGTTTTTAGGGCTTAACATATTTAAAACTATTAAATAAGCATAATTTGAAGACAAGATAACATCATTGCTGTCATAGAGATGTAAAGATGAGCATGATTTTATTTAATTCATGAATGTGGAAACTGATGAGTTACAGTCAGTACAGAGGATAACTAGAAGATCAGAATATCTACATATCAGGAATATTGAAATGAATATGCAAATGTAGGCAAAACTGACCCGTTTCTTTGTGGGGGGGCTGCCCCTTTTCCAGAAAGAACCATTTGCATGTCTATAGACAAGAATTATGCTGGATTGCTATCTGTTAGCTACAGTTTCCAGAGCCTTTACAACTCCATAGACGCAGCATCAGATAACAGGGAAGCAGGATTATAGACAATGCATGTGCCATAATGAAGCATAGACTTTTCTCCCTCCCACAAAGTTCTAATAAATGTAATCAACCTACTTAGAGTATGTGGAAGATAAAGATGCTGACTCCGATGAACACTGACATGGGGTGTTGCAGGCAGACCCTGAAAAGTAGGTATTCTAGAGGAGGGGACAGCCAGGAAGATACAACACAACCTTAGGGTCTTCAGCAAGGCTGAGGATAGACAGTTGCCAACCATCTGAGGAATCACCCTAAGATCTGCTCAAGACACCCCTTTGGACCTGGCAGTCAGTAATGACTTGGCATGGACAGCTCTTACAGGACAGAGCAGGCACGAGAGGTGTGAGAGGTGAAGTAGAGACAAGAAAGAAGAAATACTATTTTAAGTCTTGACATGCCATCATGGATATATAATTGATTATTTCCCAACTTTGATTCCTTAGGTCTTTTAAATATTTAAAAATTACAGTTAATATCTTGAGAAATCTTAATATATGTAAACACATACCTAATAATTTTTCCTGGAATAAATTCCTAGAAGGAGGCTGAGTCACTGAGCCTTTCAATACTTGGTTTGTTCCTGAAAAATAAAATTGGATCAGTTTACACCCAGCCCTCAACTCTGGACAATGAGGCTTTGTTTGTTTGGACATGTGTGTCTGTGGCTATTGTGAGCCTACATTCTCTCTTTATTCTTTTGTGTTTTCCTAGGACAAAAACTCTGCAAACAAGAAGTTTGGTGTTGGGAGCTGATAACTGATGGCTCTTATTTCTTATCGGTGATTACAAGTCACAGCCTCTAATTTGGTTATTTGATACAGAATCAATTCTTTGCCTTGTTGGCATCCTTACATGTTAAATATTGGCAGGTTGTTATCTTCCCTTTTGACTTGGGTTAGGCAGGCTCTGATTTAGCACCTCCCATTTTCCCTCCTTCATCCATCTCTCTGTTTTCCTCACAGCCCTCCATTTGCAACAGCTTTTTTTTCTCTTAGGCGGTAACCACCCTTCCATAGCCAAGAACAGTACCGTCTTCCTTGGAATGATAGAGGGACTTTCTCTCTTTATGTCCCTAGGAGATGGATTACCACTGTGCTTTCAAAATAAAAATGTTTATAGCTAATTTGCTTTGAAGACTTTTCTAGAATTGCATGCTTGTTTTCTCGTCTCTGGTGTCTGGGCATGGTCACATTTGTAGGACTGTACTTTGCCTAATTCTTTCTTCATCATATAAGCTATCCCTGGACATCTTACCTGTTCCCATGGCTTGAACATGTGGGCATGTCTTCCTGTCTCCTAAGACTAGGTCTACATAACTAACTGTTTTTCCTACCCATCATATACCCACCTCAGCCTTACAGATTGATGTCCCTGCTGTGGTTTCTCTCCTTCACTCCTTCACCTGCCTCCTGCCTACTTGTATGTCTAATTCTGTTTTGTTAAAAAACAGTCTCTCTCTCTGCTCAGTTCAAAAATCTGGGGATCATTTGGAATTCCTCCCTTTTTCTTTCTCCCTTTACATCTAAGTAGCCAAAACATTGTGCATTTCCCTTCCTTATCCTTACATTTGTCTCTTATTCTTCAATTTTACTCTCCCACCCACAGACAAAGCCTGAGGACTCTATTGCCACTATTCATTCTATTTTCACTTTTTATTTTATACTTATTACCAACAGTCTTACCAGGTTTATGGAACCTGGAACATTTCTAAGGCAGATAGTTACTATTTTCTTTTATTTTTCCAGTAAACTATGTCGGATTTTCCAAATTAATTTCCTTTTGCTGATTTATTTTGTTCTATTTTAATGGATTTTCTCAGGGTAGGAGGGAAATTTACATATCCAATAGGCTCAAATATAAAGTGAAGCTATTGGATCTGCTGGATTGTCAGGCTGAGGCAAGCCTTAGTATGACTAAATGGCACAATTATTAATTAGTGGTTATATATGCTGGACATCTAATCCAGGTACTTACATATGTCAGGTAAACACTCTACCACTGAACTATGTCTCCAGCCTGAGAACATTAATTTCAATGCATAGCACAATAGCACAAGAAAGCATGTCTCTCTCTCCATCTGTCTATTTCATCAGCACCTGTCATAGTGGCTGGTGAAGTGGCCTGTGGGAATCATGAAGGTCTTCTGGGCAAAGTGTGACCTAGATTCATACACTCACTACTTACCGGCGGTATAGCCATAGACAAGTTTACTGGACTTACTGGACCTCTTCTATTAGTTTGGAGTGACAGTCTGGCTCCTGTGAGGCTGTCTACACATAAGCAGCTTTGTGCAGAGTGCTCAGACACTCAGAACATGACCTGTGACCCAAAAAGATGATGAGTCTGGAGAGCTGGTTTTGATTAGCTTTTCTGGACCCCATGGCACCTCCAATGTCACACTCTTGGGCTCAGCCCTTACCCATCTCCATAGAAACCCTTTGGCAAGAACACCTTCAAGCTCTTAGTGAGCCCACTCCAAGAGGGAATAGACTGACGTATCTGATGCAGGATTTCTCAATTGTTGTCAGGGACACTTCCTCAGATGTCCTCCCTCAGTCCCCTCTTTGTGTGCTTGTCTGTCTTGGAGAGTGTTTGTTTTCACTGTCCTTCATCTCCCTGTGCAAGGAAGAGCCTTTTCATTGCTCTCCTGGACATCTTCATCAGTTTTCCCTCCCTATTGTTAACCAGGAACCTGCTTCTCCTTATTCCAAGTTCCGTCCACCATCCCTAGGACAGTCAACCGAATCATGCCAGCACATATGTGGCCCTGCATTTTCCCCATTCTACATTCTTTCTACCCCTCCCTCACTTTGCTTTTGCTGCCATTCAAAGGCCTTCAGGAGATTTTTCAACTTTTCCTGTCCAGCCCCCTTTCTCATTTACCTTCATGGCTAGGAGGTTTCATGGCTCACAGGAATGTTTTAGAGCCTGGAATGACAGTATTTGGACTCAAACATATGTTGGAAAAATAATATGATTAGAAGTAACAAGCATTTAGTTCTCTCCATAATATGTCTACAGGATACATATAAAATCAAGTTTATTGCTTAAAATTTTCATTTCAACTCTTGGTTAGCTTTCCTCCCAGACAAAGAATTCTCAAAGTACAAAGTGATTAGAGAAATCCAGAGGCAGTGATAAGTTATTAAGTTGTGGAAAAACCAAATGATATTAAAAGCAAATTTATTTTATCACTATTACAGAATTATTTTATGACAAAATTAAAATTAGTGTTGGAAGAAGAATGTAAGTGTGTTTTAATATGGTTTGATACAGAGTTTCAAAACTACCTTTGAAGATGAGGTACAGACTTGGAACTGCCTTGGTCCTTGTCCTATGCCTCCCTTTGCATTAGCTATTCCCTGACATGTCTTTGCTTCTGTAGACTACAAGACCATGTACGTTTTTCTTTTCTTATCATTTAATTCTGTGACATTTGATGGTGTCTTCAATTTGCTGTCACCCCGTACAAGGTTTAGTTGCTGAAATTACCTATTAGCAATCTATTGAAGAACACAGGACTTTATATATAATGTGGATTCTCCTTATTATTCATTGGAGAGGACTGGTTTGTCCCAAGCAGTTGTCATTAGGAAGGAGAATGAAGGGTACTCAGAGGTAGACT
Organism: Peromyscus eremicus; assembly: GCF_949786415.1. Classification (NCBI taxonomy): domain Eukaryota; kingdom Metazoa; phylum Chordata; class Mammalia; order Rodentia; family Cricetidae; genus Peromyscus; species Peromyscus eremicus. Next base: position 135,491,670 of record NC_081419.1, on the reverse strand, counting down.
TGACTGTGGCCAACTCAGGTTACCCCACCACAAGCACACGTGGGAACCAAAAGATGACCTGATCATGAAATCTGCACTGAGTAATGTGATATGACACAGTGATATGGATGCTGCAGGTCACAGGAATATATCATAAGAACTCAGCTGGTTATGGCAAAATCACTACCTGGAAGAATCAGGGAATTCCTCCAGAGGAAGCCATATCCCAAGGAGTTTTTGGTGTTACTTGGCTTGTTATATATCAGCTGTCTTCTGTTATGAAAATCATGTGTGCCTTCATAGTTTTCCCAATTGACTTTTCCCTAAGAAGGGCTAACAGTGTGGACTGATCACTCTCTGGACATACACATTCCAGGTATTTGGAGAACAGCCTCAGGAAAGGCTTTCTCTGGAATCAGATATCTCCCTTGGCCACTTTCAAGGACTAACAGTAATAACAGTCCACATGCAAGTCTCCTGATTTAAGGTAAATTCCACAAGGAGACACCACCTAGGTCAGGTGGACGTTAAGTAATAGCTTTACACAATTCAGCTCAGACCCTCCTTTCTTACAGCCTTACTAACTTTATAGACTGCTAACTCCTTCCTAACCACTTCTAGGAATATTTAGATAACCTTCTGCGCTGACAGCTATGCTCAGCCAGAACCCAGTTCAAGCTTCTCTATAATTATCATCATTGGCAGCATCCAGCCAGGTCCATCCCCAGATGGAGGAAAGTACCTTATCAGAGATACCTCTGTACTCTCTAAGAACAGACTTAAGCATCCAGGCTACCCATTTGAGAAGGCCTGGTGGATGTGCCAATTAAACTTTACTTCTTCCTTTCCCAAACCTTACCTCTAGTTCCAGATCTCCCTCTAACTATCACCAGAGGCATCTAGCTGTACACAGGTTGCCTAGCGACTGAGCACACTTCCCCCACCCTGCAGAAAAATGGCAGATAGCTTGAACAGATAGGAGCCACAGGAAAAAAGAAGGCAGTTTTATTTTTTCCCATTGACCTAGCAACATATAGATTCTTAACATTTTCTACTAATCATGTTTAAGACTATAGTTGAGCACATAAGATTCCCTCTTCTTAGATATTACCCGAATTTAGCCTTTAGTTAATTCATTTCCCCATTGGTCACTTCCCTTTGGGGTTGCAAATGATAATTAACGGTTATTGCCCCTGTGTGATTCTTGTCACCCCTCCCTTTGACCCTGGAAGCCTGACTTTGCACTGCTAAGGGAATACTGCTTGTAAGTGTATATATACCAGGACTTCCAGGGCACGTGGAGGATGGAGAAGAGAGAAGAGAATGGGAGAACTAGACGGGTAAGAACTTGAGAGGAACAAACTGAGATGGGGAAGAACTAGATTGAAGGGCTAGAAGAGAGGACTAGAGGAACGAGATGGAAGATGAGGAAGAGCCAGATGGGGAAGAACAAGATGAGGAAGAATGAGATGAGGAGAGAGAAGGAGATGGGAAAGGAGATGATATGGGAAGGAACTAGATGGATGAGAACCTAGAAGGGGCAGAACTAGATAAGGGAATTAAGATAGAACGTAGAGGGGACTGCAGACAAGTGTAGAGAGAAATCAGGCTAGAAATGAGCTAAATATGAGAGCAGAATATAAGCTTGTAATTGACACAGAATAATAAAGTATATGGACTAAGGAGTTTCGTGTACATAGATTCATTTCTTCTCATCAAAGCTTAATTATCAGCTGGTTGTAGATTCTTCCTGGAGCCTGGGAGGGGCTATCTAGTGGCTGGGCCCCCATAGTCCCCGATATATGGGGAAAACAAAGATGGGGAAATAACCCTTGGCAAGTGATCAGGCCCTTGACTTTGACCTTATCAGAGAGTGCAATGGCCATCAACTTCCCCTGTCGCCTCCATAGAAGGTAGAAGATGTTTGAAAAATACCAATTTCACCCTGTTTTAAATCTGTCATATGTATTCCCATTTTGCAGATGAGAAGGCTGAGGCTCTCAGATTTGTGGTAATACAGGGTGAAATTAGATAATGGATAGTGTTTTAAACAGCTGTTCTAAAGTTAGAAATTAATATAGTATGCCATACCTGTTTTGTTTTCTTTGATTCTGAGATTGACTTTCTGCAAGGCAGGCAAGTGCTGTGCTGAACTACATCCCCAGCCCCACACCTATTTTCTTATATTTCACTTTAGCAAGTGAGGAAGTTTAGGTGTTCTCCTTAATTCTATTTGATCCAATTAAATCTGTGTCCATTGTCTTGTTCACTGTCATAACTTTCAAACATTCTCTCCATAAATGCGTTTGCCCTGTTCTCTCACCATAACATGCATCAAACACAGTTCCCTTATCCAAATGACTTTTGGTAACTGAACTACTTGTAATCATACACTATCTAAATATGAAAGCCAATTTATTGCACATGTGAAAGGAAACCTTGGAAAGTGGGTAAAGTACCTGTATTTAATGTAATTGGGGGAGGGGAGCAGTCTTTCCTGAAGAGCTTCCTTAGAGAAACTGAAGTTTACATACTTTCCCAAGAGCTGCAACATCACTGGGATTTCTTAATTGTGTTATTTTCTCGCTGTGCACACACGAGGCTCAATTGCATTTGCTTTCTGCTCTTGTCATTCTTTGCCACAGTGGCAGAGATGAATATTTTCTGCTGTATGGTTATTTTCCCGAGAAGCTAAAAATATTGGAAGGAAATTGGTTTTTCTCTTCTGCCCTGTCTTTGCATAAGTGTTCTGGGGGAAAGCAGAGCAGCTTAGGAGATGACCTCTGCTTTATTGTCACCGTAGAACCGTGACATATGCACAAGCCACACAGAATGAAAGCCCAGACTCTGTGCATGCCGAATCTCTCAACATCCCTGGCCTCTGTGACTGTGTCTACCCGAAAGTATCAAGGGGATGGTTAGAATGAATCCATTGGTCAATTCCAATTTAGTCTCACCTCTGATTTGACATGGTCCCTCCCTTGTAGCTGACTGATGGTTTTTCATGACTGATGGAGGTGACAGATATATTTTTGAAAATGATGTGATCCTGATGAGACAAGAGAGATGGAGGGTATATGTGTTCATGAGTGTGTGTGTGTGTGTGTGTGTGTGTGTGTGTGTGTGTGTGTTAATACTACTGGTGTACTGGTAGTGCTCTCTGCAAATTCCTCCATGGTTCAGATATTGCATTATTAGGTGAGTCTCAGTTGGGGACACCTGGGTCTTGGTTTTTTGAGGAAGATTAGTAACTCCTCTGAGATTCTCTTTTCACAATTTTTAAAATTCTTTATTGTTTGAGATTCTTGCACATGTATACAATGAAATATGGTTATATACATGCCCCCTCCAACTTTTCCCATATTCCCCAATACCTCTCCTTCCTAAATTGATACCTTCTTTTTGATAGCCCATTAAGTCCAATTAGTGCTACATACACACAGACACAGACACACACACACACACATGCGTGCGTGCACAGACACACACATACACACACACACACACACACACACACCACACACACACACACACACACACACACATAATATCATAAGTGTGGGGCCATTTACTGAGCCATGGGAAACCTACCAGTAGCCATACCTTCAAAGAATGATTCTCCCCCAGTAGCCATCAACTACCAATAGCTCCTCAGTGAGGAGTGGGGCTTGGAGTTCATTTGCCCATCTGTGGAGGATTTTGGCTACCTTGATCTTTTATGGATCTTGTTCAGATATCAAAGATGCTGTGAGTTCATGAGATGGCGATTGTCATATCTAGGAGACAGTGTTTCACAGCCCTCCCCACTCCCTCAGGCTCTCATATTCTTTTCACTTCTTCTTCCAAGATGTTCCTTGAACCTTGGCAGTAGATAACTTATTGATAAAGATGTCCAATTTAGGGCTGAACTTCTTTCTATTAAAAAAAAAGAAGCCGGGCGGTGGTGGCGCACGCCTTTAATCCCAGCACTCGGGAGGCAGAGCCAGGCGGATCTCTGTGAGTTCGAGGCCAGCCTGGGCTACCAAGTGAGTTCCAGGAAAGGCGCAAAGCTACACAGAGAAACCCTGTCTCGAAAAACCGAAAAAAAAAAATTATAAAATAAAAAAAAAAAAAAAGAATAAGCCATTGAAGAGACACCTAATTACCTAACTAATATCTTCCCTCATCTTTTGTTTCTTCACTTTCTTTCTTTTTCTTAATTGAAAAGGGGTCTCATATATTCCAGGATGGCCTTTAACTCCTGATTCTCTATAGTGCCAGGATTATGGGTATGTGCTACTTTACACATTTTCGTGTACTTTTGAGGATCATATCCAGGGCATTGTGCACACTAGACAAGTACTCTGCCCACTTAGTAACACCCATAGCCTCCCATTCTTAACTTCTTATTGAGGTTGGATTTTTATCTGGCAAGAGTGTTAGCAGATAAAAGACTACATTTCCCAGGACCCTATGAAGTTGAGTATGGGCATGTGACTAAGTTTTTATCAATGAGCTATAAGCAGAATGGGAGCATTCTTTCTGAGGAGACAACAGTTATTTATGGACACTTACTGCTTTTATTCCAATCCTTCTGCCTTAGAGATATAAACCTAAGGTGAATAAGTCTTGCCTGCATCCAGGAGCAGGTGTAAGGGACTCATTGCTCTGTGCTGGAGACCCTTGAGTGTTAAGTGGCTACAAAGAGATTCTCATACTAAATTAGCTGGGTTGTCTCCAACTTCAGAGGAAAGCCAGGGAGGGCTATGTCTCCTTTCACTCAACAAACGCTTTTGGCAGTAGCTAAAGCCCTCGGCTCTTTAAGGATCTTCAGATAATTCCATAGGATAAGGGCATTACTAAGTTTGTTCTAGTAACAGCATCCTTCTGACTCTGAGAATTCCAGGGGTCTTTGATAGAGATGGACTTTGATCAAGTTAAGCATGTGTGGCAGTGAATTCAGTTTGGAGGGCATAGTGAGAACACAGTGTGAGTGATAATGGTTAGATCACCCCAGTGGTGGGTGAATAAATAGGGGATTGAATGTTCTGAATGGCCAGTGAGGCAGAAGGCTTAAGGCTGTGACAATGCCCCATTCCAGTATGTACTATTTATTAGACTTCCATGGACTTCTATTGTGGCCTTGGACGTCTGAGAAATTTCAGCTTTCAGAGATTATGTGTTCTAGGCTCTTTCAGACCCAAGACAACTCTTCATGTGGATAGGTGCTCACTTAACCACAGAACAGGCTTCCTGTAGAGCAGTGGTTCTCAACCTGTGGGTTGAAACCCCTTTGGGGATCAAACAACCCTTTCGCGGGGATCACCTAAGACCATCTTCATAACAGATATTTACATTATGATTCATAACAGTAGCAAAATTATAGTTATGATCTAGCAATGAAAATAATTTTGTGGTTTGGGGTCAAAACAGTATAAGGAACTGTATTAAGGGGTCACAGCATTAGGAAGGTTGAGAACCACTGTTCTAGAGGTTGTTAAAGAGACACATTAGGAGGCATAAGGCTGCTGGGACTGACTGCAGTCCTGTGAGAGCTCCTCTGCCTTACAGGTTTATTTATTTGTTTATTCTCTGGGGACAAAGGGTGTCCTAAAAATCAGAAAAGTGATATAGGATAAAGATAAGTGACATCAGCACCCCTTTCTCTACTAATGAAATATATTCACAGAGGACCCTGAGACTGAAATGATGATAGACATGGACCATTTGTTCTTGTAAGCACCTGACTTCAATATAGCTGCTAGCAATGTGGATATTAAACAAGATGCTGAAAGACCCAGGGGCTATGGAAGAGTACTGTAAAAATCACAGACCACCTCAGGATGAGCCATTTCCCCTGAGCATCAGACAGAGGAAAGACACTGATGGGCCACACCCAAGCCTCTTTCTTCCATGTGTTGTGGGATGCAGTGCTACCAGTGGGTGGTCATTTCCAGTGAGGCTTATCTCCTACCTTTGTTGTTACTTAATGATTTCTTTTCATCCAAACCACTTAGATTTGAATTTCAGCATCTATGGGAAGAAAGCAGAATCTAGATTGCCAAGCTTTTCTCTCAATTTTGAAATCTGGGAGGAACTGGTCACTAGAGCCTTGGTTTAACGAGCATCAGCCGATCTCACAGACACTGTCCTTGTTAGCAAGTTCAGCAAGATACAGTCACATCCCCTTCCTCCTGGCTCCCATTTCTGTCTTTCTGAGATGCAGAGGGTGGCATGTTAAAGGGCTGTGTTAGCAGAGGCAAGGTCATGGGGCTGAGTGCTAAGTCCTAGGTGTAGAACACCCTGGAGATCTGTCTTATTTTATGGCTGAGACTCAGGGGAACTCGCAAATTGAAGGGATTCATCTATTAACTGTCACAGCTGGGCTTCTGGGCAAGGCTGAATGGCTGAGAAATCGAGCCTGAAGTCTGCCGGAGGGATGGGTCAAGGGGAGCATCTGGCTGTTGGCTGGACCAAAGTATAGAGTGTGAAGGGCCATTTGTTTATCTCACTCATTCATTCATTGAATGTCTTTTCTGTGACAGATACTGAGATGGAGACTTGAGATTAAGGAGGGAGGGGCATTTCCTTCTGTCTCAAATAGATCAACATCTCATCACAAGAGAGACATGTATGAGCTGTGTTATGCTATGCAGGTGTAACATAGTGGGGAGCCACTGAGGTAGAGACTGAGGTAGAGAGATAAGTAGGTGTGGTTTACTAGAAGACCTTATAAAGGAGGGAAAGAAGTGGGAGGGACTGAGTCAGCATGGGGGTCACTTACCTTTCACCTCTCTTCAAGCTGTAGTTTCTAGTAACTGTTCACAAAAACAAATTGAAGATCTTAGTTTAGCCCATGGGCCATAAAAGCAAAGGACAGAGCTTTCTTCTTCACCTCCCTCCACTAAGGGGGCTAGCCTTGTGTAGCCCATGTCAGTTGGCCATTAGTTGTGGGCTACTGGGGAAGAGTGGTACTTTATGGGCAAAGTGAATTTCATTAATTGAGAGACATTTCTTGGAGGAAGTAAGGGTCCTGGTGGGGTGCTGAGATTTCTTAGTCAACTGCCATCATGGGATAAAGGGAACCTAGTGGTACCCAATATAGTCATTGACAGTTTTTGGTGTATGCTCATCATGGACCAGGCAGTGTTGGATGAACTTCTTCATCCAGTTATTTAATTTTCAGAATAGCTCTAACTCCAGCTCATTCATGTCAAATTCAGTGGTTTTCAACATTTGATTCTGTTGACTTAGTTATCATTTAGCAAAATAGGTACACACATCCTACCTGAAACATACGTGTGATGTCCCCAAAGAACAGTCATATGCTTTTTCCTGCCAGATAACTCTTATTTGCTTCTAAAGACCCAAATGACCTTATTTTCCTCTGTTTTAGCTGCTTCTGTTTATTCTCTCCTCCTGTGGTGTTTTTCAGTCCATGCTTTTCCTTCTTGCTGGGAAATCCATGTCTTTTTTTATTTTATTAAGAAATTTTTTTTCATTCATTTTACACACCAATCAAAGATCCCCCTCTTCCCTCCTCCTGCCCCCCAGTCTTCCCCCCCCAACACCCATCCCACTCCTACCCATAAGAAGGCAAGGCCTTCCATAGGGAGGCGCATCCAGTAGAGGCAAGTCCAAGCCCCTCCCCCTGCCTCAAGGCTCTGCAAGGTGTCTCATCATAGATAGTGGGCTCCAAAAAACCCTCTCATGCACTAGGGATGAATTCTGATTCTACCGCCAGTGGGTCCCCCAAGCAGATCAAGCTACACAATTGTCTCACCATGCAGAGGGCCTAGTCCAGTCCCATGCAGGCTTCACAGCCATTGACCCAACTTTCATGAGTTCCCACCAGTTTGGCTTGGTTGTCTCTGCAGGTTTCCCCACCATGATCCTGATGCACTTGCTCATAGAATCCCTCCTCTCTCTCTCCTACTGGACTCCTGGAGCTCTGCCTGGGGTTTGGCTGTGGATCCCTGCCTCTGCCTCAATCAGTCATAGGAGAAATGTTCTGTGATGACAGTTAGTGTATTCACTGATCTTATCACCAGGGCAAACCAGTTCAGTTCAGGCACCCTTTCCACTATTTCTAGTAGTCCAAGCTGGGGTTATCCTTGGGGATTCCTGGGAACTTCCCTAGCACTGGGTTTCTCTCTATCCCCATGATATCTCCCTCCATCATGGTATCTCTTTCATTGCTTACCCACTCCATCCCTGTTCCAGCTCAACCATCCCATTCCCTTATGTTCTCATCCCCCATCCCCTACCCTTCATTGCCCATCCCTCACCCCCAGTTCACTCATGGAGATCTCATCTATTTCCCTTTCCCAGGGTGATCTATGCAGCCCTCTTTGGATCTTCCTTGTTAGCTAGCTTCTCTGGAGTTGGGGGTTGTTGTCTGGTTAACCTTTGCTTTACTTCTAGTATCCATTTATGAGTGGGTACATACCATGTTTGTCCTTCTGAGTCTAAGTTACCTCACTCAGGATGATATTTTCTAGTTCCATCCATTTGCCTACAAATTCCATGGTGTCACTGTTTTTCTCTGCTGAGTAGTACTCCATTGTGTATATGTACCATATTTTCTTAATCCATTCTTCAGTTGAGGGGCATCTAGGTTGTTTCCAGGTTCTGACTATTACTAATAATGCTGCTATGAACCTAGTTGAGCATGTGTCTCTGTGGTATAATTGAGCATTCCTTGAGTATATGCCTGAGAGTGGTATAGCTGGGTCTTGAGGAAGATTGATTAACAATTTTCTGAGAAAGCACCACACTGATTTCCAAAGTGGCTGTACAGGTTTGCACTCCCACCAACAGTGGAAGAGTGTTCCCCTTGCTCCACATCCTCTCCCACATAAGCTGTCTACAGTGCTTTTGATCTTAGCCATTCTGAAAGGTGTCTTGATGACTTGTTTCAAGTTTGTACAAAGCAAAGGCACATCTTGACTTGACTGTAGTTGGTTTCCTTGGGAGATGACCCTGAGAAACACAGAGAATAAATGGAGGAGACAGGGAAGGATTGGATGGGGTGTTAACAGGCAGCTTGCCTCTATGTTTGTTTCTATGGATAGCCTTCTTGATACACATCTTAGAATGCAAAGATATGTCCCTCCTCCCCTTATCTCCAACAGGATGAAGGTTGCTGCTCTAAGACAGCTTCTTTGCACCCCCATAAGACCCAGGGTCAAGCATATTCTATTCCTTCAGTGAGTGTTTCTTCCCCAGCATTGGGACCAGTATAACAGGCTGCCTGTGACCTCCAAGCTCTGGGTATAATGCTGACAGCTGTTATGCAACCTTTATAAAATTTTACTAGTCATTCAAATCCAGAATTCTTTTTGCTTCAGAGGATTTGTTACCAGTTTCTACATTGCAGTAGATATAGCAGGACAGACAGCATGATCAAGAAGTTACAGTAAGGTCCTGAGTGTTTCTGTGCATGATCCTTAGCTCTAACTCTGGATGGACTTAGTGAGGTTCTGCCTTTCTCCAGGTCAGTTTCTTCCTCTGTGTAATAGAAATGATGGCAAGCATTTGGCTGGACCACAAAGGAAGAAATGGATATGTACATGCTTCAGACTCTGTGAAGCGCAGGTGGATGTAAGTTATCGATTACACACTAAGTGCTGGGATTAAGGCAGTATAAATGGATTGATGATAATTATCCCATGGCTTTACTCTAATGTGTAGGAAGCCATGACTCCCACCCATCACTCCCTAAAGAGGTTTCCTGGCTGCTCTTGGCAACTGGCCCTTTGGGATATGCTAAAGACTGCTTTGCTGAGTCTCTCTGTTCAAGGGATCATGTCTAAAGGGGAGACTGGGACCTTGGTTCTCCCAGGAAGATAACTTTGTTTTTGGCCCATTGCCTGGACGCTGTCCTAAAACCTGTGGCCTACACAATTGTACAGGTGAGAGCCTGACTTGCTGGTGTTCAAGTGTTGAGACTAGAGAGGAATATGAACTTAGAAGCACAGAGCACAAGTACCTTAATGCCTTGGTTTGGGAGGCTGTGCTGACAAACCAGGTGAGTGATTGAGTGCTGGATACAGGCATTTCATCTCAGGCACCCATTGCAGATGTCAGTACAGAGGTTGACATCTTATGTTGTACATATTGGGGGTATGCTCTAGTTTGAGGTGAGGGTTGATTTGAGGTGAGGTTTGAGGTGAGGTGAGCTGATTCTAGAAGCTGCAGAGCCCAAGAAGAAACTGTCACAAAGTCTAGATGATAGAGACCAACCAGTCTAGAAGAAACAGGGTTTTAAATGTTTTCAGCCCCTTGAAACCTCAGTAGTGGGTCTTTGGAGAAATAGTGAGAGGACAGAGTCAGAGCCCCAGTTGATTTCCAGCGAACATCCTGGGGAATTCACATGGCTGGTGCTTCCAGAACGCTGCATCATGACCAGCACTCAGCATCAAAAGCCTTTTCAATTTGTGGATCTTGTATCTACATAAGGCTTTTTTTCCCCAATGAGGATGTGCCCAAATCCCAGAATGCCTTGCCAATGAATGAGAAAGCACCATGATCTCAGAGTGGAAGGCTCAGAACAGCTTGGTTTTGGGAGCAGCTTCTTGGGGAAGACCAAGCAGTGTATAGTGGGGACTCTGAGACCAACATTCCCAGCATCAAGCCTTGCCTTCCTTATTTCATGACTGTGTGAATTTGGGGAAAGTATTAAGGTTATTTGTGTCTGATTTTTTCATCTCTAAAATGAAGGTAGTATAGCATTATCTTATGGGATTTGTGATAACAAATAAATGAGGCAATCCATGTGGAATCTTAATTTACTAGATGGTATCAGAGTGTCCAAAGGAAGTAGCACCTGAGAGTTTGTGGAAGTGACTTTATCAATCAGTTATTGCTGTAATAAGGTTGCATAACAGACCTCACATAACCCTGGTGACACATAACAGATATTTACTTTTGTATGACCCTTTGCTTTGTCTAGACAGTTCTGTCGACTTGAATTAGGCCTGGCTGATGTACATCTTGGATCAGCTAGATAGCCTGGGTAGCCTCGGTAGCAATGGTGCTACTTTTCTCCACATGATCTGGCATTCTCCAGCACGCTACTTTGGGCTTGATCTCATAGCAGGAGCAGGGATCCAAGATAGGAAGGAAAAATGTACAATTCCCTTTCCAGCCTTCACATGCCTAAAGTTTTCTTTCTACCATTGATCAAAACAAATTATGTGATCATGCCCAATGTCCAAGTGGGAGAATGTCACATGGTTATAGAGCAAACAGCACAGATACAGACAAGCAACTAAACATGGCTGTAAACGCAGTCAGCAGCACTCTGGTCCTTTCAGTAAACTTCCCAAGGGAGAGCTAGTCTTGGCAATACTCATTTCAATAATTCTTCTCTCCCACTAGCTAATTGGGCTATTCCTCATTGGGAACTACTAATATTAAAGGACATAACACTATTATCATTCACTAGGCTCTTTGTTGATGCCAATTATTTAATATTTCTAGCTTGGGAGGTTGTGGAGAGAATCAGTGAAATAATTTGCATAAATCCTTTTGTTTAACTCAGAGCAGGCAGGTTGTATTAACTCAATAAATGTAACCATTGATATTTTTTGTGGTTGTTCTATTGACTGATTGATTAATTTGTTTTTATTGGTGCTGTATATTGAACCCAGAGCTTTCTCCTTGTAAGACCAGTGATCTACCACCAGACTATTCCCTCAGCCCTTGGTATTTATTTTGAGACAGTGTCTTGCTAAATTACCCAAACTGTACTATAACTCATTCTGTGATCTAGCCAAGCTGTGACTTGTGATCTTCCTGTCTCAACCTCCCAAGTAGCTGTGATGACAGGCCTGTGTCAGTACGCCTACCTTGAATTGTAGTTTACTTTTTTGATCATCCTGGGAATTACTAAATGTTATCTTAATCTCAATGTTGGCATTTTCATTCCACCTTAGCAAATGAAGCATGAGACTCAGGGGGCATTAATAACTCTCCCAATGTCACCCAACTAGTAAGGGTGAGACCTTTTTAAATTAAAATTGGGAATAGTCTTTTTGTGGAGTTTGACATGAAAGAGAGAACACAGATGAGGGTAGAAAGTTCTCACTGAGCCAAACCATCTCACTCTGGGTCCCAGGACCTTACTTCTGCTTGGTGGGACTTCAAAGAGTGTGCAGATCCTCTTGTGATTGGCAGCTTGGCCGACACTTTGGCCGCTTGGCACCCTTTTGTCTCCCTGACTGACCTCCCAGGCTTGCCAAGCAGCGGTGCTACTAGTACAATCAGTTTGCTCACAGATCCGGGGTCCTATACTTTGTAGATTCTTAAATCTCCTGGGGGTAAGTTTAGCTACTCAGCCCTCCCAGCACCCCACTAGCACGAGGCGCAGTAGTTGGAGTCTCATTGAAAATGAGGAGTCAGTCTCTGACCCCAGAATTCACACAGGTGAATCTGCCATGGGGCTCATGGCTAAAAGCATGGAACCTTGTGTGGATGCTGGGCCTTATCAAATGACTCATGGAAGCAGTTTTCTAGTTCTCAGTATCCGTGAGGAGTGCTCCCTCAGCCTTCCCTGGGCTGTGTTGAGGGGGAAGCATGCTTCTTACTGGATACAGATGGGAGGGTCTTTGCCCCAGGTCAAGTGCTTTTAGATTTAGGGAGCCTTGTACCATCTTTTCAACAAGGACTCTCAGTGATGACTGCTAAGGTGATTTCTTCTTTGTAAGATTTACTTGAAGAACTCATATTTATATGTGTGTGTATGCATACACATGCATGTGAATACCCACTGAGGCCAGAAAATGACATCAAATCTCCTGGAGCTGGGTGCTGGGAACAGTAAGCATTCTTAATCACCAAACCATCTCTCTGGCCCTTAAATGATTTATTGACAAAGGTTAGGCAGAAAGAGGGGGACAAGGTAGATGAAGAAAGCCTCTATCAAAAAAGACTTATAATCCATCAAAATATTACACAGTTTCAGCTTACCCTGCTGTTTGTTCATCTGCGGCTTCATTGTGTTCTGAGAGCACAGTTCTCAGTTCATGTGGGGATGCTAGAAAGGACACTGCTGGCAGTAGATTGGCATGGTCATTTCAGAAGGAACTGGACATGTGTACCAAAGGCCTTAAAATGGTTCATAGTAATCTAATGTAGGAGAAAATTACCATAAGGACTCAATCTAAACCAATGCAGGGCAAGGTATGGGAGCAAAAATTGGAAACAGACCTAAGTGCCCGAGAATAAGATAATGGTTCAGTAAATCATAGCTAGTCCACTTAGTGGAATATTATGTAGCTATTAAAATGGTAATTATAGATGCTATTGAGCAACATGGGAAATACTTATGATAGAATGGCAAATAAACTAGCCCAGAGACAACACTGAACATACACAATGATTAAAATCATACAAAAATGTGCTTGTGTTGTCCTAAATGGTATGGCTCCAGCAACAATATACATTCTGAATTTCTAGGCGGGGAGGGGGCGGGCTTCCAACTAGTAAGCAAAACAGGGTTGCTCAGAGCAAGCTGATGGTAACCTCAATGGCAATTGAAATCTCCTATGAATTTTCAATTTATTTTTTAAAAAAGATTTATTTATTTATTATATGTATATAGTGCTCTATCTGCATATATGCCCTTATGCCAGCCACCATGGGTGAGCCACCATGTGAGCCACCATGTGGGTGCTGGGAATTGAACTCAGGTCCTCTGGAAGAACAGTCAGTGCTCTTAATGGCTAAGCCATCTCTCTAGCCACGAATTTTAAATTTCTTTAGCAAGTTTTATTTTTCAATGAATGTTGCAGAATTTATATTGCATAAAGCCAAATATTTTTATATTTTTAATATTTCATTAAGAACTGTATATTTTAATGTGTATTAGGATTCAAGAAACACAAAGTCCAGCAAGCTCATTTGATGAACTCTGGACTTGGTGAGAGTGGTGTGTTAGAGAGCTGTAGACAGAAACCAGATTGCAATGTGCAGAGGCTGGGATGGCACGGTATGTTTAGACAACAGTTTCAGGAGGGTGGACTATAAAGGGAAGGTGTCATATAGGTCCGCGGCTGCTGAAGGACATCTGGTTAAAATTCCTAACTTTAACTGTATTCTTTGAAATTTCATGATTGCTATATAAAGCCCAAAGGCTGATGGCAAAGTCAGACGAAATTCCTGGGATGAATGGAGCAAGATCTCTAAGAAGGTGTAAAGCAGTTAACGTCTGAATAGTTCCCTAGTTTTATTTTGCATGACCTAAAAGTGAAATCTTTTGACCAGCTCTTATCTGTGAGTCTTCAAATTTAGGATCAGCAAAATGGGAATGGGGATGTTGAGAAGCAGAGAAGGTGAGGAAACTAAGAAGTTTAGATAAACCAAAGGGCTGTGGTTAGGAGAGGATCTTCGGAAAAGCCCTCTGCTGGTGTTTCTTGTTGTTTTCTTAGTGGAATTCCATGCTTTGTGCAAAGTGACCATGTCCTTTTCTTCTTCTTTTTATTTTTTTCTCCTCTGAAAAGCGCTGAAGAAAGTTCAGACTGTGTATTAGAGCTGAGCTCTGAGGAATGCTACGGGAATGTACAGAGCTGGTTGGAGCCTAGAAAAGAGGCAACGTGCAAAGGCAGCTAGCAGCCAAGGCACAGGAAGTCTAGTGCTCTGCGGAAACCAGGAAGTTCTGCCATCCTCAGTGCAGAAAGTCCAGTGTCTAAAACTATAATAAAATTGACCACCACTCTCCCTGTCCTATTATTTCTTGGCTTGTTTTAAAAGAGTGTAAATGCCAGCTTCGGGTGGCTACAGAGCAACTCTAAAACGATAAAATTATATAGTGACAAAGATGGATTCTTTGTAGAAGAGGTCAAGTGTGAATTTGGGCATTTTTCTAAACTGGCTGAAATTTAAAGGTTAACTTGTCCTCCTACTGGGGACATTAATAACTAAAAGCAGCAAATGGGAAGATAATTTAAATTTTTCATAGTTGCTTTCTAAAAATCTACCTGAAGCCTTGTAATTAACATGCAATGACAATCTTTGTAACAAGAGATCCCCCCCCCAGCTTTTCTTTTAATTTGCAGTATGTAAATGGGCTCTGCTGTTATAATTTCTCCATTAATGTATGGGTTTATTTTAGACATCATCATAGTATCTATGAAAACACTTTATAAACAAAATGTAAAACTCAGATCCAACATACCTATTATAAATATTTTAAATTAAAATGATAATGTACCTAAAATCTAGATAAAATACTTAGACGAAGGATATGGGGACTAACATATAAGTGCTTTTTACTGGTGTTTATTCCATTCTGTCACTATGGCCTTCAGTATGGGTTTCATTTCCTTGTTTCTACACCTGGCTATGCACCATTGAACATGCAGTCTCTTGAAAATATGTTCTGTATATTCTAGATATATGTAGTCAGAAATGAGAGGGAAGGGCATTCATTGACTTGTGTGGTGACTCATCTTCATTATCAACACAACTTTGGACCTGTCTGCAATGGTGTTTCCACAGAGATTTAACAGAGGGTGGGAGGCCCCTGTGTGCTGGCCTGTACCATCCCTTAGACTGGCATTCTGAACTGCATCAAAAAGAGAAAGCAAGCAAGCCAGCTGAATACCAGTATTTTTTCTCTCTTTTGCTTCCTGAGTGTGATGCAATGTGACCAGCCACTTCCAATTCCCTCTGCCTTGCTTTCTCTGCCTTCTCTACCATGACTTTAAATCTTGAGCAAAGTCAAAGCTTCCTTCCTTTTGTGACTTTTGCTGGATATTTGATCATAGCAATGAGGGAAGTAACTAATAACACTTACAGGACTGAAAATCCACTGAGAGTATTAAGTTATGTATCATGAGCTAGAATGTGTATTTCATCGATAGACTCAGGAATGGGACCAGTTGACTCAGTGCATGTGGGAAAGGGAAGCAAGTGTGGATATACACAAAAAGGCATGAGTTGTATTTGTGCAGAGTTTGGACTAATCCTATTGGACAGAGAACATATTCAACTCTGCTGGATTGACATCCTAGAGCATAGATTCTGGCTTGTTTTATTGATAGTTATCAATTCTCCTTTCATTGGTGACAAAGTCTTGACTCTGGTCTTGGTGACATTAGCTAAGGCTGTTAGACTAAAGATTGGGTGCATTTATCTACAGACAGAGTCAGTGCTTTGCTGATATTTGGCCTTCTCACACAAAGCCCTGATTTTCAGTGTTTGCCAATGCCCTTAGTGTGAATATCACCAGTGTGACTGATATCAAGGCACTAGTGTAAAATAGCAGAATATAGGATTGGAAAGAGGTGTATAGAGTTAGCAAATTTCACAATTCCTCATACCTCTTAGATTTCCTTACACAATGTATGCTTGCTCTTATTTATAGATTGTTTATGTAGACCTGGGTTTGGGTTTAAGCCCTTAAACCCATGTCTCATTGCTTTGTCAACCTGGAAGTTGCCTTATTTAGCTTATTCTTTCTTGAGTCCATTTATTCCAACCACTGTTCATTCATTAAACAAATATGCAATGAATGCCTGTCACATATCGGCTACTTTCTTAAGCATTGACTATAACAGTGAATGAAATAAAGAATACAGTATTAGCAAATTAACATCACTAAGTGCCAGGGGGGCCTTTAAACAGATCAAACTACACAACTGTCTTGCTTATGCAAATGCAGGGGGAGGGGCTGCCTCTACTGAATGTACCAGGCTCTGGGACTCCCCATGGAAGACCTTGCCTTGTTGGAGGAGGAAATGGGGGTGGGTTGAGGGGGAAGGTGGGAGGGGCGGGAGGAGGAAGAAGAGGGGCATCTGTGATTTGTATGTAAAATGAATAAAAAAATAACCTTAATTAAAGGTATCACTAAGTGATATGAAAATCCAGGGTAGAAGATATAAAATGATCACAGGCAGTTAGTGAAAATGGAAAAGTTTGAAATAAAATATAACCGTTCTATAATCATAATTCTACAACTGGAAGCCTTTTCTGAGCAGAGAACTGAATGCCACTGATGGAAGAGCATTCCAGTTTGAGGGAATAGCAGTTGCAAAGCTGGGAGGGAGGGAGCAACGGGCACAAGCTCACTGTGTTTGCGGGGATGAACCTAGAGTATGGCTATCAGTAGAGAGTATGGCAGGAGCGGAGGTTTGAAATGGCACTGAGACCCAGCTCTTGTACCTTCTGGCCACTTTGGAGACTTTGAATTTGAAACCAAGTTAATAGCCAAGAAAATAGAGGTGGGCCATCTGCCTGTCAGTAGCCTCAGCTTCACCTGGGAGCCAAGAAGTGAAAATTCCAGGCCCTATTCTATACCAGTTGGATCAGAAACTTTAAGTGTGGGCCTAGCTATCTGTGTTCTAACACATGAAGATCATAGCTAGGTGCTCCCTCTCCACCTTACCCTCCAGTGTCAGGATCGCCATCTTCCCTAGAGATTTAAACATTAATTCCCTCCATATATCTTGCACCGCTAGATTCCTAAAAAGAATACAGTAAAATAAAGAGACTCCCCGTATCCCCATGATAGGTCAGATACAGCCTGATGTGGTGGTGCACACCTTGAATCCCAGCACTCAGGAGGCAGAGGCAGGTGGATTGCTGTGAGTTCAAGGTTAGTCTGATTTATAGAGCAAGTTCGATGATAACCAAGGCTATATATTGATACTCTATCTTAAACAAGAAGGAAGGAAGGAAGGAAGAAAGGAAGGAAGGAAGGAAGGAAGGAAAGAAGGAAAGAAAGAAAGAAAGAAAGAAAGAAAGAAAGAAAGAAAGAAAGAAAGAAAGAAAGAAAGAGAAAGAAAGAAAGAAAGGAGAAAGAAAAAGAAGAAATAAAAAGACAGAATAAAGGTTTGGCCAGATGTGATGGTACACATGTTTAACCTCCACATTCAGGAGATAGGGACAGATGGAGCTCTGTGAATTTACGGCCACCAAGGTCTGTATAGTGAGACTTTGTCTCACAAACAAGACTAAACAATAATAACAAAACAAACAGACAAACAGAAAACCCACATCAAGTCTGTTCCTGACGCAAGGGTGATGGAACACACACTTTACCACAAGTCCTGTCCATCTTCAAACCCTACCAGTGCATTCTTGTCATCACTTGTGAGTGTACTACTACTCTCTTTGACAAAAGTCTGCTTCTCCCTCAGGTATTTTTGTCTCATATGCACCTAGCATGATAATGTTGTTCAAGTTAATTCTCTCCATTTGCTAGGAGTGTAGTAAAAAGAAAAGTCCGCACGCAGCATAAAGGTTTTATAGCCTGTGTGTGACTGATAGGAATTGTTTAGTGATACTTAATTTAAGCTATTAAATATTCTTGATTCTTCACCCACATGAGACTTTTGATCACCTTTGCAATTATAAAGGAATACCAGGGTTTGGGTACTCTCTATATGATTACAATAGGCAAGCCTTCTTTGGATGTCTGAATGGTCTGAGCATGTGTGAAAATAACCAAGTACAAGGCCAATGTAGCCTCATATTACTGAAATCATCACTCAGTTTTACTAATTCCATAAGTAGCAATCTTAAGGGACATATTCATCATTAAGTCAAGGACATTCCTTAAAAGACCATGACAGGGACCTCACTGGTAGCTAATAGTTACGTCTTATAAGTTATGTATAGAGCTGCATTGTATGCAAGTGCTTAAGAAGCTGCTGTGGACATTCAGCTTGCAGAAATCAGGGTGGTGATAGTTAGCTAACGATAGGCTGTAGCATTCAGTGGGTGTTTGAAGCTCCATGTGGGTCTCATTCTGGCAGCTAGGTCTAGATCTCACTACTCCCATTATCTGCACAATGGAATCTTACCTAGTTTCATAAAAAACTAAAAACCAAAATAAAACCTAAGGCTCCTAGGAAGAGATGTTATGAACTCTATTTGCACTTCTAGAACCCCAGCACATCCAAAACTAAGAATCATGGCTGTGTTTGTTCAACTGTAGTCATCCAGGCACATTTCTAAACATATCTGTTATTCCTATTACAAGCAATTCCAGCAACAAAAGAAATAACGATTTTTCAGGGATTATAAGTTCATATAATTGCACATCAGAGGAAAATATGGATATTAAAGCCTCATAAGTGTTGAAATGCAGCACATTGTTGCCTATTATTTTTTCAATTTCTTGCTCATGAATTTCAGCTTAAAATACATCCATTTCCCCCCATCCCATTTTGCCCTCTTTTTCATAGATTTCAGAAATAAAATTTACCATGACATGGAACTTAAGTATTTCTTGCTATTGAAATTCTCTACACTGTAAACTGTTTATTTAAATTTTTACTTACAGAGCTGCCATTGCTCCTCTAGAGACAGGTGCACCTGCCTGTTTTTAGTGCAGGCTTGTAAGCTTGACTTTATAAAGTTTGTTATCCTAGGCCCAAGGTTTTGAGCTGCTTTTGTCTTAGAGCTTCCAAGGTCCTTGTGACAAAAGAAGGAATAAATGGGCAGGACACATTGGCTTTTGGCTACCTGAACCGAGCAAGAAGAAGTACCATTTATGCTTATAGCCTATTGACCTCAGCTGTCAGACAAGCAGGGTTTCCCATTTCAGTTTTGTTTATATCTCATCTCAGGACTGAGTTGGGGATCATCAGGTAACCCGCCAAACTATGCTCATTCCCCATATCCCCAATTATAACAAAATGTCATACTAGAGATTAAGCAGAACTTGCCATTTCCTATCTGTGAGACAGAGAGTTTTAAAAACATGTTCTCCAAACAAAGTTGTGTGTCCTCCCAGAGATTGTTTGCTATTTTTAGTCTGGAAGATGCCTAGCTGTGCTTGATCTAACTCTAGGACATAGAATACATTTAGAGTTGCAATATTTGGATTTGTCTACTTCTCTCTGGTGTCAATCTAATAGAGAAAGTGCATGGTTTTTTCTAGTGACTCAATTTCAGATGGCTCCTACAGCCTTCAAAATGAGGGACCTCTCAAAGACTTGGAATGCTCAAGGTCAGCGGTAGCTGGTGGCCAGAATTAATTCTGGTTTCTATCCCAAGTTGTGGAAGGCTAGCTTTGTTCTTCATATAAATTGCAAATGGAGATATAGACAGCAATCATTCTCAGGATACATTCTTCCACTAGGCAGAGTTTGGCAGGGTATTTCCTGACTTGTATTTACTGAACAGATTGCTTATTACTAGACTTGCTTTTAGATACTATGATGTGGCACTGAATCCACCTTCAAGACAGAATCTGTGACTCTAGCTGCTAGGACACCTATAAGCAGGTGTCTTTCAGCACATAATCCTGTACTCATGTCTCATCAAGCCATCCTTGCTTTGATGATTTGCAGAATGGACCGACAGAACTTGGAAAAGAGGTCATACTATGTAGCTGGATTCTATTGGCTCCTTCAGGGGAGGGGTGAGAAGGAGTGGAGTCAATGACACAGACATTGGGAGTCAGCCAAAGGCAAACAACAAACTTATTTATTTAATAAGGGGAAGGCCTTATATATCCTCCTACCAGCACCCAGTCTGTGTCACAATCTGGTGGCATTGTGTGGTTGTCCCTTAGTGGCTAGGCATGATCTCTGACAGCGACCAGAAACTCTGACAGTGCCTGTTGCTAGGCCCTTGGGTAGGCTCCAGATTGGCTCATAAGGAAGTATGTTATGTGCATGCCTTGGCAACTGGTCTGAGCCCATTTCCTCGACCCTATGGGCCTGTCCTACTACAATACTAATCACAGCTTAACATAGTAAAAGAACATAGGTTGAGATCAGCACAGGTCTGCGTTTAAAGAGTGTACATAAAAGAGCACAGGAGGAACCAAGCATGAGAATTCAGTTATCTGTCAGTGGGCCCAACCAGCAATAACACACGATGATGCAGGATGTTAGGATATTGCCGAGCAAGGAATCTACTGGACCTTGAGGTTCATAGTTTTTATTAGTGGTGAGTACTATAGGCTTAATATGATCATGTGACTTACCTCAACTTCTTGGTCTCCAGCTAGCAGCTCTCCCCAGAGGTCAAAATGATATAGCATAAACCCAAGAGTACAGATGGACAAAACCAGGCATCATCTTAGCAATGCATCACATGGTTAAGCATCAATTCTTCAACATGTCCCAAGGCCCCAGGTGCTGTGGATATCACTCTGTATGCTGTGAATGTGTGTTACTCTGATTTGGTTGATAAATAAAATGCTAATTGGCCAGTAGCTAAGTAGCCAATCAGGAAGTATAGGCAGGACAAGCAGAGAGGAGAATTCTGGGAAGAGGAAGGCTGAGTCAGGAGTCACCAGCCAGAGACAGAGGAAGCAAGATGTAAAAGTACTGCTAAGCCACAAGCCATGTGGCAACTTATAGATTAATAGAAATGGGTTAATTTAAGATATAAGAACTAGATAACAAGAAGCCTGTCATGGCCATACAGTTTATAAGTAATATAAGTCTCTGTATGTTTACTTGAGTCTGAGTAGCTGCAGGAGCCAGGTGGACACAGGAAAACTCCAGCTATACCCAGATATACTACGAATGAGGCTAGATACCTCAAGGGCTTCTTGGAAGTTATTTCTCCAAACTAGGCTGGTGTTTTCTTTGTCATACAGAATTTCACCACTTGAAGTTCACTGAGTTGAGCTTTTTACTTAAGGATCCTCTGCAAGAGGCATGTCAATCTCTGAGAATTGCCTCACCCAAAGTCATATTGTTTCTTAGGGCAACCAGGGTCATCACCCACTGAAGCAGGAAGTATGAGTGCCTTACATCTTAGCCTTATCACAGGATACGTTAGATGGGTTCTGTTCCTGAGTCTTCATTACAGTTGTACTTCCTCCTCACTCCTGCTAAATCTTCCTTCCCTCTATGGATGTTAACACCAAGGAAATGTGATAAGCACCCTCCTTGCTAATACCAAGTCTACTTCTCAGGGAACTTGTCATGTGACAAAATGTGAAGCAGAAGTATTTTCACTTGTTGGTCATTTTGTTTCTTCTGAGTGATTTTATTTTGGTTCCATTTGCCAGGATCATTATTGAATTACGGAGTGCTTGAAAGTTTAGTTGGAAGAAAGTGTTTTTCCTTAAATAAACAGTCTCAATGTATCCACCACCAGGTGGTAGAAAAATTCCACCTTTTCACTTATTTCCCCAACATTAGGCTTAATCTTCTTGGATTTAGATTTTCTGTACAAGAGAAATAAATTTTTCTTCCTGTTACGAATATTAACTCCTCCTGAAGCAATCAAAGATCTTGTAAAAATGGTTTAGTTACTAGCACAATTATTTTAGTTGAGAACTTTTCTGTCTGGAATCGTTCCTTGAGTGAGCCTTCTCACCTCTCCATCATGACTAAAATAAGACAACCACAAGGATGAGGTCATGCTGGTAGTCGCCTTACCAAGGGGACAGAAACATCTGTCACTTAGAGAGTATTTGTGATGTCAAACTCTGTGTATGGTGCTCCTCATATTTCTAAAGTCACTGATCCTAATTCATAGCCAACATTCTTAGTCGTAGCTACATACATCCTGCCGTCAAGGCCATTGTGAATTATATTAAACTTACAGGGTAATGCTTCCAGTCTCTAATATTTCTTGTTTCTGGATACATGCCCAGCTAATACATCAACACCCTATTTTGTGTCCACGCATTTATGTAAAAAATTGTTTATATAGTATAGGATTTTAAGGTAAAATATATTAAATAAATAAAGAGTTGAAAACAAAGGGATTTTAATATTGTGTTTATACTATGAATCAAGCCACACCAGAGTAAAAAAGTAGCAATGGATTATTACCATCTACATACCTGGCTAGGATCTGATGCTTGCATAATTCTGACTTCCTTACATGATGGTAAGAAGGTATGTGGCTCTTTTCCCTCTCTAACCCCTAAACATAATTTTTATATTAGCTTCTTAAAGCTGTTGTAACAGATTCCAAAAAAATAGTATCTTTAAAAAAATCTATTATATGATAGTTACACATTGTCTTCTAACTTTCCCGAGTCAAAGGTCAGAAACAGATTTCATTGAATTGACTTCCACATGCTCTCGGGGTAAATCCATTTCCTTTCCTGTCCTAGCGCCTAGAACTTACCTGAGTTTCTGTAAATGCAGTGGGAGAGAACCTTCCCATCTTTCTCTGACTCTAACCTCTTTCTGTTATAAAGATCTTTGTAGTGACATTGGACCACCCAGGTAATCATGGGCAAAGACACCTTTTTAAAGATTTTTAATCATATCAGTAAATTATCTCTTATCAAGGACAGTGATGTTGTCACATGTTCTGGTAGTTAGGATGTGAATGTCTTTGGAAACTGCTGGTGTGGGATAGATGGGTTCCAGTTGCCTATCACTGTAGAACCCATTGCCAAGAACAATGGTTTTTGGTTTTTGTTCCCTCTCCCACCCTCCAATAGTGTAAATGCTTCCCAGGGCCTATTTTTTAGTCATTCCTAGTTCCTCTGTTCTTTGATCCTTGGCCTGTGATCAGGCCTGTTCTCCTGTTACTACGGGTCAGTTTTGTTGACTACTCTTTAGTCAACCTTAAATCACTGATGGTTTCATAAGCTGCTTAATTTGTTCAGGATCCTGCCTTCAATCAGAATACCAAGTGAAAAGTGAGTTCTGCAAGTGCTAGAGGACCACCTAGAACAGATCCCTCACACCAGGTGCCATTAGAAAGCACTTTCCCATAAGCAATTGTTTAAGGTATCCTGATGATGAAAGGGCTGGAAAATAGATCCTACAGTGTGGAAAGTCTCCTTGCGATTTAGTCACGTTCCCTCCCATTTTCCTCCAACTCACTAGGTACACAACAGACTCACACTGGCTGAGATCTGCGCCACATCTTTTGTCGTGTCTCTCATGGCACAGTCTCCTTAACTTCTCCTCCTCTTAGCACACCGTTAGCACAGGCGACTGATCTGTACATTCTTTGACAACTATAGTTCCATTTTCTCTATTTAGAAACAAATGTAATTACTTAAACTGGAGAAGACAGAACCACTTTTGCAAAGAAGTCAAAACATGTATCAATACTCATTGCTATAATTATTTCTCAAGGAAAAAAGTTCCTACTGGCTTCTCTTAGTGATGAGGAAGAGTCTCAACAATGGTGGCTACTTATGAAGTAATATGGGTCAGTTCTTCACCCCAAACATGAGCCTCACTTGGCTCACTTGCCCCAGGAGTCAAGGAATTATGAAGACCAAACTCAAATACTTCTGTAGTACAAGAAAACAGTGAAGAATATGTTTTTGTGAGGCAAATGTGTCTACACTTGAGTTGTTGACTCTACTACTTTTTAAAAATCATTACTGGACAAGATCATGTGCCAAACTGAGTCTGTAAAGGATCATCAAGTAAATATTTTTAAGTTTCGTGAGTCACGTGGCCTCTATCATAATGACTTTGTTAAAATCCTAACAAAACTTTATACCCCAGTATATGTTAGCTTTGGCC
The DNA here is from genome assembly GCF_949786415.1 of Peromyscus eremicus. Classification (NCBI taxonomy): domain Eukaryota; kingdom Metazoa; phylum Chordata; class Mammalia; order Rodentia; family Cricetidae; genus Peromyscus; species Peromyscus eremicus. Next base: position 135,467,290 of record NC_081419.1, on the reverse strand, counting down.
CCTGGGGTATAATCTGCTGACCCTTAACCAAGACATGTAATATCTCAAAACTTTACATAATTCTAATTAAGAGTTTACTTCCAAGATATTATTAGAATTTAACTGAGATGCTCTGTGTGTGTGTGTGTGTGTGTGTGTGTGTGTGTGTGTGTGTGTGTATGATATACTTAGTACAATACCTGTCGCAATATATGCTCTATATGCCATTTGATAGATGGATGTATAGATATATGAATGAGATAACTGAGAGAGAGAGGGAGAAAGAAAGAAAAAGAAGGTGAAAATAATCATAAAGATGTATTGGATAACACATTCCCAATTTCTAGAAGGGAATTCTCCCAAACTAAAGGGATAATGGAGTAAACAGAGTTGAGCTGGTGACTCAAGCTTTGTCACATGTAGCAGAGCAAAAGTGCTGCACTTTCCTCTTTGCTTCCTCAAAACCGGCCTCCATGTAGTTGAGGAAGGTCATTTACATCCCAGAAGTAGAGACCTTGGCGTTACCTGTGTCTTGTTCCTGCCCTAGTATGATAAAAATAGGTCTAAAGCTTTTTAAGAACTTGAACAAGAAGAAAAGTGAAATTGTATGAAGAATTGAAGCTAACTCTTCCAGAATCTCATTGGCCTGCCTGGTCACCCAGTATATGGCTTGAATAGTGTGTTCATCATTTAGGATGGAATAGGTGAAAAAATATGCAGAGGTTTTGACTGTTTCCTGTAGGAAATGAGATTGGCTCTGTGTGGGAATGCTTCACAATCATATGAAAGTGTTATTTAAGTGAATACCTACGTGTGGTACCAGCCAATGAATCTTCATCAAAGCTCATTTTCTGTAGGCAGAGAGGTGAGATTCTAGTCAAGGCTTCTTTTCACCTTTGTTGCTAGACTGAAGACAAGTTAGAACCACCATGTTGGATATGTATCCAATGCCTTGGGTTATTTCAGGAAATCAAGTTTTTGCCCTGATGCACAAAAATGGCGAATTCTGCCTGTTTTAATTACTTTTCTCATCACTGTGACAAAGTACCTATCTGAAACCTCCTGAAAGAGAAAACGTTTAATTTGCCTTCTTGTTTCAGAAGATTTAAGCCCTTGTTTACTTGGTCCTGCTTGGACAGAGCATCCTAGTTGTAGGAATGTGGAGAAAAGGAGGCTGCTCACCTCTTGGCAGACAAGAAGCAGAGCAAGGGAAGGGCTAGGGACTAAGTATAACTTTCAAGATCATGTCCCTGGTACCTGCTTCTTCCAGTGAGGCTGCGTCTCCCAACATTCCCAGAAATCTCTCAAAAATAGTGCCACCACTCAGTACCAGACATTTGCCCAAAATCCTGCAAGGACCATTTCCTGTTCAAACCAGAGCCCCACATTTGACTTTCTGTGACTATTCCCAGAAGCCTCATTCTCCATAATCCTCTATGAGTATGTGGTGGGCCCTCTGGTTTCTCACTTTGAACTCATAGGATCTTGGAATGAAATGTCCAGGCTGTGGTTGGGAAACTCAGAATGATCAGTCTTGGAGCTAGAGAATGTCAAGGACAATGGGGGCAGAATATCTTTAATGTGCTCAGTTAAGGATCTTTCCTAGGGCTCTGGAACAGTGAAGTAAGCTAGACTTCATAGTTAGGACTTTCACTTGCTCAACCCAAGTCCTTTAGCATAATCTCTGATCTCTTCTATCTTGACACCCTTTAATGGACCTCCTAGTTTGTCATTATCTATGGGGCTACTCTGTCAGCATTCAGAGTATGCATATATATATATATATATATATATATATATATATGTATGCATATATATAATACATATGTATATATACATATGTGTGTGTGTGTGTGTGTGTGTGTGTGTGTGTGTGTGTGTGTAGTATATACATGTGTGAGTCTGTGTGTGTTGGCTAAATTAGGGAATGCCAATTGAGAAAATGCCTCCATAAGCTGCCAGGAAGCTTCCAGTTGAATCAGAACCCTTTCTACGGCTCCTGTAGGGAACCTATGGCCAACAGGTATGTGCTCTTTTAAACCATTCTAGGCTAGTCCTGATTCTTCACTCTTCATTACCTTTGTCTTGTTTCTCTCATGTTCTCTCTGTAGACTGCTTCCAACCTTTTGCAGGATGCAGTGGCTCACTGAATACCAAATGAGTGACGTTCTCTCACTAATGATTATTAACCAAGTCTGACTCATAGCTACCATATTTCATAGCATCCCAGCCCTCAAATCTCAGTTTCTTAACATGCTGTATTTTTCTCCTTTGCCTGCTGGTTTTCATAACACTCAGAAGGAAAGTGGACCAAAGAAATGACAACTCCAAATACCAGCCTCATTTCAACTCACTCCATCCTGCAGTAGTGTGTACATTGGCTCAATTCTCTCAACATGCTGCTTGGGACCTGTCTTTTACCTGATATGTCTTTAAAAAAAATACTTAGTTTTTTTTTTTTTTTAACAGTCTGAGCACCACAGTAAATGCAATGGTTTACTTGCAATATTAATAACCAATGTGGTTTAACCTTATGTTCCTAATAAAGGAATTCTCTGCTGTTTAAGGCTCTAGGATGAATAATAGCTGAGTGTTTCTATTGTCCTCTTAAAATGGAGCTCACTATATGTTGAATCACAACAGCACGACTTTTTATAGGTTGTGAATAGCATAAAGGCCCATCATGTCGTTGCAGGCTGTGCCAAGTGAATGGATAATGGCGAACCAATTATTATAAATAATGCCTTGTTTCCTTCTGGCCCCTGTACAAATTTCAAAGAATGCGACTCTATTAAGGCTGGGAGATTAAATTAAGTGAGACACTGTTAGCACTAGCACCCAGCACCGTGCTTGGCACATGTCATAACTTCACACTGACTGAGTCATGATCTCAGTTTAGTAGTGTCTCTGTTCTGCATAGGTGATTTTTGTTCTGTTGTTGTTTACTCTTTGTTTGCCATGATGAGTCTAGTCCTGGGTTCTGGGACAAGCCTGTCAGGGTATGAGCCCAGGATGTTTTGCAGAGCTTCTAGGATGCTGCTGGGTGGGGCTACTTGCAATAGAACTAGAGGAAGAAAAGAGACTGGGACATTATAGCCAAGGCAGTGGTGCTAAGATTAGTCTGAGTGGAAAAGTAAAGTTGCCTTTAGGAACTGGGAAGATCAGAGCATCCTGCTGAAATGTATGTGGGGAGTATTCCCAACCTAGAGTTCCAGAAACACATGTGCAAATTGAGCATGTTGGAGGTCCTGCTGGGTGGTGAACTAATGTGCTCTTCAAGCTCTGATTGTTACAAGGCCCATGTAAAATAAGGTCATAGTCTCTCCAGCCTCAAATTCTGATGGAATAGCACCAAGTCCTGTCACTGCCTCATCCTGTTCCATAGAGTTTAGATAACTCTTTCTTGTCGGCATTATTGAGATAAGGGTGGTGGATTAAGTGTGCTTTCATTTCCAAGCTTTTGATTGGTTTTAATAATTATTATATGAGATATTTTCCTGTATATGAAATTGTTCTCTTTCCAGGCTAACATATTTTAAAGCTACTAACTTTTGTTTCTATTTCTATTTTTCTGTTTTGAACTCTATTGTTCTATATTACTTGCTATTTAACACCCAACTGCTCACAATTGTAATTCTATACAACAATGGAGCCAAAGACCACACCAATTGGACAACATGAAGCATAACAATAAAAATACATCTTTTATGGTTACCAGTCTAGATAGAAAAAGTAATATTCACTTTAAAGCCAGCATCACACAATTCAGTGACATACCCATGACAAGGTGCTCTGTAACGTGAATTAAATTTAAAATATATTCTGCTTCCACCAGTGCCCTAGCACATGGAGGGTATCTATTGAAAATCATGGGTATCAAAGACTCCAGAAAATTTTATTTGTGAATATTTATAAAAGAAATATTAAGTCCTTCAGCTAATAGCCTCATTCCACTTCTGCTTTCTTTACCCTTTCAAATGGATCTTTGGCCCTCCTGAATTTGTTTCAACCCATCGTCAGTTGCCCGTAACTATCTTTGTATGTGGGTCATTTGAGAGGAATGTGATAGTTGGGTGAAATTGCCAAGCAGGAGAAAAAGAGGTAGGTAAAGGCTTGTGAGTTCCCAGAATCTAGGTAGTGATCTAACTCATTGGGGAGATGATAGGAAGGGGGAGGACAAGAGCTACGCACAATAACTAGGGACACAGACATTAAGCATATGGCTCATGTTGGGGTCAGGGAGGCCATCCCAGCAAACCAACACAAAACTGCAGAGCTGTATTTAAGGATGCCATCAGTGGAATTCCATGCTTGCTGGTAATCCCTTGCAGGGAAGGACTAAAAGAAATGACCAGTTCAGCAGCAACATGCCCATGACAGCCATTTTGCATAATACAGGGAAGTACAAAGGTCATATGGTGTGGGTTAAGAACAAGAAAGTGGAGTCACCCTTATTTCAGTCTTCTACCCAATTCAACTATGAAGGAGAGTGGAGGATTTGGAGAGACAGGAAGATACAAGATTTGTGTTGGTTTGCTGGGATGGCAGAGAAGATATGGAGTTGTGTAAATACCCATGGAAAGAAGCCTATGCCAAGGGAGTGGTGAAAGACAGAAGTAGAAAGACTAATAGATGTGGGTGAAGATCTTTATGAGGCTGGGGTAGGGACAAGGGTCCAGACCCAGAGAAATAATAGCCCTCTGTTTAATGGTAGCACAGAAAGGAAATGGATGGAATAGAGGTTCAGGCTTCCTGGAAGAAGCAGTCAGAACATCCTCTGGGGCCTGTGAAGAGGAATACAAGGTCATCTCTTGAAGCAGGGAGTAGAGGAAAATTCAGGAAAATGATAAAGGTCTGAAAAGGCAGCCCTGGAGAACAGGAGGGAGTGTGTACCCCAAAGGATGTTGTCTTTTCTAGCAGGACTCAACTGGCATAGAGTCAAAGGGAGTGGCTGCCTGGGTTCAGGTAAGACATTACAAGTTGAATTGACCCTTTCAGTTGTAAAGTCTTAATTCCGGGATCACAGAAGTGACCTTATTTAGAAATAGGGTCATTGTGGATATAATTAAATTAAAATGAGTACACTAGGTTGAGCTGTAATCCAGTGCAACCAGTGTCTTTATGGAGAAGGGAAATTAGACATACAGACATTTGCACTGTGAGAATCTGGGGAAAGATGAACACAGATATCAGGGTGATGCTGCTGTAAGCAAAGAGATGATGACATGGTCTCCAATCCATTAGAGGCAAAGAAAGAGGGACAGGGATTCTGTTTCACAGCCCTAAAAGGATTCAAATCTGCTGATACTTTGATATTGGATGTCTGGCCTCACAAACTGTGAGTCTAAAACAATCTCAGGAGTTTAAGTCTCTAACCTTGTGGTACTTGTTAAGGAAGCTCTGGAATTCTGATAGAAAGGGGTTGGGACATTTGTTTTAGTGTTCCCCTTTTCCTCTCCAAAGGCTTTACAGAAACATTTTGAGGATACAGTATTCTTGAGGAGATAGCCTCAGGAATACAAGGTAGGTAAAAAAAGAGTGACAAAAATCTCCAGAAGGAAGGGAAAAGATGAAGTGTGGTATGAAAGTGTTCCTTCGGCTCCCAAAGTGGTAACTGTAATTAGACCAGAGGATCACAGCTTCTTAGAAGGTCTCCACTCTACCCACCCAGGATTTTCCAGTAAAGGTTAATCCTAGCCTCTGGGTCCTTGCTACAAGGATCATGGTGTTACAGCCCAGATTAGAACTGCAACTTAGATCAGAGCCAAGGTATTTGCAAATCACTGGTTCATGGTAGGCCCTGGCTTTCATTTACATATGATAACCACAGACCTTAGATATCCTCAGAGGGACTTTCAAATGATCTGAGCCCTGTGCCTCTTCAAAGGACTGCATAACTAGTATGGATTTAATGGGCTATTCACCCCATGATTCAGCAATTCCTAGGTTCCAGCACTCGGAGAATTCGCTCATTAGCTTTGAGAGGCAACTTTTTAATGGAATAAAATAAGGGAAAAGCGGGTTGTGGTTTCAAAAGTTACTGTGATTAAAATCATATGGACAGCTGCTGTTCAGTGTAGTGTCACCCAGTGTGAATGAAAACGAATTTTCTGTCAGCAAGCCACTGGGCTATGAATTCTGTTTACTGTATAGAAGATCTCTCTGCTCCTTTAAAGTTTTCAAGTAGTGTGTGAATATATAGCATTGGTAGAAAATGTATTTCTTAAAAAAAAATCCTAATTTAAAGAATAACTTTTTTTTCTTCATTGAAGAAAATTTGGAAAATACATTTAAGCAAATATCTTTTTAAAAAGCAGATAATCTCTTGAGTTTTAACATTTAGGGTGTGTATCCATCTGGTGTCTTCTTCCCTATGCATGCATATATGTGCATACATTTACTAAATTGGAGTCATACTGTAAATACAGTTTTCAAACTTGCTGTACTTAACATATCCTGACCACAATTCCTATGCTATGGAGATACTCTTTCAGTGGTCTACCATGTGAGTTATCATAATTTATTTAATTGATCTCATTTCTTTGGGAATTTAGATTGATTTTCAGGTTTATACTATTAAGGATGATTCAATGTACATTTTTTGATATGTATTTTTTTTTAAGCCTGAAGCTTCTGGGTTTGCATTTTGATCCATTGAAGGTCGGCCAGGTAGTGGCGCTGACATCTAGGTGCAGAAGGCTGTCAGTGCTCCTGTCTCTCTAACTGCCTTCTTTGTACACTAAATGCATGATCCTTGGAGGAGGTCACTGTCTGATCTTTACTTGAGCAACCTTGGAAGGGAGTTCATACCAACAAAATAGCCTTTGGAAATGGCTGCATGGAAAATGGGCCTAAGTGCGGAGTGCAATTAGAAGGAAGTGCAATATGAGGGGGTGGTGCTCAGGCCCTGTACTGTTTCCTCCCCGATGAGGTGGGGCTGTGTGACTCACAGGAGAAGGGGGTGCGCTCGGGTGTTTCTGCTCCCCCTTCTCCATCCTCTCAAGACAGAAAATTCATAAGCTGTTCTCAGTGACAGTTGTGCAAAATGAAAAGCTCTGTGAATGTGTGGAGAATAGATTATCCTGACTGCTGTTAAGCGTTTGACAAATTGGGAGTTTTGTCATACATCAAAGAACAATAGAGGGAGAATAAGGAACGATGTGCATCATATAAATACAACATACCTGATGGCTCCCAGCATCATTTATCTTCCTGGGCGGTGGGGCTCAGGAGGAGCACCGGAAGACGAGTGGGAAGAGGGAGGTCACTGGCCCCAGGAGGCTTTGAAAACCAACCCATGATGAAGATCAAGGTGTGCGTCAGGCTATACCAGGGCATTTAGGGGGTTTCTCATTGTGATTTCTGAAACTAGGGAGAAATTCTCTGAGTCTGATAGGAAATGGTGTCTGTGAAGCTACTGATGGGCCACACAAGAGTCTTATGTACTCCAGCACTTAGAGGAATGGATACTGATCTGCCTGCAGTCTGGTAGAGCTATGTCCAGATGTGGACACAATGGGAATGTGGATGGATGGCTGAGAGGCAGGTCTGTTCCTTTTTTTTTTTTTTCCCCTCCCAGCCATAGCTTCTACCACCCTTAGCAGAAGGAATGCAAAGCTCAGGGGGGTGGGGTGGAGCTCAGTCTCAGGACTCAGAAGAAGAGCTTGCATAGAATGTAGAGTGGCTTCCATTCCAGAGGGCAGCCATGGCCCTTATGGACAACACAAAGAGAAATTTGCGGAGAAGGCTAGAGGCAGCAAACAAACTTGAAGGTTGGGCTGGTTGTAGAAGAGGGGGAGGATTTGAAAGTAAGTCTTTGCATCCCTTTAGCAAAGGGGCAGCCTTTGGTAGCTAGGAGAATCCACCTCTTCAAGCCTCAGTTTTGTGACTGTGAGCTGGGATGGACTGTTGGCATATGTTATAAGATGAACTAATAGAGCATGTCTTATGGGAATCATGGAAAGGTTCTAAATCTGATTGCAATAATGGGCACACGACTCCGTGAACATACTAAAAAGCTTTGAGTCACACAGTTCTGATGGTTGAATTATATGACATGTGGATCATGTCTCAGTAAAGGTATTATTCCTCCCAAACCAAGAAAAGGAGACAAAAAGTGTCTGGCGCACAGCATGGGGAACTTATTTATATAGACTTGAGTTTCTTCCCATCTCACAGATGCCTGTGGAAAAGGTTGACAAGCCCTCAGTTCTCAGCTTTCCAAGTTCAAGTCTTTCTATTCTGCTCCTTAAAATATTGTCTTCATTCCAAAAGCAGACACCCAGTCTTCATGTAAGCCCAAAGTGCTTACCACAATGACATTCTTAGTTAGATAATCGTGCTCCAAAAATGCTGGGGGTGTGAACTAACAGCCCAGTTTCCATCAAGTCAATTCCTTCCCCATGTCTCGAGAGATCATTCTTATGTATCTGAGTGTCTATGTTGGGTCTGCATACCATATTGCAGAAGAATTTGCTGAAAGAAAAAAAAAAGTGGTGGAAAAGAAGTCCTTTCTGCTGTCTACCACAGATTTTCTTGTAGTAATTGAAGCCTGCTTCCCACTGCCTGTCTGAATTCTGGCATCTGTTGAGGCTTGGATGCCTGGAGTCAAATGGAATAAGTGCCTCTTTGGAGAACAGCTCCTGGAGGCCACTGCATATTTGTCACATGTCAGTGGCATCTGCATATGGATGTGAAATGTATATTTAAAAATGTGCACACACTTGACTGCACCCATGTCCTGCTTCAAATGTGTTTATCCAATTGTCCATCACAGGCCCATCCTGAAGGTTTGGGGGATTAGGGGCTGGCTGACCCCTTCACCTTTGTCTGCCAACCTACAGCCTCCTCAAGCATGGGATGTCCCCTGGTCACCCTTGTGACTTCCTCCTCCTCCTGGGAATGAGAAGGCTGGAGGATTCAGCTTCTTGGCTGGTTTCCTGGCTCTGGAGATGGATTTGTTGCCTTGGTAGAAGGAAAGGGGAAGCCACAGCTACTATAGCAGCCAGCATAAGGGTAGCAAGGGGGTGAACATAGTGTTTAGAGCCAGCAGACTTGTTTTTGAGTACTGGTTGAGCCACTTAGCTGCCCTGTGACACCGGGTATATCAAGTAGATTCTCTTGGCCTTAGACATAAAAGACAAGGTTGTAGGTTACTCAAGGACCCCAGATTTATGCTTCAAAATATTGAAAATGATGGGTTCCATAGTCCCCTTTGCGAGCCTATCTCAGAGATCTAAAGATCTCCAGTGGGCTCTACCTTTTAAAGATCCCAACAACTTCCAATAGTCTCCTTTAACACATGTGCATTTGAAGAACACTCAAGATCCAAACTGTAGCCCCAATCCTATAGCAATAACAAGTTGAAAACATTGACCCCCAACTTCTCCCACTGTGAAAGAGTCTTTGCCCCCTTCCATTGTGGTGGGCAGGCTGTGGCTATTCCTTCCTGTGGAGAAAAATCAGAGTAATGCTTGCAAAAGGTTTTCTCCTAAGTCTCTTGTTTTCATAGAGGTACTCTTTTTTCAGAATTAGCCTCTGAGCAGTGAAAAGAATGCATCACATGACAAGACACATGCCTGTGCTCTGGGTGATGGTCCCAGCCCAGATGACCTTCAGCCACACCAACAAAAGCACAAGTCGTGTGAGGGAATAAGACTTATTGGAAATGTATTCCTTCAGCCCCAACTTCCCCAGCCTTGACCAGATACCCAAGTTACCCTGGTGATCCCATTCTTCTCAGTTGATATCCCAGACACTATAGAGTAGAAAAAAGCATCCATGCTGGATCTTCCTAGTGTCCTAAGTTAGTGAGCTCTTAACTATTGCTTTAGAATTGTTATTCACTGACTGTTTGTACCCCCCACCCCATTCCCATGTTGAAGCCCTTTGCCCCAATGCGATGCTGTTTGGAGGTTGAACCTTTAAGGAGAAATAATATTAGAAGAGGTCATGAGAATAGAACCCCTATGACAGGATTAGCACCTTTCTAAAACATGAAAAGGCACCAGAGCCAGATCCCCCACTAGTCTCTTTCCTCCTGCACACACCAAGGAAGTGCCTTGACAGTACATAGCAAGAAGCAGTGGTCTGTGAGCCAAGATTAGCCTTATCGTGCTGGGATCTTGATCTTGAACTTCCAGCCTCTATAAGGATTAGAAAATAATTGTGTACTATTGAAAGCACTAGGGTATGGTGTTTCATTAAAACAGTCAAGCGTACATCTGTGTAGCACCAGAGATGTAAAATTGTAAAATTGCTGTTTGCAATTTGGGCCTTTGGTCATCATAGAGGTAGCCTGCAGAGTGTGAACTGGTCATAGTAAATAACCTTCCAAGAGAGAAGTGTGGTTCAAACTGGCATTCCTTGGTAGATTGGAGTTGGCTTCTGTCTCTTCCCAATGGCCACTGTGACATACCTTATCTAGGATAAGGACTGGGCTGAGTTAGCAGACAGCTGGCATGTGGGGGATGGGGGGATGGGCGGATGGGATGGATATGCACCTGCACATACATATGTGTGAGTGGTAGGAGTGGCATAGAGGAAAGCTCAGGAATGAAGGCACTCAGCTCCTCTGGAAGGACTCGCCCAGTAACCTTCTGCCTTCCTCATCCTGTGCCATGTGAACAGCTCAGAATTGTTTATCCTCAGTTAGTCTCCTTCCTCCCACCCTGAACCAAATCAGAGCCATTATTCAAGGACAATGGGGTCCTATGGTCCTTTTCATTCTGCAGCAGCGAGGCAAAGCTGACAACACGGGTATTTATATCACACCCTGGCTTTCCAGAGGCCTCACATTTACTAATGAATTAATTCTCCCTAACAACATCCCTTTATTAGAGTGGCATCACAGTGTGTTCATCAGACAAGGGCACTGAGGCAGTGGCTGAGGCTTCTCCTTATCCATGAGATGGCCAGCTGTGGCCATTACAGGGTCATATGAGGCATGTTGTGCCAGATACAGAGAATGGGACAAGGAACTTGGATCTGAATGGGAATGAACCCTGTGGTTATTCTTCAGATGGAAGAACTTGTGCTTGGAGTCTCTACTTCTCATTTGTAAAACTGGGAGAGCAAGGAATCTAATCATGTGTGGGTGTTTTGGTTTTTTTTTTTTTTTCATGATGATTCAGTGACACATGTGTTTTGGAAAATTAGTTAAAAATGTGTTACATTCTTTTATGCTGTGGAATATTTAATGATGCAAAGATGTGTTGCATTCTTTCATGTTGTATTTGTTTAATTTTGTAAAGCTGTGTTACTTTGCCTGTCTAAAATACTTGATTGGTCTAATAAAGAGCTGAATGACCAATAGCTAGGTAGGAGAGAGAAATAGATGGGGCTGGAAGGCAGAGATAATAAATAAGAAAAAAAGAGAAAAGAGCAAGGAGAGAGAAGAAGAGGAGAAAAGAGGACACCAGGGGCCAGCCACACAACCAGCCATGGAGTAAGAAGGAAAGAAAGATATATAGAGTAGAGAAAGCTAAAACCCAGAGGCAAAAGGTAGATGGGATAATTTAAGTTAAAAAAAAAAAAAAGCTGGCTAGAAATAAGCCAAGCTAAGGCTGGGCATTCATAAGTAAGAATAAGTGTCCCTGTATTTATTTGGGAGCTGGGTGGCAGGCCCCCCCAAAGACCAAAGAGTTAAAAACAAACAAACAACAACAACAAAAAAGAAACCCGGCTACACACATAGGACATTTCCTCAGCTGTGACATATGCATAGGCATACTATTAATGTGAGTGCAGGAAAGATCTGCATTGTATTGAGGGTGAAAAGCAGAGGATGCAGTGAGAACCCTCAAATTTTCCTGGAAGATATTAAAGTAAAAGTAAACACCTGTAAACCTCTCAGACCCCAGACCATTCAGGTTCCCTTTCCCTGAACTCTAAGCTCCACAGAGTCTCTTTGTTCCCAAATGCTACTCTTTACTCTCATGGTGGCTTTCATGGTTCAGGGATGCTCAGGTTCATTCATTTATTCATCTGTCCATTCATTCACTTACTTTACTTTTGTGTATGGTGGAAATAATTTATTCTACTAAGAATAAGAATTATCATTGATGGGTGATTAAAAAAAAAAAAAACCAAGATTTCAAGGTGCTGACCTGCAAGGCTCTACCTGTTGGTTCTGAATCTTGGATTTTTTTCCCCAAAATTTGTGTCAACTTGTGATGGTTTTATTGTTAACTTGACTGGAGATGTGCCTCTGGACGTACCTGTGAGGTAGGAAGACCCACACTGGATGTAGTTGCCACTATCCCATGGGTCGGGGTCCTAGAATGAATAAAGTAACTAGCTTGAGATTGAGAACTCTGAGCTGGAGCCCCATCCCCTTGGCTAATTTCCCTAGAGAGAAAGGTAAGCAAATTGAAGCCCATAACTCATCCTTCTCTACTTCCTGACTTCATACACAGTGTGGCCAGCAGATTCATGCTTCTGCTAGAAGCCACAGCTAGAGCCACTAGGACCACCAGGCTTTCCCTGTCATGATAGGCTGCACCTCAGTCTGGGCCTCGGTCATCCCTTAAAGTAGCTTTCATTAGGTATCTTGTCACAGTAAGAGAGAAGCACCAAAGCTTTTACTCATAATTGGTGGCTCAGCCATAACCTCCCTTCTAATGTCAAGTCCTTACAGAAGAAGTTCCTTATATCCTCCTTGTATCTATTACCCACAGTTATTTTCATTTTGATATGCAAACGTGAAGTATACCTTCTTAGCTATTACTCTTGGTATAGTTTAATGGCAGTAAGTGCATTCATAATGAGGTATAGTCATTAACAGCATCCATTTCCACAACTCTCCTCATCATGCAAAACTGAGACTGTACATACTCATTAAGAATTCTCCAATCCATGCTTCCCCCCACCCTATGCTAGCCACTGTATTTCCTGACTATGATTTTCACTATTCTAGGTGCCTCATGTCAGTGGAACCATTGAGTCCTTTTCTTTCTGTAACTAGCTTGTTTCAGTTAGCATATACCTGTGTTACCATGTATTTCAGAATTCCCTTCCTTTTTAAGGATGAATAGCAGTTCACTGAATGTGTATGTCACATCTTGCTTTCCATCCCTCTCTCTGATGATGCCTGGGTTGCATCATCCATGGTTTATTGTAGGCAATTCTTTGTGAATGTAGGTATGTTCAGGGATTACTTTTGACTCCAAATGGATGGTTCTATCTGATGGATGTTTGTGGCAGCTGATCACAGCACTTCTCCATGGTAGGCATTCATAAAGCAGAAATTACTAAGTTATAATAGTTAAGCAACCCTGTATGTATGACAGAAAGATCCATCATGCTTGGGGAGAGAAGAGTGAGCCAAGGGGATGGGGCTCCAGCTCAGAGTTCTCAATCTCAAGCTAGTTACTTAGCTGTTTTGAGCCTTATTTTTGTTACTTATTAAAAAGTAGGGTTGTGCTTTTGGCCTCATCTGCTCATTGCCTATCTCTTGCATGTGCAGTCAATGAGAGGACACAGTGAACATATTTTATCAAACAAAAGGCATTAAGTGAATGACAGCTGTCATTCCCCCAAGGGCCTGGCACATAACACATGCCCAACAAATGTTGTTTGAATTAATGATCATTTACTTAATTCTGCAAGTAGCAGACTTTATTTTTAATTCCGACTCTCTTTCCCTCAGACTGGCTTTGTTGTGGACCCTCCTTTGCAGGGATGTCCCTATTGTGCCAGTTCTGTTAAGTACAAGCAAGTGGACACACCTCCCTGTGAGACTGGGTGACCCCAGAAAACAACGGCATTGATCTTTGAATGAAGTAGACCTCTCAGGAAAGTAAAGGCAAAATAGTGGTAGTCACAAAGAGTTTGGGAAAATTGGGGTCCACAGAAGACTTAAGGGGACATATAGTATGAACTAAGCAGGTGTGTCTCAATTTTCAATGTACATAAGAGTGCCTGGGGATACTATGAAATATGGGCTACGGCTCTGTAAGAATGGAGTGGAGCCTGAAGTATTCTTCCTTTATATTCACCTTGTTTGGTGATATGATCGCATGCAGTCCACCAACTATACAATGAATAGCAAGAGCCCAACCTCTCGGCTGTAGAGAGCTTGAAAATGGAGATTTCTGAGCCACACAACACATATGTGATGTTCTGAGCTCCTGTTGTAAGGGGGAAGAGACTTCCTTTCCTTGCATCCATATGATTCTCCATAACGGCACCCTAGCAACTGTGTCTCAGGCCAGAAGACCAATCTTAATGTTCTTCTTTCTGTTAGTCTCTGAAAGGCTTGGCCATTTAAGTCAATTGTTCACAGACTTTTCCAGAAGTGTACTTTGCTCCAAGGTCTGAAGCAAATTTGGATAAGACAGTGATAAATGTGTGAAGATTAAGGCTGGAGGTTAATGGCTGGAGCTGAGTGTTAGCTCAGCTATGAGGAATCCTCTAGCCCTTGACTTTTCTGTAGAGACTGAGACGTGAGTAAATCAACACCCCACCCATGGGGCCTTGCAGGAGCTGAAGATGCACAGCTTCTCTCATTCAGGAGTTGATTAGCAGAACCTGGCCTTGCAGATCAGTTTCACAAGGTCTTACCCGGATTTTGAATCTCTGTCTGCCCCAAAGCATGACCAAAGATCTCCCCACTGCAGGCTGTGCCCTGAGGGTCAGTCCTGGTTTGAAACACAAAGTGACCAGGTGGATTCTGATCAGGTCTACCTTTGACCAATTGGCCCATCCTTACTGGCTACAAAGCAGATATAATAGGAATCTTTATAGCCAGACTTTCTTTGGACTGCCAGCTCCCAAATAATGACACAGAGACTTTTTATTAATTATGAAAACTTGACCTTATCTTAGGCTTGTTCCCAACTAGCTCTTAAAACTTAAATTAACACATTTATACTAATCTACATTCTGCCATGTGGCTCATTACCTCTTCTTCGTACTGTACATCTGACTTTCTCTGCATCCTACTGGCAAATCCAGCCTCTCTGATTCTTCTCCCAAGTTCCTCTCTTTCCCCTGAAGTCTAGTTTATCCTCTCCTGCCTAGTTATTGGCCGTTAAGTTTTTTATTAAGCCAATCAGAAGGTGCCTTGGCAGAGACACATATTCACAGTGTACAAAAAGATTATCCCATAACATTTCTTTTTTAATATTATTTTTATTTATTTTAATTTATTTCTTTTGCTGCCCACTATATCTATAATTGATTCTTAAAGGACTCCTTGAGCCTCTACCCATTTTTTTTTACCATTTGGTTCCCACCTTGAGAAGTCCTATTACCATGCCTATACTTTAGTGACACACAGACATAGAGAGATGATAGATAGATGTTAGACAGATATAGAAATAGATAGATAGATAGATAGATAGATAGATAGATAGATAGATAGATAGATAACCCCCTTTTGATTACCTCTCTTTACCTTGACTGCCTTCTAGCTGGCTAGGAGTCCCATGATCTACTATCCACTGTTGCCAGTTTGCCCTCTTCCAAGGCAACCCTCTGAATTAGGTTTCATCCCAGAGACTAAATGAGTTGCTTTCTGAGCACCCAGCAAATTTCAGGGTGGGTAGGAGGCTCCTGACATGTTCCATCACCCATGCCAATGCAGCCATAGCAGTTAGGAGAACTATGCAACTTAGCATTTTCTAGAGAATAGGGTAAAGAAGGAAGACTTGGCCAAAGAAGGCCAGCTCAGTAGAGTGTCCTAGGAGAGAAGGAAGATTGGGCCATTCCTTCTCTCCACCTTACCACTTCTTTTCCTTCTAACAGGCTCATTTTGAGCAGCTGTTGAACTTTGAAGGGAACAATGAACCCAGTGGCTTTTAGTGAGTGCTCTTGTGACTCTAAAAAAGAAACAGCATCCTTTACTGGGCACTTTTCCTTAACTGAGTCATGAGGGGGCTCCTGAGCAGAGTGGACCCTACAGATAGGAAATAGGAGAAAGCACAGGGAGAGGATGCCCTTGCCATGCGACACAAGGCAGCAGAGAAGGGGCATGGCAGAACGGAAGTCGGGGTTTGTTTTCTTACCTAGTGTATCTTCATTTTGATTTTTCTGTAGCGACCTTCGTTCCTTTGGGGCAGCAGCTGTAAAGCTTTAGAGTTTATCGACTGTAGAGACGTGTCTGGCTGTTAGAACCATGGAAATGTTTATCAAGCCTGATGGGTTGGATTACTTGGGGCTCAAGCACCCCCACTTGGCTTCCTAGGGCTTTTGTGCACTGCAGGAGAAGGAGAGGACCTCTTGCAACACTCTTTTGTCTTACATTCTCCTCCTCCATGAGCATAGACACTCACATTGGTGCAGGACATCAAGAGGCACTTGTTGATGGGCTCATTTGATTAGATTCTGAAGAGAAAGGAAGGGACAGGGGCATCTTTCCTGCCTTCTTTAGTCCCAGGAGTGCCCGGGTGAGTTGACCTTATATGATCAGGAGAAATAAGACAGAAGGATGCACTGTCCCTGTGGTATTATAACCTCTGTTTTATGAATTAAAAGACTGAATCACCTAGTATTGATGAGCTTTAAAGCATTCAAAGAAACTAGATTTCTTGTCTCAAGGACAACCATATGGCTTTCCCATCTCAGGCCCAGCATCAATAAGGCAGATGGGTATCAGAATTCAAAAGACCCCATGTATTAATGGGGTGAAAGAAGGAGACAAAATATTTTAAATGTGTGGGTTCTTAACAGATGACTCTGTTTAAAAGACTAGGACGTGCAGAGGCGGTAGGAGACTGGGGGAGTGATATTAACTAGAACATCGTTGACTCATGGCCATCAGCTTCTGCAGGAAGTCCTGATTAGGCCCACGGCTGCCTGATGCCACCTGCAACATGAGCATCATTTCTGTTGTTAGCTCCTAACTGCTTACACACATTTGCGTGTTTGTCTCAGTTTCCTTACTTTTCGGTATATTTATTTGCCAATCCCTTAGTGTCTGATTTGTTCCTATAAATATGTTCTTACCATAAGAGAAGGGCAAAAGGAAGGAGATACTGGTTCCATGGCATTTGCTGAATCTGATGTTCTTACAGGGTTCTCAGCCTAAGCAGCTGGGGATTCTTAATGGAAGAGTCTAGAAGGTGAGTGGAGACTGATTACATGTTATTTGCTCTAATGCCCTGTTCCTCAGTGTCTTAGCCAACATGTTTAGGGAGATAAGCAAGAAATGTCATTCTTGTCTGTCTACTAAGTGAAGTTTTGAGGTCTAGCATTTATCACAATCTCCAGGTTCCCTCAAAACACATTCTATTCATCTTCCCCCTTCCCCATTCTCCACTTTGTACCCACAATGAGTTTCTGAGAACATAAATCAGATCATGTCACTCCCCTGCTTTCAGTCACCTCCAAGTTTCCTATTACATTGTGCATAAAATACAAACTCCTTTCCGTGGCCTTCAGAGCTTAGCAGGACCATGGCCCATGTCTCAGCAGCCAACCACCCCTCAGCTCCTTACCCCCACCCCTGCTGTGGGCCGTGTTCCAGCTGCACTGGCCATTTCTGTTATCTGAACTCTCCCAGCTAGTTCTGCTGTTTGTTTTGCATGATGCTTTCTTTGCTTGGAATGGGCCTCAGTTCCCACCTCCTACCCCGTCCCATCCCCACCTTGCCCACTAACCCTGACAGTCACATGGCTGATGAAGCTCTTGGCTTGGCTAGTTCCCTCTCATCCCCTATACTACCTTGCTGATGTGTGTATCTTGTGTGTTTTCTCCACTGCACTGATCTCTCCCTGAATTTGTGTACATCATTTGTCTATTTCCCTTTTTAAACGTTTAATATTTTTGTTTGTTTGTTGAGACAGGGTTTGATTATGTAGCCCAAGCTGGCATTGTACTCTTTAAAAAAAATGAAATATTACAGTTCATTTTCATTTGAGATAAAAAAGACAGAAAAGCATTTTACATGCTGACTGAACTCCATTATCTTAGATCATACAAAGTGGGCTGTGCCTATTCTTAACTATGTCACTTGCCCTATTTTTTAACTTCTCTGTGCCTTGATAACCTCCATAAGTACAATGGAGGTATTACTAACTAGCACCCACATTTTGTCATTAGCATTTAGTGCAAGGATATTTGTAAAACTTTTGACCAGTGTCTCACCCCTGATAAGCCCTGAATAGTGTTGACAGCCCATATTATTATTATTTTGGTAATTCTTATGCACAGGTGACTCTTCTGAGAGTCCTTTAAGGGTAATTTGATAATATACAGGTGTTATCTGAAATCCTCTTTTTCTCGAATCAGCAGGAGCTGTAAGGGAGAGTTTGTCTGTTGCATATGACTTTGGAGGATAGCAGAATATGCATCCATTGTGTACAAAGGAGCATAACGTTAAAGGCAGAGAAATAGCGTGTGCTAGCGCTACAAACAGAGTTGTAGAGAAAACCACCCACTAGGTTCTGCATGTACGTACACAAATACACACACACACACACACACACACACACACACACACACACACACACAAAACTGTGAGCTTATTGGCTAAATGGGAATGAATGACTAGGGGATGGGGAGGACAGCAAACAGTAGAGCCTGTAACAAGGCATGGAGCCCTCTATTATTTTAGTATCAAGGAAATTGTGTTTTGTTTTTATTTTCATGAATGACCTTAATTCATTTGTTGGTTGTTGTTGTTACTTTTTATTCCCAGCCAGTGTGTCTGGTATTCTCCATACCTGCATTCTGCTGGGCACAGACTGCAGCCCAACAGCCAGAATCTATAGCTAGAGAAAGAACATTCCAGAAAGGTTCTTGGAAGCCATGCCACCCAAACATGCTCATTTAACAATGAGAAAACTACGGCCAAGGAAGGAACCTTTATTTATTCAGTAATTCAGTAATGATTTATTGAGCCAGTCTGCTGTGCAAGGCCCCAAGCTAGGGGAGAAAATCAAAAGGAGCCATCCTCTCTTTCAGAGTGAAGCATCCACAATTAACTCTTATAAAAGACTACTTAATAGATGCAATATGCAAAGAGCTGGGGCCTGAGAATCATGAGCTTTGAGTTCCAATCTAAATTCCATCACCCTTTAAAAAAAAATCTAAACCCAGAGGAATTTACTGAGCCTTGGCTCTTTCATGTGTAAAATGTGGAAGATGGTGTCTGGACTGTGAATCTCACAAGGAATTTATGAGCACACAGATAATCCTGACACATGCTGATGCTTGATGGCCTATAAAGCAATTTGTAGAGGATGCTTTTGTTACTGGTAGGATGATAATTTGCAAACAGGGAATTGCGGCTGCAGGAATAATATAATGTGAAAATGAAAGGGATGGCTGTGGAGGTGGAAGGAGGATTGTGTTTTGGAGAGAGAGGAGAGAAGAGCAAAGGCTGAGCCCCAAACTTTTATTCTGAGGAGCCTGTTTTTTCCTATTATTTGGAATAAATGGGACGGGGCTTTTCTCCATGAGGAGTCATTCAGTCAGATGGCAGCTACCACACAATAGTATCTGAGCTTGTCTTTTGGGAAGCGTGAGGAAGAAAGAGAATGAGACTAGTGAGAGCTGGGATGGGCAGCCTTCTGAGGGTGCTACTGTTCAGGTGCTGACAGAAAGATCAGTTAAGGTTGAGAGAACAGCATAAAAATAGTGCATTTATTTTTTACTACTAAAACTAGATAGGTGAGGCTGGGTAACTTTATAAAGAAAAAAGGTTTATTTAGTTCCTATTTCTGGAGTTTTAAGGGCGTGGTGCCCGCCTCAGTTCAGCTCTGCTGAGGGCCTTGTGGTTGATGATGTTAGAAAATGAGAGCATAGATAGACCATCACAAGACAAGAAGCAAAGGACTCAGGAGAGTGGTCAGGCAATGCTTCTGTAAGAGCCTTCAAAAGAGCATCATTTAAGGGTCCTGGGAGAGTGATCTCCTCCCTCCTGAAAACATACCCCTGTGATCTTAAGATTTTTCCACTAGTCTCCACCACTTTCCAACATCCCTTCCCTGAAGGCCAAACTTCCAAAACCTGAACCCTTGAGAAACAGACAATCTCCAGATTGGAGAAGACATGGATGTGGCAAATTTGAGGAACAAGATATGGTTTAAAGTGAGGCCTGAAGTCTATGTGGGCATGGTTTAGATGGACCATTTTGCCAGGCAGACCTGAGCTAAGCCAGGAGATAGTGTGTGTGTGTGTGTGTGTGTGTGTGTGTGTGTGTGTGTGTGTGTGTATGTGTGTTGACAGGATAGTTTGGTGACACAAGATAACGATTATATGATTGCAAATGTAATTTACACACAGAGACAGCCTCCTTCCCATTGTAGCTGCCCTTAGAAGCTATACATGACCTTGTGAAGTGTGTAGAGACTGTCAGGGTGGGGATGCTGACAGCAATCATCATCTAGAGTGGCATATGAAGAATGGGTGCACTGTACATAGGACCCATTCAAATGAGCATCTTTCCAGGAGAAGAACAGCATACATCCTGGGGCTCCTTGGCTTTTGTGGTACCCCGCACTGTACTCCAGTTCTCTATCACAGGATCTCTCTTCCCACTTCAGAGAGTTAATGGGATCTTAAGGCAGGGGGCATTTCTTCCCTGAGGAGGGATAGATGGAATTTTCTCAGAAGACATGCATCTATTAAGCTCCTGTGGTTTATAGAAACAGTCCTGTGGATGGTGACAGCTGGGAGGGTGACATAAGCAATGTTTGTGGCACTTCCAAACGTTGCTATTCATGAACCTCAATTCCAACGTGTTCAAACCTGAAATTTTATCTTCTTCCTTAAGAATAGATGCTCCCTCTTCCGGCAAAGCCACCATGTTTTCATCCCAGTCATAGTCTGCTCATTGTCCTCAATGTTTTCCTGCTCTAACTCCCACCTACCAACTCTGCTTTCCCTACAGCTACATCACCGCTGCCTTAGGTCTAGGTCCTCCACATCTGACACCTAATAAACAAGATGAGCTGGGCTCACACTGCCTTGGTTATGCTCTTCACTTCTCTGCCTTCTTCTGATTGGTAGAATCTCTTACATTGATTTGCAAGATTCCAAGCTGCCAGCATTTTCCTTGTTTATTCACTGGACCACTTTGAAGTCTTCTTTAGGTGGCCTCTCTGTGGTGGGCACTGAAGGTTCTAGATGGAGCAGGGACATTCCTATCAAGGCCAATCCTACATGAACTTTAAAGAAGATGGAGCTGCAGATGAGGTTCAATGTAAGATACTAAGCGTAGATCCCTCCTGCCTCCTCCGTGGTTTCCCAGCACACTGAAACTTTGAGACAGTGTATGTTGTTTTAATCTGTGGGAATTGTGATGACTTACTGTGGAGGAATAGAACACTAATACAATATATGAAAACTGCCTTTGATAATTCATGCACGACTTATGCTCCTTACTTCTAAGCAAGCCCAATGTCTACATACATTTTTGTCAATATTAGATGTTGCAAGCTTTAAATTCTGGAGAATCTAAGATGGCAAAATAATGCTTTTAAGTCTGTAAGTTAGAGGTAAGACATTGCTTTCTGTTATCTTAATTTAAAAAATTTGTTCACTATATGGGCATAGAGCTATTTTGCCTACATGCATATCTGTGTACCACGTACATGCCCATGGAAGCCAGAAAAAAATGTTGGATCCTTTGGGACTGGAGTTATAGTTGTTAGGTGCCATGGGGATGCTGGGAGTCGAACACAGGTCCTCTGGACGAGTAAGCAATGCTTTTAACTTTGAGCCATCTCCTAGCTCTACTGTATTTTAATAAAAATTATTTTGGCTCATGACCAAATCATATCCTCTTCCTAGTTTTGTCCTTTGTGTAGTGATTTGTCTTAAGCATCTGTTTCCTCTGCTGGACATGTTGTTTATTGTTGTTGTTTTTCCTATATCGTTTATGTTATTTAGTGATCAGAGACATGGTTGCTCTTCTTCTGTAAGCTTTTAAAGTGCCATTCTGTCAGTCAGTATGGGAGCTTGGTTGATGAATAGTAAGGAGAGTCACGATAATATAATCCCATTTGCACAGATAAGCTAATGATGATAGACCTGAAGTACATTAAGGAGATGGCGATGGCAAGGTGAGGACTTAGCTCAGAGGACCTTCAGAAGCACCATGGGCAGGCTTTGATATTCTTCAGATAAGGTTCCTTACTAGCTGTAGCATGGTGGTAAACAAATTAAATAATAGAGTATTTTCTGGCTTAGACCAGTAGGTAGCAAGTTCACCAAGGAGCCTTTCTCTCATGGATGTGGACCACGAAAGGCTGTGGGCTTTTCAACTCCCACAGAGATCAGGAAGCCCATGTCTGTTGTCCTCACAGCCATACCTTTATTTCCAGTGGGTGGATGAATAAACTATTCCTGGAGAATGTTCTTCCTCCCTTCTAATAGGCAGAGGCTTTACTTATATTGTAATCCCTTAGCAGGCAGAGCCATGGCTTTGACACTGAGCAGATTGGCAGGGGTGTTTATCAAGCAAGCATCTACTTGGACATGCCTGGCACAGTGCAGATCTCCTTTTAAACAGCCCAAGCAGTCTTGTCTGTGGGCAGGGGTGTGGGTTGGATGAAGAAGCATTCTTTCTTGCAATGAACAAACCTTAGTGAGATGTTAAACATTACATGAAAATATCTGGCAAGAGGAAAGAAAGCGATTTGTTCTGTTCCAAGATTCTGGACAGTTCCTCAAACCATCTAAAAGGAAGCCATGCTGCCTACAGTGTGTAATTGCATAAATGAAGATGATCTGTTGGGCAGGAGATGTTTCCTCATGGGGCATTGGAAACTATTTGGACACTTGTTCAGTTGTCTAGCGTCTAGTGTGGGTAGAGGCCATGAATGCTCCTAAATGTTCTAAAATCCACGGAGATGGTCCCCAATAACAGAACTATGTGGCATCAAATGTTAACCATGATGAGACAGAGAATCCCTGGTCTGGTAGGAACAAGAACATTGTAGGGGCTGGAGAGATGGCTCAAATGTTAAGAACACTTGCTGTTTATCCAGGAGACCTGAGTTCGGTCCCAGAATTTACCTCAAGCAGCTACTTCACAACTACCAGGAGATTCATGAAAATATCTCTAAGCACTGTACCATGTCCTGTGAATATGGCCTCCCAGAATCTCTTCTTCCCCTGGTGTCTCTACTGAGTACTATTTTTCCCCTTAATGATGGGAACCTTGGAGTGGTTCAACACTATGGATATGAATCTCTCAGTTCACCTGCAGAGTTCTGGCCACAAGCAACACTGATTGTCCTATAGCTGAGAAGACTGTCCAAAAAACACATCTGTCTTTGAAGTAGGAGGATATTTCCTCAAACTCAAAATTAAACATCTCTAAACACTCACTGCTATTTGGCAAAGTTCCCATATCAGATCCAACACACCGAACACTGACACAGACTTCATCTTTGATTCTGAAGATGTATTTGCCCAATCT
Organism: Peromyscus eremicus; assembly: GCF_949786415.1. Taxonomy (NCBI): domain Eukaryota; kingdom Metazoa; phylum Chordata; class Mammalia; order Rodentia; family Cricetidae; genus Peromyscus; species Peromyscus eremicus. Next base: position 135,443,940 of record NC_081419.1, on the reverse strand, counting down.
ATATAGAAACTGTGTCTGGCAGGAAAGGTCAACTGTAGAAGGAAACAAGAAGCTGTATATTTGAAATTATGAGAGTGGATAAATATTTGATGTGTAGTAACTAAAGCTGGACATTGCATATATGTGGGTCACAACATACTTTGTGGATTCAGTTTCTTATGGGGAAGATAAAGCTAGAATAAATTAACATTAAATGCCATCTATGCATCTCTAGTATAATGTGATTCTTACAGATAATGGAGATATATGTGCACTCTATAAAGATGTTCAGGGGTTCTTCTGTTTGTTGTTTTGTTTCCAGATTGACTCCATAGAGCAAGGTTTTCTTTTCTTCTCTTTCTAATGGTTGTTGATGGTGGCAGTATTCTTTTCTATCCCAGGAGAGATACAGAAAAACAAACATTACAAAAAATAAGTATTGGCCTTAAATTGTCACTCATAAAGAATCCTGATGCCTATGTTCTGTTTCCATGAACCAATTTTGCAGAAAGAGATGTTTTTTTGTGTGTCTTGAGTCTGTTTCTCAGAAATAGTCTCCATGGGACAGGATCCGGATTGACAGCAGCAAATGGGATTTGCATGGAGGCAGCATCTCCAACCAACAATTCCGCAGAGGGTTCTCATCCCTCATCATTCTTAATCCCCCTTGGCAGGAGCTCCCACCCTCTTCTTCCTGCCTTTTGCCTCCCTCCCTTGGTGTCTGTCTCCTGCCTTGGCTGTTTTGACTGTTGCCATGCTGATTCCTTTGCAGGTGCCCATCCCCCTGTCCCATCCTTCCCCTGTGCTCTCTCTTATGGGAATTTCATTGACTCCTAAGGTCTTAACCACTGACTACAGACAATTCTGAAATTCCCATCTCTAGCTTCAGTCAGCCATAGACTCACTGGCCACTGAGATGAAAGTGTACAGTTTATCTCTTCCCAATAGTGGCTACTTGCAACAAAGGGAACAGTTCCGGTTATGCAGGGTAAGACACACAAAGTGGTATTTTGATGTATCTTGCTCCTTTAGATGATGGAGCAATCTCAGGGTAGCTTAAAATGAATCTATTCCTTGAATTAGGACCCTTTCTATAAACAAGATTTGATATCTCTGTAGCCTTTGTTGTCACTATTATCCTACTGCAAGTCCAAGTGATACCTCTTATTTCCTGTGTACTCTAAGGTTGTCTGCACATGTGAAATCTTCACCATCCACTAAACCTGCTTTTAATGGCTAGATCACTAATTCTTCCATCTCTGTCAGATGACACTCACCAATTTCCTTGGCATCACCCACTAATCTCCATGATGACCATGCAGCTGTAACCCCAATGCTTGGTTCTGTGCCTGGTCCAAATACGAAGAAACCAAAGCAGGATGAGGTGCTAGAGAGACACATGGAAGACAGAGGGGACAACTGCTCTAGAGAGATTGGCTCTCCTCCCTAGACCTTGAGAGTTTGAAGCCCGGAGGCTGTTAGAGGCCGTCTGACCACTAGAAGTAGGAATGCATCTAGTAGTGAGTGAGTAGGGAAATTTGGGGTACTCTGCTCTTTGGAGGAGGATTTTGATATTCTGTGATCCTTTTTATGCCTGAGCTGAACACCGAGTTGTAAAAGTTCATGGTGAACTTTTGGGCATCTACTTCTAACTGCCTGCATCTACTGCTACACACGACTAACCTGATTGATCAGTGGCTGCTTCTCACGCTTGGGGGATCTGCCAGCTACTTTTGTACCAATGGAAATGGAGAAAAAAAATAATGTTGGAGATGTTGAGGTCATTTTCATTCACAAAGATAATGAAATTTACTAAAGGTGCCCTCCTGTGAGCTAAGAGGAGAGACTGTCTTTTGGTCCTTGGCTTAGCATGGCAGGAGCTGATGGTACAGGCAGGTGGAGTTCTGTTAGAGATCAAGTAGACTGTCGAGACATTCTAAACTGGAGCTCTGTATGGGCCTTACCAAAAGTGAATGAATTCCAGGGAGCCAGACTCTCAGGGAAGCACTGTCAGGGTGAATTACCCTATCCATTCAAAACATGAGACAATGAAGACCCTTTTACTCACCATGTTCTAAAACTCTTGATAATGTTTTTTGTTTGTTTGGTTTTAGTTTTTTTGAGACAGGGTTTCTCTGTGTAGCTTTGCACCTTTCCTGGAACTAACTCTGTAGCCCAGGCTGGCCTTGAACTCACAGAGATCTGCCTGCCTTTTCCTCCCGAGTGCTGGGATTAAAGGCGTGTGCCACCACCACCTGGCAAACTCTTGGTAATATTAATGTCTTCATCTTCTCCAGATTAAGGAAGGGCTGAAGAACCAAAGCTGAATGGAGAAGGTCCTTTCCGCCTGGAACCCCAGGTGCAGGGCCTCTGAGCCAACATCTTAAACAGTAGCTCAGTGTGCCTCAGTAGGCCCTAGTGGACCCCAGGGTGCCTTAGTGTGCTCCAGTGCATCCCAGCATGCCTCAGTGTGCTCTTAGCTCTTTCTCTTTTAATTCCATGAGATATTTGTTCACTATTGCGGTGTCAAAATGGGCAACAGAATGGGGGGAAATGCCTTCTTTTCTGGGGAGGAGTTATTCAGAAATCCTTCCATGGTGTGGCCTAAGTGTCTGTCAGGATGGAGTCACTAGTGAGGTGACCATCTCTGTTATGATAGTGGAAGCTGCAGAGTGCCTTAGTACAAGGCTTGTATTTGTTCTCTACCTGTGCCTGGCTTACAACATACATTATATATTATCCTCACTTCAACTAACACTTTCATTGTCGTTGTCCCTGGTACCAGGGAGAAAAAAAAAAAAAAAGGCTTAGCAAGATGTGGCTTCTAACTTGCAGAGACCTGAGTCTAGGGTAGTAGGTCAGGAGTAAAACCCATTAGAACCATGCCATGGTCTCCCTGTTTTCTAACTGTTGGGCTATTTTATTGTTGCTTCAGTGGCCTTGTATGGCATCCTTAGTAACTCATAATAACAAATGATCACGAACATTTTGATTTTTTAAGGAGTGGCATGAGAAGTTACTGACAAAGTGGCTGATACATGTGGGTACCCAGACTCTCTCTATTTGCTAACCTCTCAGCTCACATAACCAGCCATTTGCCCTGTAATGGTTGACTCTAAACTTCATCCTCTCTTCTGCAATCTGCCACATCCAATATACCTTACTGAACATCAGCTGGGCATGGTAGTGCACACCAGTAATCTTCACACTCAGGAGGGAGGTTTCCAGACAGGAAGATCACAAGTCTAAGACCAGCCTGAGTTAAATGTGGAATTCTATCTCAAAAGAAGTCTGCATGTGTGGCTTTGGGATGGCTAGAGGGAACTGCAGCATCTTGGGATTGGGAAAGAGAAGCCACAGTTTCCAGACTGCCATTTTATGAACCTGTCTCCATGACATAGGCCTTTATTTATAGCTTAATGAACATGCTCCCTTTATCTCCATGTCTCCTTTCTGTTTTGACACTACATGACATTTTTAGGCAGTCATATTTATTGAAGCTTTTTTAGTGTTTCTGGATTTTGAGTAAAAACCTATAAAGCCTTTAGACATTCCCATGGCTTTGAAGAAATTTATTTTCTCTCTACCTTTCTTGTCTCCTAGGATTTCAATGAATTGGTTTTTTGCATTTAAATTTTGGTCTGTTTGGGGTTTGTTTTGGTATGCAGTGTGGAAAATGATGCATTTCTAAGAAGTTCCTCTTTGGGATGCCCCTTTAATAACTATGTTAGACCCCCATGGGATTCTGAACTTTCAGATGTTCTAATAGTAATGGCCAATTCCTCTGTTAAAATATTAGTTAATTGTTAAGGTTTCAGTGACTAAAGTATTAATATGATGATCTTTGTAGTGTATTTTGAAAGTAAGACAGGCTTTCTAATAGTTTTTTTTCCTGTATTTTCTCATTACTCTGTTTTCCTAAACCTTATAATGAGTTATGAGCTATATCTCTTCTATCATATTGATTGATGCACACTTCTCAAAACCAAACTACGAAGGCTTCTCCTTTGGGGAGCTCCCTTGATGACCTCAGGTTTACATGTGTTTCCCCCACCTCTGATTCATATCCAGAGAATCTCCCACACCCACCTTGTCATTTATCCATATGAAGCAGGCTTGTAATTGTCTATCCATCTTTGTCCCACTGAGCTGTGATCTCCTTGAGGGTAGGGATCAAGCCTCCTCTGCTCTCCCGTCTTTCCAGAGTTAGCTCATGCCTGGTGGACAGCAGGTGCTTTCTCCCATTATCAGCTGCATCACAAACCACCTGAAACCTAATGGCAGCACTATTTCACTTTGATTATCACTGTGTCGGTGAGTTGTGATGGAGTTCAGCTAGATGGCCTCACTCCTGGAGCCCTCTCTGTGGTTGCATCAGACAGTCGCTGGTGCTGGAATCATGGATGAGATTTCCTTACTCTCAAGTCAGGTGGGGGAGGCTGGCTGCCACTGGGACCTCAGCTGGGCCTGCTGGCTGAAGCCCCCATCACGTGGCCTGCATTTCTATAACATGGTGACTGCCTCCAAAAGCTGGAGGATTTGGCCGAAGCTATGTCATCCTTTGTGACTAAGCCTGAGGACTGTCACATCAAAGCACAGCTGCCATGTTCCATGGGCTGAGAAAGTCACAGAAGCCTGTCTAAGTTCAAGACAAGGGCACATAAATTCAGTGTCTTGATGGGGAGTGATAAGATCACAATGGAGTAAGTGGTATAGACATGGCCATTATCAGATAATATAACCCAATAATCGAGGCAGGGGCTTGTGAGTTCATTTTGTCTTCATATCATATCCCATCATATCATATCATATCATATCATATCATATCATATCATATCATATCATATATCATATCACATCATGTCTGCCCATCCTACTGTTGTATTAGTGCTCTATAGCCGGTTGTCAAATGGATACAAATGTACAATTGAAATCACCAGGATGATCCCATTGTGAGCCTAGACTTGACCTAGAACCTCTGACTGATGAGATAAGATAAGGTGCTGTCAGGAATGTTATTTGGTTGGTTGGTGTTTTGAGATAGGGTTTCTCTGTGTAGCCCTGGCTGTACTGCTGGCATTAAAGGTGTGCACTGCCACTGCCTGGCAGGAATATTTTTTGTTTTTTTTCTACATCTTCCCTGGCTGGAGGTGAAGCCAAATCACTGAGTTCCTGGAGAGACTTCCCTTCCCATCTGCATCACAGTTCCAGGAGCCACATGTGGCAACTTTGTAGCACAGCTCTTTGCTTTTTGATCATAAAGTTTTCCTCTTCCATTCAAAGTGCTGGATTATTAAAGTTTGTTTTTCCTTCTCTACTTTCTGAAGCAAGTGCTTTGGAGAAGATGGATGCACAAGAAGTGACATATTAAGTATTTCTGCTGGAATGTGGGGTTTCTGCTCAAATGGAAGGTGCCTTGTTTATGACTGGCACACAAATTGAAGAATGGAACTTGCTTTTTGCACAATTGAGTTTATCATTTTTTTGCTCTCAGAGGTGGCTCTTGCTAGTGGAGAAAGCTAAAAGGGCTTGGGGAAGCTGTCTGATTTGATTCTGCCAGATAAAGTAAGCAGGGTTGTGTGTGCAAACTAAAGAGAGTGAATGGAGAGTTCTACGCCTCGGAGGACCTTACTCATTGTTGACCAGTCGCATGGGTAGGAAGGTGCCAATAGCGAGAACAGTGTGGGATTGCTACCACTTGGGTCTTCGGGTCAGACTACAACTATCTAGTGGGTTTATGCCTTAGGAGATGACCCATTTTTTTGAAGGTCTTTGTTGAGATAGCCTTTAATATATATGGTAGAGCACAGACAGACTCTAAACCCGGATGTTGTAGACTCAAACCCTACTTTCCTTTTATAACAGCACATGTTACCCCACTTTTTAGTGCCACAGTGGTCTCATCTCAATACTGAGCCTCCTTCTAGAAGTTGCAGAACATTTAAATAGAGTTCAAACAGTGGCTGACATACAGTGAACTTTCAATCTGTGTTAGCTGCTAGGTTCACTGTTTTCTGACACTGTTGTTTAATTGTCATTATGAATCATCATCTGCTCAATGCTCTCTCTAGACCTACCTGTACAACTTCACATTATGCATATAATTTAAAAAATTTTAGTAGCAATATTTTTAAAAAGGAAACATTTTAGCAATATATTTTTAGCAATGTATTTTATTTAACTAATTTATAAAAATATTTTTATTTAATCAACATAGAAAAGTTCATGATAATCTGGGTCAGGTGCACCAGGACTGTAATCCCAGCTACTTAGGAGGTTGGGGAATGGAGGAACAGGGGATTAAGGATGGCCTGGGCTATGTAGTAAGGCAATGTCTCAAATTTTCAAAACAGTAAAAGAGGGATGGAGTTCTATAGCTCAGTGGTTAAATATGTGCTTAGACTGCATGAGGCTATAAATTCAGTTCCTAATCCACCGTACAATCATTAATGACATACTTTGCAATCTACTTCATATTAAGCTTTTGTTCTATGAGACCTAGTGCACTGTTTTCTACATCTCTCCATTGCATTAACCACATTTCATCCACTCCATAGTATCATGTGTCTGGCCACTGTCCCGCTGAGGACATAGCTCTGGTGGTTTGTGAGTACATGAATTTAACCACAGCAGACAGGGTGCCTACTGGGCTGGGGGTGGGTGTTACTCCTTACAAAGTTCTGTGAGCTGGCTATTTTATATTGTCATATAATTTAATTCTTTTTTATGAAGCAAAGTTGAATTTTATTAAGAGAAGGATTTAACACAGATTTAAGCACAAGCATTAAGGGCAAGAGTGGTACTTAGGAAGAGGACAGTGTATAGGCAAGGCATGGGTCTGGCTACTTAAGAGGGAGTCATATTTGAGTATATTACCAATATCCATATATATGGTAATTCTTATGGCCATCTTGCCAGCAAGTATTTTATACCCACTTTATAGCTTCAATAATAAAAGTTGAAGAACTAATTTTTCCACAGTTGCCCAGCTTTGAAGGGCAGAATTTGAACTCAGGTCTACAAGATTGAGGCAACTTCCTTATGGTAAAGTGGTAACTAGAAGATCACTTTTACTGGCAGAGCAATACAAGTCTGTCTAGCGCTGAGGCAGGGCTCACATACAGTACCTGCCCTTTTTACCAAGCCTCCTGTGTGACCATGTTTGAAGACAGCTAGGTCAGGACTAAGAGAACAACTGAGCCTGTGTCCAAAGTGAGGATACAGGATAAGTCTGGGATTTTAGCTGTGTCTATGACCTGTGTCATGACTTATTGAAAAGTTGGGATCAAGCTATTCATTGGCCAGACTCAGGGCTCATTCTTTCCAAGGATCAGAATTGATTCTGGGTCTAGTCTGTGGACAAGTCAAACTTTGGTCTGAGACTGAGTTCAGGGTTCTTCTTCAAGTCAAGGTCAGAACTTACTTTATGTCTCAAAGCTAAAGCAGTAGGCACAGTTGGTTCATAGAGGATTCACTGTTTTCTCACAATCCTGAGCCCATACTAGGCAGTGCCTTTGTAAAGTCAGGACATTACCCTTTCCCTGTCTTGGTGCCTCTATGGTGTGCCATATAAATGGCTGTTTGTGACCCTAGCTATAGTGACCTCTAGAGACTCCATAGGAGTAGCAGCTTGTCTGGAGAATGTTAGGGAGATAGAATAGTCAGACATCTCTGCTACCTTCACCCTGGATGGGAACAGTTTTGGCAGTCATATTGCATGTGACCCAGGAAAGGTGGGCTGGGTATTGTCCATGGAGTCAGTCAGCGCATTTAGAGGCCCATGACATAGCGTGTCTCTCTCCATGCCCACTACAGTCCTCACCTGAGCCCAAGCCTCCTGGCATTTCCAGATCAGGCTCAGATGGTTATGTCTGTTAGACTCAGCTATGTACTAGACAGGGAGCCTCAGGGGGACCTTCTGTCAGAGGTAAAGGAAACAGGAACCCTAGTCATCCAGACAGTTAGCACTCAGCTGGAAGAATGAATGAGGGGGCATTTTCAAATAAATCATTCATAGAAAAGCAAAGTAGAAATGGTGTGGGCAGTATTTTCTCCTTTACATAAGAAAGTAGGGCACATTCTCAACTATGTTCATAGCAGCATTATTTGTAATAGCCAGAACCTGGAAACAACCTAGATGCCCTTCAACTGAAGAATGGATAAATAAAATGTGGTACATATACACAATGGAGTACTACTCAGCAGAGAAAAACAATGACATCATGAGGTTTGCAGGCAAATGGATGGAACTAGAAAAAATCATCTGGAGTGAGATAATCCAGTCTCAGAAAGACAAACATGGTATGTACTCACTCATAAGCGGATACTAGATGTAAAGCAAAGGATAACCAGACTGCAACTCACAACTCCAGGGAGGCTACCTAGTAAAGAGGACTCTAAGAAAGACGCAGGGATCACCCAATGGATGAGAGAAATGGATGAGATCTACATGAGCAACCTGGACATGGGGGGGGGTGGGTAATAGAGGGCAAGGGTCGGGGGAAAGAGAGCTTAGGGGAGCAGGAGGTCCCAGCTGGATCAGGAACAGAGTGGGAGAACAAGGAAAGAGATACCATGATAAATGAAGACCACATGAGAATAGATAGAAGCAGAGTGTTAGAGAGGTCCCCAGAAATCCACAAAGATACCTCCACAATAGACTGCTGGCAATGGTCAAGAGAAAGCCCGAGCTGACCTACTCTGGTGATATGATGGCCGAACCCCTAACTGTCATGATAGAACTCTCATCCAGTGACTGATGGAAGCAGATGCAGAGATCCACGGCCAAGCACCAGGTAGAGCTCCAGGAGTCCAATCGGCAAGAGAGAGGAGGGATTATATGAGCAAGAGATATTGAGACGATGATTGGAAAAAGCATAGGGACAAATAACCAAACTAGTGGAAACACACGAACTATGAACCAATAACTGAGGAGCCCCCATGGAACTGGATCAGGCCCTCTGGATAGGTGAGACAGTTGATGAGCTTGAACTATCTAGGAGGCCCCCAGGCAGTGGGACCAGGACCTGTCCTTAGTGCATGAGCTGGTTTTCTGGAACCTAGGGCCTATGCTGAGACACTTTGCTCAGCCTTGGTGCAGGGAGGAGGGGACTGGACCTGCCTCTACTGAATCTACCAGGCTGAGCTGACTCCCCAAGGGAAACCTTGCCTTGGAGGAGGTGGGAATCGGGGGAGAACTGGGTGGGAAGGCTGGGGGGTGGGAGGAGGGAGGACAGGGGAATCCATGGCTGATATGTAAAATTAAATTAATTATAAAATAAAAATAAAATAAAAAGATTTTTTAAAAAAAGAAAGTAGGGAAATGAAAATACAAGGAGAATGGTAAGTAATGTAGGGAGATGCTCACAGTGGCACCCTGTGCTGAGGTTTCAGGCAAGCAGAGTGCTCTCCACGGCAAGCATGGCTTTCAAGGGTGGCCTGAGGAATATGAACAGTATCAGATCTTAGATAATGTCAGCCATTCCTAAGATTCAGGGTTGTATGACTCCCCATTCCCATGTCCAGTGCATGTCCAGGAATCAGGTTCCCCTTTAAGCACAGAGGGGAGTGTAAATGGTGGACTTAAACAGGGGAGCCGTTTGAAATGTCCTAACCTCCTAGATATGATTCCCTTGTGTTCTCATCGCTACAATGGGGGGTCAAAGGATGCTTTATGCATCCGTTCCTTGTTAGTTTGAGACAAAATCAAAAACAGGTTGTAAGAATCTAAAATGATGAAGCAAAACATCCCCATGTCATAGAAAAGATCATGCTACTCTGCGACAGACAGGCTGTTCTGATTCTAATGTGACGTGTCCCCACAGGCAGATGTATGTGAACCCTGGTCCCCAGCTATTGGCCCTTTTTAGGAATTTGTGGATTTTTTTGAAATTAGGACCTAACTGGCAGATACAGGACACATAAAACAGAAGAAGCACCCGTTCCTAGTTATAGCCACCCTTCCCCCCACTCCCATCTCCTCCACTCCCCAACCCCCATATCTGGTCACATTGCTGCTTCCTACCAGCCTCATATTTTTGCTGACATGCCTTCCCTACCATGATGGACTATGTATCCCTTTAAGCCATGTGCCCAAATCATCCCTCCTTTCCTTAGTTTGTAATGTTGGTATTTTGTCACCACAAGGAGGAAAGTAATTAATACAGACCGGTTCTGAGGGATGTGTCATTAGGCAGTGTAACACAAATTGCTAAATGGTCTTTATATATATATATATATATATATATATATATATATATATATATATATATATATATATATACCCAGAGCCTGGTATTGGGATGAATGCTAAAAGATCAGAGAGACAAAGGAACAAGCCACATCTTACCTCTAAGATTCCTCAGCCTGAAAAAAAAGCCTTCAGTTCCTGTCTCCTCATGCCTTATATACCTTTCTCCACCCTGCCATCACTTCCTGGGATTAAAGGCATGTGTTCTTCCCAGTACTGGCATTATAGGTGTGTACCACCACTGCCTGGCTCTGTTTTCTCTCCTAGACTGAGTCAATCTCATGTAGTCCAGAGTGGCTTTGAACTCACAGAGATCCAGACAGATCTCTGCCTCCTGAGTGCTAGGATTAAAGGTGTGTGCCACCACTGTCTGGCCTCTATGTTTAATCTAGTGGCTTGTTCTGTTCTCTGATCTTCAGGCAGATTTTATTAGGGTTCACAATATATCACCACAAGGCAGTGTTATTGTTGTGTGAACATCAGCATGAGTTTATGTATATTGAGATATGTAGTCTACTGTCGGTCTAGGCAATATGGCATATGTTGTTATATGTGCAGCCTATTGATAATTGAATTGTAACTAGGCAGCCTGCACCGTATTTCCTTTGGGGTAAAAGAGCTTTGTGTGTTTTGTTGTGACTGCCAGGATTCTGAAGCAAGTTCCAAAAAGTATTTGTGCATCTATAATGCAATTTTGGAGCATCGATGTGTGTACTTGACAATAATATTGAACACGCATTTAATTTGGACTTGTAAGAAATCACTGGTAATCCTTTTATGTTTCATCTTTACGGTTCTATATGTAATTATTTTTCCTTGCATGCTCCATGAAAAGTATCAAACAATTTAACCGTGGAATTGAACTGAATATTGATGCCAACAAACACTGTATATGTGTGTGACTGTGTGTGTGAATGTAATGTCATGTGTATATATGTATAAATATATATTCATGCATATGCATAACAGTATCTTGCCATGTTAAAAGTATAATTTAAATTTGCTTTAAAAGGGATAAATTATTCAATAAACTGTGTTGGAGCTTTTGACAACTATTGGTGAAAAATAATTATATTCCTACACTCAACTCTAAAATGTGCCTTCATTATTACTATGATTAAAAAACCAAAATTAAACTTGACTTAATGACATACTCCTGTGATCCCAGAACTCAAGAGTCTGAGGGAGAAAAATTGCTTGAAGCCAGCTAGGACGATAGTTCAAGACATTGTGTAAAACTTTAAAAAATGATAAGTGATAAAATAAAATATATTAAAATTGAAAACATGAAGCAAATTGAATGATGTATGGGCAAATATATATATGAGATTTTGTATAGGAAATAATTTATCTCCTGATTCTGCCTTGGTTTCTTCATGTTATAAGATTTCCTATCTTGTAAGGCAACTGTGGGGATTAAGTAATGTATATGAATTCTTCAGAAAAGCAATTTCCTGAAGAAATTATATGTAAGTATTAACTACTATTTAAAACATGTATCAAGTAGAGAAACTGAAATAAAATGGTAGATGAGACTACATAAAATGTTAGAATTTCTGAATATCAAGAAATAGAATACACAAAATAGAGTGCAAATCACACATTAAAAATTCATCCTCGATGACAGAAAATGGGAAATATTATGCATATGTAGAGTTATTTCAAGCCAACAAGGGAAGAGAGGCACACGAATGGTAGCTTTCTGAGGACAGGAGAAAAAAATCCATACTCATCTGCAGACACTCAGCACACACCTGCTGTGTACTGAATTCTCTGTGGGACGGTGGATGCAGCAGTGGCAGAGCTAAAGCCCTGTGCTCAAGGAACCTGCATCCTATTGGACAGTACACACACACACACACACACACACACACACACACACACACACGCACACACACGCAAGAAACCTAGTCCATGGAGAACCAAAGTCATTTCACTTTTGACAACAAGTAACCATGTTTATTAATGTTCCCACATAACAAATATTTTTGAGTGATTTTTATCACATATTCTGGATGATACAGGGAAATTAACACTCTCACACATTTGTAACAGGAGCAAGAACCACTGAAGCCTGACTGTTGGGAATTTTGTGCAGTATGTGCTAACAGATCTTGAAATGTGTGATTCTTACAGCGTGACGATTTGACGTATAGGAAGATACCTACAGAAGTAGTCAAAATGCATAGAAAGATTTCTATACAAGAGCAAGAGAGAAAACGGAAACAAATTTTCTTCAAAAAGTGTCATAATGAAAGCTACTTCTTATATGCTAACAAACATGTAAGCATAAAAATATAATATAGGTTGATGGGTTCATTTATTTCCCAATATTTATTGTTCATCTTGCCCCCAAAGCACTGCATAGGCCCAGGGAATACAACATTAGTAAATGAAGGCAGTGTTTCTGCTCTTTTTTTTTTTTCTGGGAATAAGACACAGTCTAAATTGACAGCAAATCCACAAACAAGTGTGCACGTGCACCTACTTTATATACTTATACAATGTATGTACAGTCAGAAAGATTGTGAAAATGCTATGAAGAAATCCAAGGCATATACAGGATGGAGGGGTGTGTTTCCTCTCAGTCACAAGGGGCTGGAGTGGAGGCACAGAATCTCTGCATTGGTCAAAGTGTCAGAGGGGATATGTCTGACTGATGCTTATGTATAGGCCCATGGGAAGCCAGGCCCATGCCATACTGACCTTTCATTGAACAGCATCCTCAAGAGAGGATGAGAGGGCAGGTCACATGAGAGGTTATAGAGAGTTGTGGGCCATTTTGAAGATTGTGAGGGTATTGAGAAGTCTGGTCAATACTGAATAATAACATTATATATGATTTTGTGGGTCAGGAATGTAGACAGAGGTCTACTGAAAGACTACATCATTGACTATGGTAGTTTGAATGAAAATAGCCCCCACAGGCTCATAGAGAGTGGCGCTGTTAGGAGGTGTGGCCTTGTTGGAGTAGGTGTGGCCCTGTTGGAGGAAGTGTGTCACTGGGGATGGGCTTTGGGGTTTCAGAAGCCCAAGCTAGGCCCAGGGTAGCTCCCTCTTCCTGCTGCCTGCTGATCTGGATAGAGAACTCTCAGCTGCCTCTCTAGCACCATGTCTGCCTGTGTGCTGCCATGCTTATAACCACAATAATTGACTAAACCTCTGAGCTGTAAGCCACCCCCAGTGAAATGCTTTCCTTTATGAGAGTTGCTGTCATCCTAGTATTTTTTCACAGCAATAGAACTGTAACTGAGACATTGGCCAACTGGTTACTTGGTGGAAGATTGAGCTGATTTTTAGAGAGTTTGAGATGACTCTTGGGTCGAGCTGGCTAGAGAGCTGAGCTCTGGTGGCTAGTCACCTGGATGCCTACATATATCTACTACAATGCTCTCTAGAATAGACCAAGTGCAGAATGGACTTGCAGGCTCAGTTGGAAGCCAAATTTAATCTACCACAGTAAAGGAGAGGGGAAAGGAGCCAAGGGACCAATGCGATTTTAGTAATTTAAGATTATGGCTTCATAGATATAATCACAATATTCAGCAGAGAAAATGACTGACTATGTTGTACAAATTTATATTTTCCCAGGGGAATATTTGTTAACTGATAACTTTTTATTAGTGAATGGTATATGAGGGAGGATAGTACAGCATGTGTGTGTGTGCACATGTGTGTGTGCACATGTGTGTGTGTGTGTGTGTGTGTCCATATACATATTTTCCTGGCCATTGGATGGAATTATCCTGAACAAGTGGTCCTGCAAGTGATCATTTACATTCTTGACTCTGACATAACCAGGGCTGACCCAGAAGTAGATGTTTGAACAAATGATTATGAACAGGCTAGTTGCTACAGTCATTTTTCCAGTTAGGTTTGTTGATCTTACTGAACACTCTCCCCAAGGCTCTGTTTTGACACTGTAAGCCTCTAAGGATGTGTTTCCATTGTCAAGATATGGTTCAAGATCACCTCTATTGATCCATTAACCAATGGAGTTGCAACATTGTTGTGTCAATCACTTATTCATACACTCAGCAAACAGCTTTGGACATATCAGGGAAAGGGCTCGTAAAGTGTCAGACAATGCTCTACACCCTGGGGTCAGAAAGATAAGTGTGAAAGATTATTCTTTTACTGTGAGCAGCTTGCTAAAGGAACAGAATCAGCCATTTCTGTTTCTGATGTGACCTTGACCAGGCTTTGTGTAATAACTCTATACATCATTTGGGATGGATGAAAGAAGAAATGAATGACAGCCATTGGGGGCCAGGTGTGTAACTTGAATCTATATTCTGACAAAGAAGCTAGAGGTGAATGTTCCATAGACTTCTATGTAGGGCTCAGACCTTTGAGCAAGTCTGGAGGAGGTAGAAGGGAACTTCCTCCATGCTTTCTTACATCTGCAATGTCTCTGGCCACACCAAACAAACCACTATAGGGCAACCACAGCCACCAAGTCACCAGTATCTTGAAGTCTGGGCAAATTTTTTTAAAGGCAACTTTTCTGCTCACTGAATCCATGCAGGAAAGAGCAGCTCCTGGTTGACTTGCTGCTAGCCCCTCCTGGTCCCCTAGAGCCATGACTTTGCACATCCTACAACCATAGGTGACAGCCAAGGAGCTGTGGGTCCCTGCAGGTCACATGTGACTCCCTATGATCCTGTATCTGCCCATTTCTCGACAATGAGATTCAGCTTGGCATTTCATAGTTAGCCTGAGATATCTAATAGTCTCAACCCTGGGTTTGAAGCACACTTCATCTTCCCAGGGAGACCCCCACCCCAGATCCTGCCTCCAGTCACCAGCAAAAGAGGGCTACACACTGCACCAAGACAGGCACTCCCCTTCCCTTCTCTCCACAAAGCAGGTCTTATTCAGATCTCCCTCTGAGGGTCTGGGAAGCAGGGCTGAACTGATACTCCACATTCTTAAGATTATAACCGAGCTTAGTAAGTAGCCTGGAGCACCAGGCTCACTGGGGCGCATCAAAGCCATGATCCCAGCCCCTTTGTTGTTCCCAGCACTGATTTGTTTTTCTGTACTATTGTGTATTCATTTCAATTCTTCCTTTAGAGCAGAATTTAAGTTGTTTATTGATTGGGGCTGTAAATTGCTCCGCAGTGCTCCAGGCGGAAGAGCAGACAACTGTACAAATTCCAGCACGCCTAGAACTGCCGTCTGTACCTCCCACCTCTGAGCTCTTTCCATCTGCAGGGCCCTCTCTTAAGCACCTTTGCTTTCAGATGGCACTTTCCCCCATTTAAAGGCAATAGAATTGTCACTTTTCCAGAGCCCCCTTTGAAGCCCCATTTTCAGGTTTTTTTTTTTTTTTCTTCCTCTTCCTCCTCCATGCAGACTCTTCTGTTACGGGGGTGCATCTCCAGTCCCTCCTGTTGAAGAACTGGGGAAAGAATGATGGACTTTTCTTGTTGCTGTGACAAAATGCCTAAACAAAGCTACTTAAGGAGGAAATGGTTTACTCTGGCTCGTGGGTTGAGTCTATACTCCACCATGGCAGGCAAGGCGTGATAGCAGGAGTGTGAGGCAGGAGGCAGGAAGATGAATGTTGGTGTTCAACTCACTTTCTCCTTTTCGTTCAGTTCTCACCCCAACCCTTGTATCTTAGTTAGGGTTTCTATTGCTGTGAAGAGACACCATGACCATGGCAACTCTTATAAAGGAAAACATTTAATTGGGGTGGCTTACAGTTTCAGAGGTTATTGAGAGCAGCTGGTAGCGAAAGTCCATGGGATATGACACAGCAGTGACAACTAGAGTTCAGAAGGTCAACCTATCAGAACTAAGGGTTCTGTTAGAGGAAACCATCATGCAAGGCGTTATGGAATTACTGCCTTTTGAATGAACTGGCTGTCTCTTGTTGTAAACTTCTTGTGCAATAACAGCTATGATTTTCCCCATTTACCATGCATCTCCATGTTACGTGTACATGTAATCTCACGATTGCATCTCAATCTTGGGCACAACTTTCCCTATACATTTGGGGTAATTGGACAACTGCCCCAGCTGTGTTTATTTTTCATTAACATATATCTGGCCAGAGCCATTCTCCGGACAAAAGTATTTCAGCAAAGATACCTTTTTCCAAGGACAAAACTGCACATAGACAAAACTGCACATAGATAAACATTAGCTCATCTCACTCACAGATAGAGAAAAGAACCACTAACAATTAAATCCTCAACCCCTTGCCTTCACCCCAGGTTATTTACTCAAGACCCTAATTTAAGAGATTTACTGCTCACATTCATGGGATGAAGTTTTAGCCATTTGCTAGATACTAAGTTAAGGCAGTTACTTCCCACTGACCCAAGGAGATTGCCTACAAGACCAGGCAGGTGATATGTACCAAGCTTCTTTCTTGTGCAAATTAAGTTTTTATTCCTCCTCAGCCAGGTGCTATTCCTAGATTTTCTCCTCAGCAATTACTCTGAGTGAAAGTGCTTTTACTAACCGAATACTACACGCTCTGACATACGTTGCTCAGCCACCTAACATATGTCCCCCTCCCTATCAGAAAGCAGCTGCAGCTGGGACGAGTGGGAAAAGTGGCACCAAAGACAGTTTACTTTCTTGTGACTTACTGACACCTAACATTTTACCTAGCCATTTCTAGATTATAGTTTGAGCACGTAAATTCCCTAATTGGTCTTAGCCTTTAGTTGACCCTACCTTAGCCTTTAGTTGACCCTTTAGTCACTCCCCTTTTGGGTTGTAATTGGAAGCTGACAATTAATTGCTTTATGTGTGGGTCCTTATCGCCGCTCTCTGAAACCCTGAAAACTTCAAGCCTCACATTGCTTTACCAAAGAATTACTGTGTGGGTATATATACTGGTTCTCTGAGAGCACTGGAAGAGGATTGATGGAAAAGAACAAAGATGAGGATGGAGATGGAAAGAACTAGGTAGAATGATGAGAGAACAGCAGAAGGGACTGAGAGCAGGAGGAACTATGAGGAGCTAAGTAAGAGAGCAGAAAAGAAACTGTGCGGATAGAATCGCCATAGAAGAATAAAATGAATGGACTAAAGAACTCATAGTGCTTAGATTCATTGAATATCCCTCAGATTAGAATCAGCTGGTTGGTAGACTCTTCCGTGGACCCTGGGAGCAAGCAATATAGGCTGGACCTAATATTGCTTGCATTAAGAGGTTTAGTCCATTATCATCATGGTGAAACATGGTGGCGTGCAGGCAGACATGGTGCTGGAGGTCAGAGTCCTACATCTTGATAGGCAGGCAACAGGAAGTAGTCTGAGATACTGAGTGGTATCTTGAACATATATGAGACCACAAAGCCTGCCTCCAGAGTGATACACTTTGTCCAATAAGACCACATCTACTCTAACAAGGTCACACCTCCTAATAGTGCAACTCCCTTTGGGGGCCATTTTCTTTCAAACCACCATACCTTGGGATACAGCAGTTACCATCTAGGAGTCTGGATCCAGTTTGTCTTCTCTGCCTATTAAAGAAGTAAAAGACAGGCAAAATCCCAGGTATAACAGAGAACAGCAGGGGAAGTCTTTACTAGGTGAAGTCTTGTAAAATTTTGAATAGAGTGGCTACAATAGCCTCATGGAAGAGGTGACTTATTAACAGACTAGAAGGAAGCAAGAGATTTTTTAGCCAAATGGATCTTTAAGTATGGAGGAGTAGAAATTTTTTTTCCATCAGAGGGACAGTCCATGAAAAGGCCCTGAAGCAGGTGTGTGCCTGCTTTGTTCAAGGAACAGCAAGGGCCCAGGCTGGGACAAAGTATGCATGGAGAAAAGTGGAAGGAAATGAAGTCTGGGCAGAGGGTAACTACAGACTGGAGCTTTTAGGACCATTTAAAGAATTGAGACTTTGGCCATGCATACAGTGGGAAATGGTTATGGGGTTTGCAAACAGACAAGATGATTTGCATGCATGTAAAAAGGCATGAAAGTCTAAAAAAAAAATTGCAACCCAAGATAGACTATATGGCAACATCTGAGAGAGGACTCATAGTACAAATAGTTGGCCCGTGGACATTGTAATGGTCCAGTCGGTCCAGTCAGCTGTTTTACAGGTTAATTGATAGAGGAAGTAAGAGAAAGAAAGCTCGTTTAATTGTGGGCCACGAGAATGATGGGCTCCCTGCCGCTTGAGATGGGGAAGAAGGTTGACAGAGCAGGTGCATGAGGAGGGTCTGAAGTATAGTTTTATGAGTTTTCAGACACGGTAAGTTTCAGACATACATTAGAGGGCTTTTAGACAACACAAGATAGCAGCTAAGCTTGCATTCACATTGGGTTAGTATAGTACTATGACTCTCAGCCTCAGATTCTGTTCTCTCTCCCTCTCTCCCTCTCTCCCTCTCTCCCTCTCTCTCTGTCTCTCTCTGTCTGTCTCTCTCTGTCTGTCTCTCTCTCTGTGCATGCATGTGTGTGTGTATGTGCATGTGTACCTATGTGTGTACATGTGTGTATACGTGCATGTGGAAGCCAGAGATTGACTTCGGATGTCTTCCTTAGTTGCTCTCCACTTAGTTTTCTGAGGCAGAATCTCCCACTCAACTTGGGGCTCATTGATTTGCTTAGGCTGTCTCTGCTCCCTTCTCCCCACACTGGGTCTACAGATAGGTATACACTACTACATCCATCTGGCTTCTGTGTGGGTGCAGGAGATCCAAACTCAGGTCCTCATGCTTGCACAGCGGTAGTTTGCCAACCAAGCATCTCCCCAGTCCTGATCCTGCATATCTCATATGTATATAATTTTCAATCTTGGACTAGAGGATTAAGTATCAGTGTGTCCTAGAAGCACTGGTAAGCCTTCCTCGTGAGATCCTGCTTTGTGTATCTCCAGGCAGACCCAGGATCGAGTCTAAGGTGACTCACAGTCTCCTGGTTGATGTGCAGTTATTTACTCCTCCCACTCTGAGCCACAGTTTCTTCACCCCTACATGAGAGAGCTGACATGAGTAACCCCATGAATAACCTCTTGTGTGTGTTTTGGTGTTTGTGAGTCTGGGGCAGAGGGGCTCTGTCTTACAGCTCGATGGTGCCCTGCTTCATCCTGGGAATTTGTATGTGTGTGTGTGTGCAAATTTGTATACACACACATGCATAGATACAACCCATCCTAGCTCTGAAGGATTGCTTGTTTGGATGGATCCCCACTTCCTGGTCACAGCAGAGATTCCCTCTGGCCAGCACCTTTTGAACTTGACTCATTTATTTCTGTTTTCATGCTCTTGATCTTTCTCTTTGGCCCACTATCTGGACTCCCCTTACCCTTCCTGTTTGCCATAGCAGCCAGAGAGACAGTTCAAGCAGCCAGTGTTAACCCAGTATACCCACACTCATGTCTGAGAGGTGAACTCCCCCCTCATTGCAGTAGATCCAGTAAGAGAGATGCTCTTTGTCCCAAGTCTATGAAGCTGAAGACACCTGGCTCAGAGAACAGATCACAGCTCACCCATTCATTCTCTTCTTATACCTGAGTACTTAGATCTCTGTTCAAGCCCCTTCTTGGAAGCCTGCTCCTATACCTGGGTAGTCCCCAAGTTACTATACCTGGGCTGCTCACTCGCCTTTATCTACATCACCAAGTTTAGCACCTACATGGATTTTAGAGAGAATAACTCATTAAAGCTGGTTGATTTCCTTGCAAACCATATTATACTTCTGTGATCCAATTTTATAAAGAGCCAGATTTTTTGCTTTCTGCTCTGTCATTACACTCCTTGGTGTTAACTTGACCTATCCAGCTTTGTTTATTAACTATCTCTCTATTGGTAGGCTTTCTTGGTGCTGCACCCCCCCAACTCCCGGCCCCAGACTGTTAAGCCTACTCATTTCTAAAATACTACTTGACCTGAACATTATAGTGTACTTTATTGTCAGTTTTATTCCACCCCATTTTACTCTGCCACATCACTCTTGATCATCCATTTATCATAGAATTTACCACACTATATCCAAATGGCCTGTCTTTCTCACCCAGCGATAGGGCAGGAATTGGGCATCAGCTGTCTCAGAGATTACAGTAACCACTTCAGTAGCAGAAATCCCATGGGAGCTTGGTGACTATTTGTAGAATGAATTAATCAGTTAAGGATTTAATAAATTGTACTGAAAAAGAAATGGTTGTGAATTCACCTGCTCAGAAAGATACGTAAAGCTGTTAATTCCGTTTGCTTCTACTTGAATAAATCACAGAGAGTTCTGAAGACAGGTTGTTTTCTTGAACCACATGACTCCTGGCCTTAAGAAAACTCCAGAGCATTTAAGGGTCTGAAACTACCCAAGTCAGGGCATGCCACAGCACCATCCAGACCCTGGAAAAGAGTAGCCAAACAAACGTTCTTGACGTCATTGTTGTGAGTTACTTGATTGACTCAGTGAAGCATTTAGCCATTCAATGTTATTAAGCTCTAGCTGTAAGTAAGCACTGCCACAAGGCATGGATGTGCTGCTGAACAGGACTCTGAACTTCCAAAGGCTCACAACTTAGCCACAAGGGAGCTGTGTCCAGAAAAGGCACCCAGCATTCATGGCGGATACTAAGAAAGGCTGCCAGAGGAAGTGATACCTAACTAAGATGAGACAGAGTAAGGGGAGGGAGAGATGCCACTGGTGTGCAAAAATAAATGAGTTCATACAGGACTTTCTTGGAATCAAGGCTAGGTGGGAAGGATCACACCTTAGGGCACTTACACTGGCAGAATTGTTGCACATGGAGGAGATGGCTGAAGGCCTGGGTTCCTTGTGGGGTTAACCAGGCAATAATATAGACAGATCTTCCTGTGTAAGCTTGGTGGCCCCTGAGCAGAAAGAATCCAATCAGATCTACAGGCTAGGAAGCTCCCTGTGTGGGCTATTGGAAGATGTTGGGACACAGACAAAATGAGAGTGACCAGGGAAGTAGCTCGATAAGATGATGGGGTGACCAGAAGTGATCAGGTCCAGGATAATTGTTTAGGAACTAAAATCATCCTGGCAAGTTGTTAGATCATAGGGTTTGCAAGGACAGCTTGGGCATAAAATCTGGCCTACTGCCCAGTCTTGGTTTTCCTGGAACATTCATACCACAGCAACAGAGTTGGGAGCTATGCAAGGAAGTCTGGCCCGCAAAGTTCAAAATGTCTACTACGTGAACCTTGAAGGAAGTATCACTAACCCCTGGGTTGGATGCAGGGCGTGGGAAACTAAAGGAAGGAGGGTTGGAGGCATTCTCCATATCTTTGTAAGCTGATGCTGCCTTACTAATGTGGAGACCTAGAGGGTGGAAAGGGACTGCCTCAACCTTTCAGTCCTCCTCAGTCTCCCTTTCCTAGTCTCCTAAATGAACTCTGACACACACACCCCAGTCTGGCTCTTCCTTGGCTTCCTTCACTGGAAACCTCAGCCCTGTCCTCCCTTGACTGGAATCCTGTTCCCTGTCCTCCCTTCACTGGAATCCTGGGCCCTGTCCTACTTTCTACTTGTAAATGTAACTCTGCTGCAAATTGATTGTTCTTCTACAACCCTGATTTTGACTTCACCTGGCTGAATTTAGAATGACCTGATGCTGCCATCCAGCTTGCCCAAAGCCCTGGGCAGGGATGAACACCTACCTGCCTGGGTCTCTCTACGCATGTGTAGCCCAACTCTGGTCCACAGCTGGACCTGGTTCTGTTTCAAGCCTAGCCCAGGCTGCTTCTCTTCATTATTTTGCCCCTGGTATCGTGCCCTGCTGTCCTACTGACACTCAGATGCTCGTCTGGCCACACCGAATGTGTCCCAGTGGACCAGCTGCCACAGAGGATGGTGCTGCTCCCCCTGCTGTCGCTCTCTAACTCCCTCCATTGTAGCCGAGGTAAGCCACAGGGATGCCATCTGTGACTGCCTCTCTTAGAGGCCGGGCTGTCTCTTTTCAGGCAGGTCACCTTTGGTGGGTGTGTAAATCCACTTTTCTGCTTGTCAAAGTGACATTTTCATGATGCCCAAAGTTATTAAGTGGCATCTTTGGGTGCCTACTTTTTAAGCAAAGTGGAGTAGGCTGGGAAATGTCAATAGTGGTAATGTACAGTTATGTCCCCAATACCCTTTTGATTGAACACATGATGGAAACAGTGCAAACCACAGAGCCCTTTGCAGGGAATTGCCAGTTAAAGAATTTGTTCAGACTCATGGCTTTTTAACTATAAACTCCGAGTGTCTTAAATAAAATACCAGCTGCCATGGGCCTCCGACTGACTAGGAAATGTCAGAGCTCAGCCTGCAATGCTCTGGCAGGCTCTCTAGTCTCCAGCCTACGTGTGCAGTCCAGTGCCTCTCCAGTTGTGTAGCCCAAACGGTCCTCAGTCAGAGACATGGAAGAAGTCTGGCCTGGCACTCTGAGGATGCTGTGATGGTGATGGTGCAGTATCCTCTTCTGTGCAGGAGAACTAGCTGTGGAGACCCTATAGACAGAATTTTACATGAGGAGGAGAAAGCCAGAGGGCCAGGCTGGCGAACTCATGCTTGCATCATGACACAGTTCTCCAGTGAATGCCCTCTGTTCCTCCAAACTCAGGCTCAGGCTGGTGTTTCTCTCAGGGTCTGACCAATGCTTGGCAATTCTTACCATAATGGTGTGCTGTGACTTCTCTTATTGTTGGGTTCCCCCTGAGTTCTGCCTTGTGCCCAAATTTCCAGAAAAAATTCCCTTCCTATCGGGAATGTTTTTTTTTCTAGGCCATTATGCCAAGATGATTGGGGAGGGGTGTATTCATCATAGTAGGGTACTTCTTAGTGGCTTGGGTGCTTGTCTGGCCCATGGCAGGCTGGTCCTTATATAACCAGGCTCATTCTCTTGACCTCCCTAACCCCATGTCCTTGATGGTCCTTCCTTCCCTGGATGACCATTGTTTCTCTAATTTCCTTTGTGTGGGGAGCTGGAGGAGTCATGTGTGGTTGGTACATGGGTGTGCATGTGCATATGGAAGTGGTTGGTACACGGGTGTGCATGTGCATATGGAAGTGGTTGGTACATGAGTGTGCATGTGCATGCTGAAGCCAGAGGCGTTCCGTAAGAGCCATCCATCTTGTTTCTAGACATGACCTCTCAGTGGGAGCTCTTAGAGCTCTCTAATTAGGCTAGACTGGCTGCCCTTATGGGGATTATATTCAAATGCATGTTCAGGGGAGAGGAAGGAGAGAGGGGGAGAGGCACAGGGAGAGGGATGGAGATAAGTACATTTTTCTATAGAGCAATTTAATCTTTGCAGTGTTAGTCAATATGGACTTTACTTTTTGGAGTTAGTGACTAGGCTTAGGATGGGGTTGAGGCTCCTGAGTGGCCTAGAATGTATAGAACATTTTCTTTATTCTGTTTCTTATATAAGGAATTGATGGCTGTTATTTGTGGAAAATCAGAGATGTATGCATATGATGACTATTAATCCTTGGTGAAAAGTTAAGAAACCAATTGAACAGTTAATTAATGAAAATCATAGTGAGTTCTAGTAGAAAAGAGAGGGGTATGGGAATGCATGAGCAGAACCTTGCCTTACCAGCAAGAGGCACCCTTTTTAGAGGCTCCAGCAGAAAATTCTTTGTTGTCTGTATTCCTTGGATGTGGGCTCTGATCTCCATCTTCCAGGCCAGCAGTGTAATGTCTTCTACCCTGTGATCTCTCCTTCTCCTCCCACATCCTTCTTGTCTTTCCCTCTCCTCCCCTCACCTATTTCTCACCTTGACCTCCTTTCTCTTCCCTCTTCCTCCTTTCCTAGACTCTCCTCTATCTTTCCCTCCCTTCCTCCTCCATTTCTCACTAATAAAGTCTTTGTAATTACATTGGAGTTATCCAAATAATCTAGATGAATCTCCCCATCCCAAAACCATTAACTTAATAATTTAATTAACTTAAGTCCAACTTAATCTGTAGCACCTCTTTTGCAAAATAAGATAATCCGGTTGTAATATTCACAGGGTCTAGAGATTAGGACAAGGATGTGGACTTCTTTTTTTTTATTTTTGAGGTGACACTATTCTGCTCACCATGATATTTATCATAGCAATGCTTGTGTTAATAAAAGTGTCAACACAACCCCAGCATCCCAGAGGAGAGAATGGTTAAATTATTTCTCCTTCCCATCACACCTGACACCATTAAGGTGCTTATGAAGAACTGATCATAATGTGGATGATACTGGAGTGGACAATTCTGGAGCTGTGCAGATTTAAGAGTGTTGTGAGTTGCAAAATGTTTAAAAAGGACTATTATGAACAATTAGGAGCAAATATGTCCAAAATGAAATAATAATTCACATTTATCATGGCTTGTAGTTGAATCATTTGTATTTAGTTTCTAATTGTCTGCATTTCCCTGGTTTTCTGTAATAAGCACACTGATTTAAAAAAAATATGTTAGCATTGACCAAAAAAAGAGAAATATCTTGGAGTGGTCAGAGCCTGGAAAGAATGGGGTTCTAAAGTCTCTGCATCCAAGTCAGTGACCTGATGATCTGAAGGGGTCACTGTGGCAGGGCATCTTTTCCTTACTTTGAGAGTTGGTGGGTGGGTGAGTATGATAGATGAAAGGCATCCTCTACCCTGCCTTTCTATAGGAGATGTTGATGTTTCTCTGCTGTGGTGATCAAATTGCCACTCAAAAAGAACAGTGTGTCTCACCATGTGGTCTACAGATCAGCAGTGGGAGCTTCCTGTTGGCAGGCTATAAACTGACAATGGTAGACTGTTTCCAATACTGATGAGTGAAGACTATGTACCAAGAACACCTTTGGAAGTGTTCAGTGTCATATATAGGTGAATTCCGTAGGTGCTCAATTTTACACACCGTGAAAGCTACTATTAGTGACCTACAAAGACACTGGGTTTGCAAGGGAAATGCATGAAAGTGATCGTGTATGTGTGTGTGTGTGTGTGTGTGTGTGTGTGTGTGTGTGTGTGTGTGTTCATGTGTGCATTCGTATAACTAGAATTACAATCATTGGGGCTTTCTGAGGACTTTTACTCATTGTTGTGCTTAAATTTTTGGTTGCCTTGCCTATACTCAAGCACCTTAACAATGAATATGCATACTTAGAAATACAGTTAATACCAGTATCTGATAGAAATAACTCAAACCTCCCTCAGATATAAAATCCTCAGGTATTGTAGTGTTTTGAATTAGATGTCCCCTATAAGTTTTGGGTATCTGAATAGTTGTTTTCCATTGGGTGGCTATTTGGGAAGGAGTAGGAGATGTGGCTTCACTAGAAGAAATCACTGGGGGTAGGCTTTGAGCTTTCAAAAGACTCATGCCATTTCGAATTTAGCTCTCTCAGCTTCCTGTTTGTGGATCAAGATGTGAACTCTCAGCTGCTATTCCAGGACCAAGCCTGAATGCCCCTTGCCATGATCTCTGCCATGATGATTATGGGCTCCTAAACCGTAGAACCACAAGCCCTTCACCCCATAAATTTTTTTCTATAAGTTATTTTGGTTATTTTATTTTTATCATAGCAATAAAAAAGTGTCTAATACAGATATTCAAGTCTCTTGTATAAAATGGTACAGTATATACACTAATAACTCTCCAAACCCTCGTTTATATTTTAAATAATCTCTAGATTACTTCTAATACTTGATACAATGTAGATATCATGCTAACAGTCATTGTTCTGTATTATTTGGTAACAATACCAGGGAAAAAAGTTTGTACATTTTCAGTACCGATGACTACACATGAGGCCCATGGTCCATGATTGGCTGGATCTTTAGATGTTAAATCCAAAGATACAAAACTTGAAGATATTGAGAGTCCACTGTGGTGGGGACCTAAAACATTTGGAAACCAATGAGACAGTGAAATTTTTACATAATAGAACACATGAATGGAATGAAAAACTGAATTTCCTTGGAAAATCTTTGGCATTTCCTGGAAACATCAAAATGTAGGAGTATGTAGCTTATTAATTACGAGCCTCTCACCTTGGTAATTAAGCAATAAAGGCCCATCAGGCAGTGCATTTGTGGGCTATTAGAGCCACATTTGGGGGAGTTGGAAACTTGCAGCTGAAGATTAAGTGGTTCTCACCACCTGAGAGAGGCATTAATCACCTGGAGCTGCCCTACCTGGTGGGTCTGGTTACTTATTTAGAGCGGCACTTACACGTTAAAGTGAGCAATCCCTGTTCATGCAGAGCAGAGCTGCAAACTGAAGCCTGGTGATTAAGCAAGGGCGAGCAATGTTTCCATGAGTGATATTTCTGACTCTGTACAGCATCTGCCTGTGTGTCACCCTTGTGCTCTTGTCAAGGAGGGACAGATGGGAAAGATGCCCCAGACCCCTATGACACACAACGAATGTCCTGCCAGGTATAAGGACTGTATGTCCTTGGGACAATGCAGCACAGTAGAAGCATGTTAGCTTTGGAAATAGGCAGATTGAATTTAAATAGTAGCTTCATTTCTTACTGGGCAGCATTGGGCAACTTAATCTTACTAGATTTAGGCATATTAATTTGCATGTGTCAGCTATTCCCATGTTAGGAATCAGGCCTAGAACACCAGTGCATTCTGCAGTGAGAGTTGGTTTAGCTCACCTGTGTTGGGTTAGTCCATTTTTTTCCTTGTGATTAAATACCTGGGAGAAACTATATAAAGCAAGAATGATTTATTTTGTCTCAAGCCTTCAGAGTTTTGGTCTGTGATTGTCATGGTCCACTGCTGTGGGCCTATGCTAAGGTAGAACCCTGTGGCAGCAGGAACTGTAGTGGTGGCCAGCAGGCAGGGAGAGGGGTGCAGGAAGAGACCAGGGACCATGTATAACCTTCAAAGGCATGTCCCAGTGACCTAGTTGCTTCTTTTAGACTCTACTTCCTCAAATGTCTACTACCTCCTAAAGAGTGCCACTAGCTAGGGACCAAGCCTTCAACACAAGAACCTTGTTACAGCATTCTAGAGTCCAACTGTACACGTGTGCAGCAGGTTGAATAATCCCTGCTGAGTGTATTTACTCTTTGGAAATTGAGGGTCAGCTGGTATAGGATGTTATGGCTGGGATGGCTCTGTTTCGGATGTGGTTCCAATGTCTCCATCCCTCCTTTGAAGACCAGTGAATGACTGGAGCTTAATCTCATGATGAAGGCGGCAGCGTAGAGGATAAGTGAGAAACAGAGTGAAAATCTTGAGCTAAAGTAAAGTCTAGAATGTAGGCTGTTACTCTGCCAGGTGCTGGGTTTGGGGTTCCGAACAAGGCACCTTTATGCAAACCAGAACCTAGTAAGTATGTCAGACATGAAGCAGATGGGCATACACATGCATATAAAAATTAGTATCAATTGTCTTCAGTGTTACAAAAAGAAAGTAGGAGGTGTTAATAGGATATATACAGCAAAACCATCTGCCATAGTTGGAGAAAAACAACTTTCTCAGCTGGTGGTGGGGCACATTTTTAATCCCAGCACTCAAGAGGCAGAGGCAGGTGGATCTCTGAGTTTGAGGCCAGCCTGGTCTACAGAGTGAGTTCCAGGATAGCCAGGGCTACACAAAGAAACCTGTCTCAAAAAACCAAATACCAAAGAAACAAGAAGAGAAAAGCTTTCTATGATCTACTCTAAAGCCTTTTTAAAATTAATGTTTTTTAATTAATTTTAAGGGTGTATGTGTCTCTGTGTTGGTAATGTGCGCATTAGTGCAGGTGCTCATAGAGACCAGGAACATTGGCTGCCCATGGAGCTGTAGCTATAGGTAACTCTGAGCTGCCTGATGTGGGTGCTGGAAATTGCAACCAGGTCCTCTTGAAGACAAGTTAGTCTTCTTAACCATTGAGCCACCTCTCCAGCCCCTACTCTAAGTCTTAAGCATAATGTCTGTCCTGAATGCTGGGGATAGTAGGACAGCATGGTACCTTGTATAAAGACTTGCAGCCAAAGTGAGGGTCACACACATGCTCTGCTCACTAAGCCCTGCAGGCTGGTTAGGGGTCTGTTGTATATAGGTAATCCTGAAGTGTAGGGTGGTTCTGTCCTCTCCAGTTCCAAATATCTCCCTAAGTTTATGGTGAATCAATTATACAGTGTTCCCAGCAGGCAGATGCACTTGAGCCTAAGGTGGGCTTTAGAGTGTCTCACCTTCTCAACTATCAAATCACATGAATTGATATACTCAGAGGAAACGGTCCTGTGGGAGAACGAGAAGGAAATAACTCAAGTTAGAGACTAGGAGAGAGCTCTTGATAGTGATTGCTAGACAACCTTAGCTGCATTTACGGGGAGACTCTGCGAACCCTTGAGCACATATGCCGATCACTCAGCATTGGGTGGGAGGGCATGAAAGAACATGGTGCTAAAGAGCCTTTTGCTTCCTTCAGTCTAGAGCATAGCATGCCTCTGGCCAGAGCTCTGAAGAGGCCACACTATCGTTTTGTACCAAATGCCCTACAGTCTGTGAGGAAAAGAAACACTGGGCCTCTGCTCCCACAGCAAACTGTTTAGTCCCACTCACCATTGCTCTGCATGTCTGAGGCTCAGTTTCTCATCTCTACAGTCAGAAGAGCAAAAAGCCTCCCCCTTACAGTTGCTGTAAGGGTTCAAAGCTGTGTTATGCAAAGTGCTTAGCACAGTACTGGCATGTAGTGGAAACTGAAATATGGCTTACTCCCAGAGGACTCTGGGAACTTGAAGCATCTGGGTTTAGCAGTGTTGACAGCTCTGTATAAGCCTAGGGCTTGGCACCTCTGACCCCAAGTCCCAGCTCCAACAACTGGACTTCAGTTTAAGGCAGTTTGTTTGAGTTCTGGCATTCAGCTTTTATTTGAGAGCCAACCCGGAGGGGCATAGAAGAAATTGGATTTATTTTTATGACAGTTCTTAGTGGAGCCTGGCAATCAATCACATGTCAGGATGCTGTTTTGAAAAGAAGCAGGTTATAGGTGGACTTCGGAGACCCAGCTCCACTTACAAAGTGAGCAGTGGGAAACACATCACTTATTCCTTCTTCTCAATTTTCTCACATGTGAAGTGGAGGATAAGAATCCCAACCTTGAAAGGGGGAATCATCTGGGATTCAAAAAAATAACATAAAGGAAATCCCCCAAGAACCTGCTTGTGTGGCACTCAAGAGTTACCAGTAAATGAAAGCTCCCCCATGTCTGATGTCTTTGGATGTTGGGTGGAAGGCATTGAAAGGACTGTTTAAGCCATTTTGCTGCATCAATACTAATTAAGACAATCACAATCATGAGCCCAAGTACCATGCATCAATGCAGACATTGTAGGCCACCAGAAAAATATATCACAGCGGCAAAGCAGGCTGGTGTTCAATAAATACTTAGCGACTGATTAATCATCCCCTGCATCTGTGCAGTACTTCAGAGTTAATGAAGCAGTTTCACTCTGGTTGGTATAGTAACTGCTCACATCATGTAGAGGATGTTGGCATTAACTCATTGGACAGATATTTCTGAGCTATGAAGAAGATGAGACATCTCATGGAAGATGTCAGTCTGGTTGGAGAAATAAGGAAGTCAGTTAATTGCTTTTTTTGAGTATGGTGGAAGAAGGTATGGTACAGGAGAGAGGTTACCCCCAGCAACCATAGAAAGCTACCCAGAGGATACAGTGCAACTGAGTCCCAAAGTGTAGCTAGGAGAGTGTTTAATACTAATTACTTTAGTGTGTGTGTGTGTGTGTGTGTGTGTGTGTGTGTGTGTGTGTGTGTGCGCGCGCGCCTGGACACACACAATGGGGGATGGTACATACATGGTTGTCAGAGTGTCAGAGAAGATCTGTGGAGTCCCTTCTGTCCTTCCATCTTACATGGGTTCCAGGGATAGGACTCAGGTCTCCCAACTTGCAGGGCAAGTGCCTTTACCAGGTGAAATGTCTTGCTGACCCTCAGGAGTTTGGGTCAGGGACATAGTTTGTATACACATAGGTATGGGCGGGTTAGCTCAAACTCATACTCTCCTTGCCTCAACCTCCCAAGTGCTGGGACTGGATAGGCACTTCATTTTCACAGATGAAGAGGAACACATCTTGGAGCAGGTTAGGCTGCAGTAACAAGTAAACTCAAACATATAAAAGCTCAACATAGTTTGTTTATTTATTATTTCAATCAACTTTTAATTTTGAAATAATTTTAAACTCATCAAATGCAAAGATTGCATGGAGAGTTCCCATCTACTTTATCCAGTTTCATCTAATGTTAGCATTTTACATAACCATGGTGTATTTGTGGGGTACTATTGGTTAAACTCCAGATTTTACTGGGATTTTAGCTTTTAAAACATTTTACATGGATACATTTTCCCTCTTCCATAATGAATCTCAAGATAGCACTGCATTTGGCAAAAGTTCTCTTTTGCACACTCTCTGGGTAAACCCAGTGTATAGTCCTATAAGTATCCACTACGTCTTCTGATGAGGAGGGATAGGAGCTCTGACATCCTCTCTACATGGTTCCTAGGTATCTTCTCATCTTCATCCCAGCCATTGGTTTTGTTCCCCTTTTACTGCTGAAAAATTCTTGGAATTAATTGTGCACCTTTTATGCAGTTGTGCTCTGAACATAAAACTCTTGTGAAAACAATACAATCTATCAAAGAAAAGCTTTCCCTGGAAACTGCATACAGCCAAAATAGGGGTGAGAGGTACTACCAACTTTAGCTACATGCTACTGGAAAGGAGAAAGAATTAGGGAAAGAACTGGTTGTCTGTGCCACAAGGAGAATGTGCAGGTGTGTTGGAAGTAGAGGGATTTGCACCAAAAAAGCCAACAGGAAGTTGAGTGTTAAAATTCCCATTTTGTAGGCAGAAAAGTTAAGGCTGCAGACAAGAAGGTACAGCTGTTAGGCATGGCTGCAGGGACCAACTCCAGGGCTATAGAGGCCAAAACCAACCTATGCTCTTTTCTTGCCCCCAGAGGTCTTTAGGTGATCTGTAGGAAGGTCAAATCACAAGGCTATTCCATCCCATTCATTTGTTTAAGGGTGACTTTTATCAACACCATGACAAAATACTTGTCCAAAACATCTTTAGGGGGAAGAAATGTGTGCTTTGGTCCACAGTTTAGAGGTTTCAGGCTGTCCTGGTGGGGGAAGCATGTAGCAAGAGTACCTGTTCTCGAACTCCATGCACAGGGGAGACCAGGGAGCAGAGAGCTCAGGCCAATCCAGAAGGGGGCATCACCTTCAGACCCACCTATAGGGACATATTTCCACCAACTATGATCTACATCTCAAAGGCCCCACACATTCCCCAGAAAATACCACCAGCTAGGGACCACAGTTTCAAAATTCCGGGCCTGTGGTGGCATTATAGACTCCAGCCACTACAAAGCCTGTTTTTATTGTTCAGTGGAACTGAAATTCCTCTCTTCTCAAGGAAACAAGCAAATGATGTGGAAGGATAAGAGAGGGAATCGCAGGGCCCCAGTTGATCTGATTTTCTTACCAGGCTTGAAGCCATACCCATGCCCAGAGGCTCTTTCACAGCTGGGTAAGATGGGGACCATGTCTGCCTGTCATCTCCAGCGTGACGCTGGTGTCTGTTTATTTCTGGCTGGATAGAATATAATTGCTCCCGAGGCTGACAGTGACAAATGCTGGTGTGGGGAGTGTATTCCTCTGAGTGATGGGAGGGCTTGTGCTTCTCAGCTGACAGAAACAGGCCTTGTCAGAAAGCAACAGGGGGTTTGCTTCACAGCTTGAGGCCTCAGGGGCATGGGGACAGTTCCAGGGCGTGAGTTCCAAGCATCCTCAGGAGCTGGCATCTGTCTCTTTTGGGATATGAGGGACAATGTATGCCAGAACTTCATTTTCTCAGGTACAGTAGTCTACCTACAGCTTTGTTTTGAAGTTTCATTTGCCTGTGGTCAACCATTATCTGAAAATACTAATGGGAAAAAAATTCCAAAAATTAACAATTCTGAGTTTTAAGTTTACATTATTCTAAAGAGTGTGATGAAATCACTTCCCTGTCTAGAATATAAAGAATTCCTCTATCCAGCATGTCTATCATGTATATGCTATACTCCATCAATCACTTAGTAACTGTCTGGGATAATAGGTCAACTACGATGTGCTCAGTTCATTATGTTAGCACTTATGTCCACATAGCCACTGTTTTATTCCATGATTTCTCCAAAGCCCAGCATAGTGGTACTAGAACTTTATCACAGTATATGGTTATAACTATTTTATTTGTTATTATTTACTACTGTTAGTGTCTTACAGCCTCTAAGTTGTAAATTAAACTTTAAGGTATATAGAAAACCAAAACATATATCAATTTTCAAGTATCTTTTGGGAAGCTTGGAGCGTCTTTTCAGTGGATAAGGGTGATGACACAGCTTTGACATGAAGGACTCAAAGCCCCCACCATACCAGTTACAACATGACCTACATTGGAGGAACAATATACTCCCTATGCATAGCCATTAGAGTGGAAATAAACCAGAAAAGGTCTTTTGGGAAAAGCTTAGATAATGCAAAATGATAATAAGGACAAAGCCAAGTTGACTTCATATACTTTGAGGTTTTGCTCTATCTTTTTGTAAAAGAGATTGGGCAAACAGTCAGGTATGTCTCTCGGCATCTTTTACAGTTAAAGGTGGTCACAGTACAAGCTTTGAGGTAGAGTTGCAAGGTTAGACATACTCCCCTTTGAACTCTAGCCTTTCAAAAACCCCTTGACTGTCTCTTCCCCTTGAGGGACCTGTGCAGTGAAGGCCTTCAAGACTTGGAGATAACTGAGCCTTTGATAGAGGGAGCCTGGGCTATTCAGTGACCAAGTAAACCTTCCTGGGAGCCCAAGGGCTAAACTAGCAACATCTTTCTTGTGTTTGGTATCAGAGGTTACAAATCTAAACCAGTTCTTAAAAGAACACTTTGCATACTTTTACTATGGGTGCACATGCATGTGCATGCACACACACGCACATATGATGGGGTTGTATCATAAAAATATTGACTATCACCTGCTTTAGTCTCTGAAAAGACTGTGGATATTCCCATGATAGAGTTATATTTAATCACTTTAGTGCCTGCATATTATTTCTTTATATGTATGTTCCACAATTTAACAAATCACCTCTTTATGGACATTTAAGTTGTTTCCCATTAAAAAATAGTCTAAGCACTTTTGTGATCCACAAACTCTTTGCATGTACCAAACTGTTTGTGATCCACAAAACTCTTTGCATGTACCAAACCATTTCCTTAGGATATCTTGCTCAAAGTTAAGTCATTTGACTACATTTTAATGTATTTGCTCATCAAAGGAAGGTCTATGGGGGAAAAGTATTGGTTTAAAACTCAGGAGTGTATGAAAGATCTACTCTTTGAAAATCATCAACTCAATGCTAATATAAGTGAAAAGTCATGTTCTTTTTATACATTGCTGTTTGTTCACTGATAATTTTGAGCAACTTCATATTTATCAGCCATGAATATTGACAATTGTCTCTTCTTTGCCCATTTTTTTCTATTGGGGGCTTTTCATATTTTTTGTTATTCTATAATATCCCTTTGCCTGTTAAGGATAATATTTGTTACTATGTTTTATTTAGCTTTAACCTGTTTATATTTTTCATATTCTTTCTGTAGAGAAGTTTTCAGTCTTTCGTCCATACTTTTAGTACTACTGTTCCTTCAGGGAACCAAGACCATAATATGATTCTATTCTTCAGATTTTCTTCCAACACTTTTATTATTTTACCTTTCTCTTTCCTTTGTGTCTTTAGCGCTTCTACAGTGTATTTCCCTGTAAAGGAGATGTAATCATCTGGCTTTTGTTTACACTAGAGGCCAGGAAGGGAGGAAGAACGAAGTGTACTCAATGCAGTAAATGTAGTTCAGGCTGCCTGACTTGCAGCCCTGGAGGAAGACATTTAGAATCAAGAGAAATGAATCCATGTATCCACAAATATTTCAACCTAAGAATGCCAACTATAGCTGTATTCATATTTGCCCTGAATGTAGAACATCCAAGTGGCAGTTCAAAGGATAATAGATGAATAGTGATAGTACACACAGTGGAATACTACTTAGTAGTAGAAATAGACCGACTCTTGATATACTCAGTATTGTAGATTAACCTCAAATCCTTCATTTTGAACAAAGCTAGATACACAAAAATAAATATACTATGTGAATCTATATGACATTTTAAATTAGGCAAACCTATTTGAGTGCTAATAAAGGTCAGAATATCAAGTACCTCTGTGGATTCAATGTTACCTGGAATGATGGATGAGGTCGTTCTGGAGAGATGGAAATAAATGCTCTATGATCTAATTTGGGTAGCAGGGAAGTAGATGTGTACATATATAGACATTTATCAAATTGCATGTTTAAGATTTCTACAGTTCATATTTTTTAAAAGTAACTTTTAATAAAAGAAGGTCCTGAAAATGGGTGGAAAAGGCTCATCATTGCTCTACAGATGAAGCAACTGAATCCAAGAGATGTGATTTGTTTTGAGTTGACATTTCAAGCCAGAACTGCCTAGGAGGGACAGAATGGTGACTCCCTTGACTAGCACAGGCAGGAGCCACAAGATTTGGCACCATCCCTGAGAGACTCAGGCGGGGAAAGAGAAGCCACAGAAAGATAGTCTCAGAATGGTAATCAGTGAGGTCATAGCCCCAGCAGAAGAAACCTGTCACATTATATCCATCCCCATCCTGGGTGGTTTCCCACTCTTCGGAGTGTTGATCAATATGAACTGGCAGCCCCTGGTACTTCCAAGTAGCCAGAAGCAGAGTTCTCCTGGTCCCACTCACTCACTCACTTGGGTATTTGCTTTGGTATAAGCAGAAAGCATGATGATACACTACTATATCCAAGCCACACACCTAAGCCCACAAGAAACAGGGAATAGCATGTACCAAGGGACAGCATGTACTGTTCCAGGACTGGAAAAATACCACCATATTCTCAGTATGCTCTAGAGGATTTATACATGGCTCTGCTGATACACACCCACTGGATCATTCTTGCCAGCCTCTTTCTTTGGATGTCCCCATCACACACAGGAGACAGTGAGAGCAACCCTAGGACAGCATCACTGATGTTAAATATTCATTGATGACATATCCAGTCCAGCCACAAGACCTCCCTAATGCAGCTCCCTACTGCTGTCCAGGGTCCTAGCTGAGCTTCCAGCCCTCAGCCTCTGCCCTTTGCGAAAACTGTGGGAATCAGTGAGTGCTGGCTTGTGCAGGAGGAGGCTGTGCCTTCTCATGGAACTTCTCAGGAAACTGGTACACAACGTTTACTAACTTGAGAGCAGTTCATCTCTAAGGTTCCATTTCTGAGGGAGAAAAAGCAATTGTTAGAGTCCTTAAACTAAGGCAAAAGTGGACCTCATTTAGAGGTGATTACGGCGTCCCAGGGACCAGCAGCGTTTGCTGTCAGCCACAGGTTAACCACAGGGCACTGGTGCCAATTCCGAAGCCTCCTAGACCTTTCATTCCCTGGGAGGAAATTGCCAGCAGATGTGAAGAGTCATTAGAAAGAGAGGCTGGGGGTGGAGAGTGGGCCTTGTGGCAGGCCTGCATTCTGTTCCTACTGAGAAAGAAGCCACGGAGAAGATTTCACTAGAGCCCCAGGACCCCAGTTAGACAGAAGCATGTCTTCAGCCAGTGGCAACATTGTGTTGAGAGTAGAGGGGTGTGCTGGGTGGGGAGAGTGTGCTCCACAACAGAGCCATGGAGCCTTCACTGTGAAAGCTCATAGTCAATGGAGGGATACAGAGTATCCTTAGTTACTCCTGGGGTAGTCCAGATTGACTGTATGTAACAAAGGCTACCTGCAAATGGTGTGTGATCAGTGCATTATCAACAAGAGCTAAATGAAGACCTTGACTACAAGTGTGGTGTGTGGTGTGTAGGTAATGATCTTCAGTGGGAGGCAATGCTGTCCTCCAGGGGATTTGGGCAAAGTCTGGAGACACTTTGATCACACGAGCAGTGATGTCACTATTACACAGGAAGCACAGGACAGAGATACTTTAAAAATAACCGACAAATGGGACTGACGAGTCTCCTCAGTTAGCACAGTGCTTGCTGTGCAGCCCATATAGAGAAGCTGGGCATCATGGTGAGCTCTTATCATCCATGCTGGGGAGGGGAGGCAGAGAAAGGTATATCTCTGGGTCTCATTGAACTGAATCAGTGAGTTCCAGGACAGTGAGAGACCCTGCCTCGAAATGAAATAAAAACAGAATGTGGTAGAAAGCTCCTGAATATTGATATCTTTGCTTCACGTCTAGTGCCCCCGCCCCACATACACGCTCATGCATACATGCACGTGCATACTTGTGAATTACCATGGGGATTATACAGCCCTGAAACACTGCTAGGAGGGAACAAAGAAGCAAGAAGGTATTTTCTCAGATTCTTGACCCCTCCATCCTCTGATCTTGTGCCAGTGCCTCCTAGTGACTGAACCCAGCTAAAATCCAGAGTCTGGGAGATCAGTGGGGGCAGCCTGTAGAAGTCAGCTGCCCCCCTCTCCCTGTGTTGTTGGCTGATGCCCTTACAAGGTGAGAGGACCAAACTGAACCCACAGCTCCCAGTGAGCTTTGCTTCTGCTCAGACAGCAGGGCAGGTGCTCGGTGGCCCCAGGCTGCTCGCTTTGTCATCTTCGCGGCTGCTGCTGCTGCTCTTTTAATGTTGGCTGTCAGAATGAGGGCAGGCCATGAAGGTGGGAGCTGCGGGAAGAGAAAAAGAGCTGGGATAGGATGCTGAGAGAGAGCTCTGCCCGCGATGCTGCTGAAATGTGGATTTTCACACAGTTCACAAACTTCTCACCCCCTACCTGGTTTGGATGAGAAAGTACGAATTAAGTAGCTACAATATATTTTCCTAGCACAATGAACTTTAAAAATGGAATTTCTGTGCAAAGCAATGAGTGATTGTTCAGTAAACAGGCTAAGTACAATTACATTGTGGTTGTTTTGGCTCTGACATTTCTTTGGGAACAGAATAGCTTCAGCATGGATATTTGGAGACCAGGTTATTCTCGCTTCTTGGAGCACAGGATCTTAAAGTTAGGGATTAAAGAGCATCAGAGTAGTCCCTCGGATCTATAGGAACATTCTAGGCTATTCACTATTACAGAGCACATGCTGTCACTCCTTCAATAATAGCAAAATTTAAAAAATACCTTGAAACAAATTAATTTACTGAAAACAGAAAGCAGAGCCTCTGCTTGTTCCTGCCACAGTCTTTGTGTCTAGCATCATCAACTGAGGAGCAGTAGATGCTCAGTGTGCACTTCAGTAAGTGAATGAATGAAGCTGTGAGGCTGTGAACACTCACTGCAGACATTTAAAGCCAGATCTCAAGACCAAAGCAGTTTTCCATCAGGAGCTGTGTGTCCTAGACTTTCCCTGTCTGCTACACAGAACTGCTGCCTGTGTGTGCAGAAAGCTGGCTTCATGCAGTTGATTAAAATGTCTGGTAGAGCAGATGTTCAAGGGCGAGAGATGCGCATGTCTTGCTCAGTGCTTCCTTTAGATGTATGACTGGCTATTGGTCTCAGACCTTGAGGAAAGTTCTCTGTTTTTGGATAAAGACATAACATCTGTGGTTTCTTTCCCTGGCCATTGGCTTTTGCTCATTCTGTTACAAAGTTAAGGATGAATTGATTAGGAGACGATGTTTATTGAGCTTCCTTAACCACAGTGTATAGTATATGGATGCTAGTGACCACAGTTTTTTTTTTCCATAGAAAACTAGCTTGGGGATGGGTGTCATGCTGGATACAGGTTCTGGGAGAAAAAAAATTTTGTTCTAAGCTGTGATTTTATGAGTTGTGAGAACTTTGGAAAGTTACTTCATATTATAGGACTTTAGTTTCTTCATCTATGAAATCATAGTAACAATCTACCCCATTGTAATAAGGTTGAATTAGTAATTATATAAAACTTATAGCAGGGGACCAAGGAGATGGTATGATCAGTAAAGTGCTTGCCTCTTAAGCAAGAGGGCTGAGTTTGGATCCCAGGCATCCAGGTAAAAAGCCGGGTATAGTGGAATGTAGTAATACTAGAGCTGGCCAGTCAGTCTAGCAAGCCCAATTAGTGATTTCCAGGTTCAGTGAGAAAGCATGTAAAAAATTAAGGTGGAGTGTGATCCAGGAAGACACTTCTGGCCTCCACAGGCACCCACAATCACGTGCCTGAGCACCCATATGCACACACACACACACACACACACACACACACACACACACACACACCATTTTAATAGCATAGCAACAGTCCTGGATACAGAGAGCTGTGGTCTGGACCACCAGCCTCCACTTACTGGGTGTTGCTGGGCTCACAACCTTAGCTTTCTCTTCAGTGGTGGGCACTGTTTGTAATCAATATCCTGCTAAGTCTCATGGGCTTTTTGAAAGATTGAGTGAGATGTAAAGAATGAGAAAGAAAATGAAGAATCTGCTATAGACTTAGGCACACCTATGATGTCTTCAGTCCCAAGGGAGGATGCAGGGCCTCAGTAACTTGAGTTAACTTGGAGGCAGCATATTGAGGAGAATAGGGAAAGGCTTTTGATATGAAAACGCACTGCGTCCTTTGTCATCTGAGCTAAGTAGATCCCTACCTGAGAGGATTTTGTGAACCGACCCAGAGGAAAAAAATCTTCAATACAGTCTTCACTGCTTAATACTTGGGCAACTTGAGAATTGCTTTACTTCTCAGGGCCTCCGTTTTATCTTCTTATCTCCTTCATCCTAGTCTTTGATAAAATGTCACCTTCTTAAAGAGACTTTCTATATTAACCAGCTTTATTATAGCAACAGAAAAATAATATTGTGGCTTCACAACAGACATTTTCTTTTTATTGCTTTCGTCCCCCATTAGGCATGGGCTTCCTGGAGACAGTTATTCTAGACTCTAGAGTCTAGAGCAATTACCTGTTATTAAAGAAGTCATGTGGCACAATGGGGTGCTCCATCTTCATAGTGAAGGGAAGGTGTGAGAGACTGAGCTGAAGACAGTGCACTATTTTTGGATGTATTATATGCCATGGCTCCTTACATTCTGTTGGGCAAGTCAAGTCTTGTGATAAACCTCATTCACTGGGAATATTAGCCTCAAAGAGAGGTTATAAGTCATGTGGCAGCATCAAGGAGTGGTGACAGAAGGCATGGATATTGAAGGAGAATGTGGCCTACCTACAGTAACCCTTTGGATAGTGTTAACAAGCTGCAGGTGACCTGTGACATCATTGTCACCATCCTGAGTCTCAGCTTACATTTTCTCCATCGTGCTCCCAATGCTGTATCATCATCCTATGTGATTTGCTTATTCAGCTTCCCAATTGTCTGTCTGCATCTGCCAACAGGTTCAGACATACCTCTTTCAACAAGGATATCTTCAAAGTCTGGGACAGTAGCATATGTACTTTGAATGGATTAGCTGAGCAATCTTTTATGCAGAGGTAGAATGGGCGATGTACCAAGCGTTTCTCTGAGCATCAAGCCCTTCCCTTCAGAACGAGAACATCCTTCTCCCATTAGATTACTCTTCCTTTCACGTGCTTTGGCAGCAAAGCCCTGAATTTTTCTGAAGCTCCCGTTGGAGCTCTCAGTTTGTCAGTCATCTCCCACAGTCTTGTCTGCTGACAACAATTTACCTTTCTCTGTAGATGAAATATTAGGACAAGGTACCAGGGTAGGCAGCTTCTGTTACAGACATAATCCTTTCCAGAACTTTCTGTAGAAATCAAATACTCAAATGTGACAATGGTTGACTTAAGGTCTTCTCTTTTTATAAAGGAGTGTGGTCAGTTTTAAGAAACATAAAAATAGAAACAACCCTAAATAAAAGTTCCTTTAAAATCTTTTACATTTTTTAAATGCTGTTTCCAGCATTCAATCTATCCTTAATTTTATTATTGTCATTGACAATTGAGCACAAATTTGGCTAGCTTAAGTTTGATGAGCAGCCAATGGAGTCTAAAAAATTTACCATTTTCAACGAAGTTTAATGAGTCTCGTCATTGCCTTGGCTTTATGGTCCTTTGCTTCTCATCATAAATGTGTGCTTCCATAATTTCATTTCAATACTCTGTTTGTGCAGAATAATAATGAATGACACATGAAAAACTCAAAGTATTCACTCCAGCGTATTTTCTAAGCAGCCACTAAGCACCTGTCATTATTGGAGGTGGTAGAGTCCCTGTGGGGAATGAAAGGACAACTTTCCTGCCCTCTTGAAGTTGACAGGCTCTCTGGAGAGTTCTCTGCATTAATACCATTGTGAAGAGGGATGGCACAGTATTAAGTGAGCCCAGAAGAAAGTGGCCATTGTTTGACAGCTGTTTTCCTGTCTTTATTTTGTTTTTTGTTATTTGTTTGTCTTTAAACTCTAGTAATGCACAAAGCTTAAGTTTTTAGTGAAAGGGTATTTTAAGGAGGCCCCTGGGTATTAGATGACAAGCAGTTTCAGGATGAACAAACAGAATTTGAGGACTGAGTATATATAATTACGATTTCTTTTCCCTTCTGGAAATGTTTCTTTGGTCTAAATATACCACAAGTATTTAGGATCTTCTGTTGTTCTTTTATTTTCTGAGGTGGAGTCTTGATTTATAGCACAGGCTAGCCTCAGACTTGCACTCCTCCAGTTCAGCCTCTAAAGTTTTGGGGTTACAGGCATGTACGGGCTTTCTACATTTTTTTCTTAGCTTACATGAAGTAGCTTTTTGATCTTTATGATCAGGAATGCCTAGATCCACTCCTCTTGCTTCTTTCTGTGGCTCGTGATGACATAATGTGTTTTGTGGCTCAGCCAGAAGCTGTGACTTCCTCCTGGATTCTGCTGTTATTCAGCTCAGACCCATCGATTTCATCTGAGAGGCACATGCTGTATCCTCAGGTTTCCTTCACCCCTCTGTGACACTTTGGTGCTTGGTAGAAGTCAGTTTTTGTCTGGATCACTGTAGACGGGGACTACTTACGTTTCAGGTCTTGGCTGCCAGGTGGTTGTACAGACTCTTATCCTCATCTGGTCACTGGCCACTTCACCCTCCTGTTGGAGTGCTGTGGGTCAGAAAGAGAAAGTGAGCATACAAAGGTAGAAAAGTTGAAAGATGAGTGGAAAGGTAAGAGTTTGAGGTAGGGGAGAGAGGAAAGGAGAAACTAACAGAGCACAAGAAAGAAAAGACAGCTCTGAGGAGATGATGTCACAAGAGAGTGAAGTGAAAAGTAAGTAAAAGTATGTGACAGAAAAAGAAAACTTTGTGGAGGGGAGGGAAAGAAGGAAAATCAGTTTCTATGAGAGAGAAAACAAATGGTAATGAAAAGTGAAAAAAAAGTGAGCAGAGAATAAAAAGTAGGTGGCTGGAGAGAGCGAAAGAAAATAAGAAAGATAGTGACTACTAGTTAAAATAAGGTTCCCAAGAGACAAAGAGATGGAAATGTATGTGGGAGAGAGGATAGGGGAGCTAGGTGGTGAGAGAGAATAGGAAAGCTGAGTGGTGAGAGAGCAATAGGTAATGGGAGGAGAGGACATAAATTTGAAAGCTTCTGAGATTTTGTAGTTATAAAAACTGAGGGAGGACAAGAGGAAGAATTATGTTTACATCCAGGAGCATCTTGCCTGGAGTCCTTCCACAGCTTCCAGCCAGCTAAAGGGGCTCCTTTCCAGCCTAGTTTTCCCCCCCCATAGCCTTTCTGCAATAGGATAACTTATCCACAGCATCAGGATCTGTAGCTGAAGTTTTCCTGTGTCCCGCTTGGCCCGCGGTCAGGACAAATCTCTCTTACCTGCCAGTCCTGTAGCCGCTCAGACCCAAGTAAACACACAGAGGTTTGTATTGATTATAACTGCATGCCATTAGCTCAGGCTTATTACTGACTAGCTCTTACACTTAAACTGAGACCATTTCTGTTCATCTATATGTTCTGTGGCTTTACTTGTGTACCATTACATCCTGCTTCCTAGACAGCAGGCTAGTGTCTCCTTACTCAACCTTCCTCTTTCCAGAATTCTCCCTGTCTGCTTATCCTGCCTATACTTTCTGCCTGGCTACTGGCCAATCAGCATTTTATTTATCAACCAATCAGAGCAACACATTTACAGCATACAGAGCGACATCACCCATCAGGATCCAGACTCCTGGGAACTTGGAGAGCTATGTCTAGTATGACCTCTGGTCAGATGTGTGTCGGCATGTCAGAGTTGAATGCCTCTATCCCTCATGACTGGGGGTTGGAATGAGGACAAGAAACTTGGCCCAGTTCCAAGGATCTTTACCCACTATGGGACCCCAGTGCCTAGAGAAGAAATACAAGGTGATGGAGGGCTTATCTTGGAGAGATAAACAGCTTATCTTGGATAGAACTCGATTGGCTCCAAGAAGACCATGTCTGACTTCGCTCTTGCCCTTCCCAAACAGGAGACAGACCCGTTTTCTAATGAGCCCCTATTTCAGCTAAGCTTTTTGTGAAGACATAATATTTCAGATCTAGTAGGGAGCTCAGTGGTGGGGCTCTTGCCTTGAATCCAAGAGGTCATGAACTGCATCCCCCCAGAACTCCAAATGAAACAGAAAACCTGATGTGTGAGGCATGGGCACAGCCACAGCAGACTTTGATAGGATGCAAGGTAGAAGTATACTTGTGAAGGCGGCTTTTCTGCATGCTATTTTTCTCACTTCTCCTCTACCACTATTGAGTAACTCCAAACTGGAGGCAGGGTGTAGGGAAAAGCTACTGATTGTTTGGGATAGAACAAATAAAAATGTCAAAGCAAATGTATGATATTTAAACATGTTACAGGAACAGACCATGTCAAACTAAGCTTACTAATGAATACCCAGACGGAATGTGTTACATCAATATAACATGTTACCATTTTGTGAAGAAAAATTATATTCAGTGTTTCAGGCTATGTCATCTTTGAGATTTGAAAGGTTTGGAGTGAGGGAGGCTTGAGTGATAGCTCATTACTTCCTGCTTTTCAGAGGACCTGGGTTCAGTTCTCAGAACCCACATGGAGGCACACAACCATCTGTAACTCTAGTTCCAGGGGATCTGATATCCTTTTCTGACTTCCAGAGCCACCAGGCACACATGTGGCATACATATGCACCAGCAGACAAACACCCAAACACACAAAATGAAAATAAATAAATCTTCTAAAAACCAAATATGTATGAATAAAAAAATAACTATAAACATTTACAGTCTTCTTCACAGGGTTTTGTGTAAGTAGAATGGTATATGTGGAGTGTGTGTGCCTGTATGTGTGTGCATGCACATGCATGTGTGAATTTGTCTGCTTGTGAAGGGCAAGTGAGTATGTATTTGTGTGTGTGGTGTGCATGTGGAGGAGTATGAGTATGTGTGTGTTGTGCATGAGTGAATATATGTGTCAGGTATGTGTGTGTGTGTGTGTGTGTGTGTGTGTATGTGTGTGTGTGTGTGTGTGTGTGTGTGTGTGAGAGAGAGAGAGAGAGAGAGAGAGAGAGAGTTTGTGTATGCTTGTGAAGAGTGTGTATATGTGTTTTTATTTGTGTGTGTGGTGTGTATGTGTTAGAGTATGAGTGTGTATGTGTGTTTGTATTTGTGTATGTAATGTGCATGTGGGAGAGTATGAGTGTGTATGTGTTGTATATAAGTGAATATATATGTGTTTGGGGTGTGTGTGTGTGTATTTTTCATTGGCTTTTGCATGTAGCACTCCAAATTCATTTCTTGGTCAGTGGGGCCCCAATGATATGTTAGGATCCTTTAAGCAGGAACCAAAACTATGTAATGATTCATCTCTATATAATGTTCCCCCACTACATCCCTAAGTCATAAACTGTGGGTATTCACCACACTTGTCAAGACATCCTAGTTTACAAGGTTCACCTAAGTGTTGTTCCAGATTTCTCCCAAGGTCTCATTTACTTCTCAGACTGCAGCTTTGTTAGTACTTATGGCACGCCACCTGGAATCTGGGCACAGGGTAAAAAGAAATGATTGACTAATACCCCCTGATT
Organism: Peromyscus eremicus; assembly: GCF_949786415.1. NCBI lineage: Eukaryota > Metazoa > Chordata > Mammalia > Rodentia > Cricetidae > Peromyscus > Peromyscus eremicus. The sequence continues at coordinate 135,399,746 of NC_081419.1, read as the reverse complement.
TTAGAGTGAATACTTAGTAATAACAATATCTGAAATGTTCCCAGGGTATTCTCCTGTAATATTTGATTTTCTCTAAAAGCCCATGGTGAGTGTTGCATTCTGTAGTTCCAGGCTTAGCTCCTGTTCATTCATACAGAGATGAATGGGAAGAGTTATCATACTGTCAATGGTGCCCATTACAGTCTCCTGATTCCCTGGGAACCACCTCAGACACTTACTCTTGCCAGCACAAAAGCTATTACTGCTCCTTTACACCAATGACTCCCTTATCCTAACATTAGACATGGGCTCTCAGCATGAATCAGCTGTCCTACCAGTATTTAAAACCCATCTGTATGTTTTCAAATGAGGATATAAATTCCTCTTGGTTTATAAAATTAAGATATTTTCTACCAGCTACAGAGAAAGGTTCTTCAGAAGCAAAAATAATAATCTTACCACAAAGATGTAATCCTATTAATGATCTATTTGATCATGTGGGTCTCCTCCAAATGGAGCTTTTGAAGAATTTTTCCCACTCTTCACAACTGTGAAGTGTGTGATGAGGAGAAACATCTGTGTCTTACATCATTAATTTATTATTTGGGGTAAAGTCCATGAAACTGAATTCCTAATACAAAGTCTGTGGAGCCATGGCATCATTGAATTTTCTTTTTTTTTAAATCTTGGCCAGTAATGAACAAAGAGAGCCCTTTGTTCATAGATATTATTTTCTTAATTAATAGTCATGATGTTTATGTCATTTATCTTTTACTTTCTTTTCTAAATGTCAGTGGTCTATTTATATCATCTGTCCATTTTTAGAAACTGTCTTGGTTGTCTTTTACTTACTGATTTGTAGGTGAGATGAATTTTACATATAAACAGAGACCCATCATTTTATGTGTTTCAAATACAAATCTTGATTTTCACTTTCCTTTTAATTTTGTTTTAAATATACTTAAGAATTTAGTTATAATACAGATAACTAAATATTTTCAGCACAAAAGTAAGTATATATCCAAGGCAGAAAGCTCAGAAAGTCGAAATATAAGTGTTGTGTTTTTATATTCAATGTTTAAAGATTATATAAATACAGTAATGTTTATATTTCTTTAGATTTTCTATATATCTAGGATGCCTAATATTCTGTTGCAATAATATTTATTTTTAATAGATGATAACCTTTATAGGTCTTAATTTCATAACCAATTACAAAGCACTGTATTTGCCACTGGCAATATAGCTGTGAAGCAACCCAGATCATTCCTCAGGGTCCATTATTGGACCATACATTTCTGTATAGTTGAGTTTTACAAAGAAGATACACTGGCTGTGGAATGCGTATATCAAATGATATCTGAGATTGTATTGGTAGCATAAGAAGCTTTCTGAAAGAAATACTTAAATCAAGTCTGTCCCCAAACCGGATTTAGTCATGTATATATACAATTTCTATGTCACACACACACACACACACACACACACACACACACACACGGGAGGGTACATTTGGGTACCATAAATCAATCAAAGAGAGAGAGAAGGAGAAGCATTTGGGCACTATGTCTCAGTCAAAGTATTTACCAAAGGAAGTACTGGACCTTTTTCCTGAGTTCTGAAGAACAATGCTGAAGGTCCAGGAATAGCAGACATATTTTTAATGAATGGAGTTATTAATTAATTTTAAGTGTGTGTATGGGGGAACAAATGTCATGCTCAGGTATCATCCCTCAAGGACCATCAACTGTTTTTTTTTTTGTTTTGTTTTTTTTTTTGAGAGAGGGTCTCTCACTTTGACCTGGGCCTTGCTGATTCAACTTCAGGAACTACCTATCCCTACCTCCTTAGCATTGCAAGTAAGTACCACCACACTCAGCTTTTTATGTGGGTTCTGGGGATAAAATTTAGAATCTTCATTCTTGTGTGGCAAACATTTTACTACTGAGCTATTTACCAAGGCTGTGAGAATTACTGAAGAGGCAAATATGGAGGAAGTGTGTAAGAAAGAGTATAAGAGAGCAGGGTTTACCTTGGTTTTGCATTGGAATCACCTGGGTGCCTAGGACCACACCCAGAAGTGTGAAGTCAGTTTGTTTGGCACCCCTGCATTATCAGATTCTTAAATCTCTGAAAAGCTGAAACGAACCCAGCTTGAGAACCACCATGTCTGTAGAAACCCAGGAGGTGGCTCTCTCACTGGAGGACATCTTTGGAGAACTTCATGAAATAGACTGCAAGGACCCTGTTTCTGGATGGTCTAGAAGATACACATGTTTAAGACATTCATAGGTGATACTCATTATACTGGTCTGGGATCTATACTTTAAGAACTGCTATAGAGATAGAATAGGAGGAAACTATTCTGTAGCCTGTATTTCTCAACCTGTAATTCTCAACTATGCTGAAACAGTGGTACAATGAGAAAATTCAAAACAGCAAGGAAAAAGCACTAACAATGACTGTCTAGAGGAGCAGAATGGGTCTTGGGAGAAGAGACTCAACTAATTTGAATGGTGCTGGGTATCAGGGTAACTCAAGACCAAGAGTCGGCCTTGGACTGGCTGATGAGTCTGTCCATGGGTGAACTTGAGAGTTCACTGAGACTTAGGGGCAAATGCAGATTAATGTAGGTCGGAGAACAAAAGAGATGTGATGAGGAAGGAGAAATTCATTTCAGGAAATCTTTGGGGAAGAGATTTCACTTGAGCTAAGCTATCATTGAATTTTTGTGTTATTTTCAATTTTCCATTAATGTATCATTTTAGAGAGCATTGTTACACATGCATCAATTCGAATTTATATGACTCTTTTAGATAAATTCTTCCTGCTAGAATTGCTAAATGAAAAAATTATTCACAGTTTGAACTATAGATAGAAAACATAGATAAGAAACATAAAGAGCCAGACTGACTTCTAAAACCAATTGGACCACAATTCAAAGGAATTCTGACCACTCTGCCCCATCATCAGCCCCTACAGATTTTATTTTAACCCATGAAAATATCATAAGTATAAAGCTTTATTGTTTAATGTTCAATTCTTTGATACCAAAAGTAGGACAGTTTTGAGTGTTTTCTACTTCCTGCATGCCTTTTCTTTTAGAAGTTACAACTTTGCCACCCTTACACATTTCACCCAGGAGACAGTCATCTGTTTGTCTGACTGAACTGTGAAGAATATTTTATGTATTAATGGCATTTGTTTTGGTTACTTCTGTACATGGAAACTATTTCCCCATTTAGCTATGGTTTTAATGGTCTGTGATATAATGGGGAAATGGTGTATTTTATGTTTTGATTTTATCTACTTTCAATGGTTTTATTTTTGAAATCATGTTTTAAAGTTTCCCTTGAAAACATATTTTCTAAGCATTTATCTAAGCTGATGTCTGAGAGTTTATTCCTCCTGACATTTGTTTGGGGTATAATGTGATCTTTCTCAAATATTTAACCCATTATCATAGTGTCACTAGTGAAGCCAATATTAATCATCCCAGTGTTCCAAAAGGCCACCTTCATGTTCTGAGACTTATTTCTATGTGCCTTTGCTTCATATCCTGTCCTGTTCGACACATGGCTTTTCTATATGTACCATCATTGCTCTCATGATCAGGTTTGAAGGTATCTTCTTAAAAACAAAAGATATCTGGATTTTCTCACAAAACAGGTTTGAGAGTTATCCTTTTTTTTTTTTTTTTTTTTTTTTTTTTGGTTTTTCGAGACAGGGTTTCTCTGTGTAGCTTTGCGCCTTTCCTGGAACTCACTTGGTAGCCCAGGTTGGCCTCGAACTCACAGAGATCCGCCTGGCTCTGCCTCCCGAGTGCTGGGATTAAAGGCGTGCGCCACCACCGCCCGGCGAGAGTTATCCTTAATCTTTCATTCTGGTCTCATCTTTATCATAAACCTCGAAAAAAAAGAACCAAATTATTTGTGTTACTGAAGACTTCTTCATGTTTGTTCTCTTAATCATGTATGCAGTGACACCATATTAAAAAGAATGACCTAGAGATTTAATAACCATGCAGAACAATGCTGAGTCATATATTGGTATTAATCATAAATCATAAAGAGTATCCCTTTATGCACAGAGAGGGTAATGAAGGTCTGAAACCAGAATACTCAGGAAGAAAGTGCTGTTAAACCAGAGAAGGACATTAGGGACCTTGAGGAAACTCATCAAGCAGCTAGTGTGGAAGGGCAAGAGGAAAAGAGCACTCAACTCGATAGCTATACTAGTCAGATCAGTATCCAAAAACACTCAGACAAGCGAGCAGTTCCAGAAGGCAGGGCTCGTCCACACGCTTATCACTCAACAAGTGAGGGAGCAGGGCTTCTCAACAAGATAGAACCGAAGTCCACAATTTGATCAGCAAGAAATTGCCAAGGCACAATTTAAATTCTGAGATTCAAACCTCTTCTTACCAAAGATGCAGACAGGAATACCCAAAGCCGGTTTATTACACTAGATAAGAATTGACTAACATCGTACATAAGGGAAAATGCACTTAGTCAAACAAACAAACAAAAAAAATCCCTCTCTGTTTAGCCATCCATTTCAAATTTTTATAGAAAATTGTGTAGGCAGCATCAATTATGCTTGGGCAAATTTAGACTAATTAATGGGTTGACTAAGATAATTATTGAAATTTGTCTATGGATGAAAGGAGGAAAGATGAGGCATTTAAATTGCTTTTTGTGTGTGCCTGATGACTATTTCTAAAAGAATGGGCCCACTGAGAAGCATATGAAATGGGAGTGGCCCGGTTCTTCTCCGGGTATGATGATAGAGTAACAAGGCAGCTGTTTTAATCAACACATCAGGATTAATGCTTTAAAAAGTCCAAAATGCATAAATACATAGAACGTGCAACTTATATAAAGGAATGTGTAATTTATGGGAGGTCAACAATGTACAAAATTCTTTCAGATGGGTTGTGTGTGTGAATACCTTTGGTATTTAAAAATCAACTCTTTGAAGAAGACAGTATCAGCTTCCATGTACGGTTGAGACCCCTGAAACGCATAGGAGTTAAGCAGATAGCCAGGTTGTATAAACTAGTACAAGGGGAATGTGGCCAGTTTTGTTGCTCACATTCTTGTGTTCTATCTCTTCCAGGAAGCTTCCTTGGGTGGTAATTTATTTGTTGTAGTGACGAAGTCATTGCTCAAACCAGACTGGTATTTACTGAGAAATGTCTTCCAGAGCAAGGCTTTGACATACAGTGCATCCTTCTCATTTCCTTCTAGTCACACTAAAACATTGAAAAATGTTTCCTGGATTTGCTTTTTTCATTGCAGGGAACCAAGGTGTGGGGAATTTATTTAAATAACAACAACAACAAACTAGATCTATCTATGGAGGCTGAAGCTTGGATCTGCTTTGCAGCACTTTCAAAATGGGATAAACAGAATGCTAGGTGCATAGGCAAGAGATAGTATGGCTGTAGACAGAAAGACTCATATTTGGATTAGGAAGTCATCTGGTTTGCTGTTGTTGAAAAGGCTAGCAATCTACTGGATTCCATTGATTGAAGTCAACTCACAAACCTTAGTCAAAAAGAATGATTTTGTGACTGTGTTAGTTGGGGGTCTCTAGAGGAACTGAGACAGTAGAATAAATATAGCTTAAAGGGGGATTTATTGGATTGGCTTACATGGTGCTGAAGAATTTGAGTTTTTTTTTTTAATTTTTATTTTGCAATGCAATTAAGTTCTACATACAGGCACAGATTCCTTTGTTCTCCCCCCTCCAGCCCCCCTCACCTTCCCCCCAGCCCGCTCCCCATTCCAATCTCCTCCAGGGCAAAGCCTCCCTCACAGACTGAGATGCCCACAGAAATCCACAAAGATACCCCCACAACAGACTGCTGGCAATGGTCGAGAGACAGTCCGAATTGACCTACTCTGGTGATGGGATGGCCAAACACCCTAATTGTCGTGCTAGAAACCTCATCCAACTACTGAGGGATCTGGATGCAGAGATCCATGACTAGGCCCCAGGTGGATCTCTGGGAGTCCAATTAGCGAGAATGAGGAGAGTTTATATGAGAGAGAATTTGAGTTTTGATGTCAGCAAATGATAGCAGCCTAGCAGCAGCACTAGTAAAACCACAACATCAAAGATGCACTTGACAGCAAGAGGCAAAAGCTCATGTTTAGGTGGCCATATTGGTGAGACTTTGTGGATGTAGCTCCTGTCATTTCTAGGAGACAATATGACTCAAACATGGATGACACCAGTAGACATGGTAGCACGAATGGAGGAAAGCTCATGAGGCCTCAGCTCTACACAAAGAACTACAGGAAGCTAAGGAATGCTGAGAGTGGGAGAAATGGTCCTCCCTAGGGAAGCACATGCCAATTAGTTATCTAATAACAAGTGGTCAGCCCTAAAAACACACATACGTCCAAGTAACTTATATGGTCTAAGCAGGTTTTAATTACATATTTAGGAATATATAAATACATAACACACATGTCTAACAACAATTAAAGAAAAAGGGGCAATGATTTTAAAAGAAGATTGTTGTTTTTAACAAAATCTCAAATTTTTTTAGTTTTACCGGTAAAGACTCAGGAGCCAGATGCTGGGGTGAAAGCCTGCTAACTCAGAGAGGCAGAGAAAGCACCCAGATGACCTTCCTCCTCCACCAACATCCCAGAAGCCTTCTCCTTCTCCTCTGATGTCTCAAATAAGACCCTCAAACTGAATGTCCCTTCCTTGTACTTCCTGTGAATCTCTCTATCCATCTATCTGTCTCCTGACTAGCTCTCACTTTCTATGGGTTTTTCTTAATAATCTTACATTCACTTCCTATCCACTGGTTGATCTATGGTTGACTTTATTTAATCCTGTTTACAGTATTCAAGCAGAAATCTCTTGGATTAAAGGTGTGTGCTAGGGCTAAGCCACACCACAACTAGAAACATGTTTTTCCAGTAAATAATGCAATTTCAGGGTTCGCAGTGTGATCAAATATCCTGCAACAGAAGATGGGGTAGGGAGAGTATTGGAGAATTTTGATCGAGGAGAGGGAAAGAGGAAATGATATATTATAATCTTTTAAAAAGCAAAATAAATATTTTTTAACAAAGCAACAGCTTTTTCCTTGGAGCACATTATTCTTGGCCACAGCCAGAATGTATCACCTATCTTGGAGGAAGGCCTTCCCTTCATAGTTAATCCTTCTAGGAAATGCCCTTACAGACTACCAGAGGAATGTCTCTTAGTTGATTGCAGATCCAGTCAAGTTGACAACAAAGGTTAACCTCCACAATGGCTCTCATTGTGTAAGAGTTCAGGCTAACAGTTAACTTGCATCTCTTCTATTTTCTTGTTTTCCCCTTCTTCACATTCATAGTGCCATGGTCATCTTTGATCCCTTCATTTGCTTGTGATTCCTTTCAAGAAAACATAAAGATGATTCCAAATTACTTCCTTGTGTTTAGTGCAGGTAAACTGAAGGCTAGGCATGTTTACAGCATGTGATCGAACTGGTGCAGATACTCTGAGGAATAGCACCCAAGGGTGTCCTATCTGTGGAGGTGGCATGAAGGTTGGGGAGTTGATTGACAGTCCACCAGTGTAACACAAAAGAGAGCACCAAGCACAAAAGCAATGGCAATACAGAAGACAAGGTAATGGCTGTCTACTATGGAGGCACCACCTCTTTAGCTGCAACATGATCCTGAGGTTCATTTTGTAATCTTGGTTCTGAGTATAAAGGACGCTGAATGGGATGTTTTCAGCACAAGGTAGTTATTCAATAAATGGTTCCATGATTGTCCAACTGCGTACCAGCTACAGTTCTCCAAAAGATGCAAACTCCTAAACCATTCACAGCTTGTGCCTATTTTGAATATGAAGCTGAGTCTGGTCTTTGTCTAAGCACTTCTGGTTCAGTTAAAAAGTATCAGTTTCAGTAAACAATGGAGTCAGGTCCTTGAGATAGAAATGAATCAAGGTGACTCTCTGCCCTTGAGGCTCTCCTGACTGTGTACCATGAGTCTTTATAGTGGTGTTTAAATACTCTCTATATGTCTGAACCCTAGAAGCTCAAGCCCCAGAGTGCAGCTTGCTTCTGAAAACTGTACAGCACACAGAGGTCATCCTTGCCTTCCTGTTTGGAAAGGGTACGGCCTGTTCTAAATGGACATGACTGTTGTGGGCAGATTAATAAGCAGATGCCTCTTCCCGTGGCAACTCTATTCTACTTCTTCAGTATTTATCCATGAAGACAATGTAAGACTGATTTGCCTTCTGACATCTAGTGCAGACCTATTTACATCATCTGATCACATAGGTCCAGATTTCTAAAATGACCCCTTTCTTATTTCTTTTTAGTTGTATTCTTGTGTAAATCCCTTCTGTTCTCTCTCTTTCTCTCTCTCTCTCTCTCTCTCTCTCTCTCTCTCTCTCTCTCTCTCTCTCTCTCTCTCTCTCTCTCTCCCTCCCTCCCTCCCTCCAATGTGTGTGTGTGTGTGTGTGTGTGTGTGTGTGTGTGTGTGGTGTGTGCATGTGTACATGTTTCTGTGTATGCAGGCGCATGTCTGGAGGTCAGAGGACACCCGTGGATTTTGTTCCTCAGATGTCATACATGTGATTTTTTTGAAATAGGATTTCTCACTTAACCTGAAACTTGTCAAATAGACTAAACTGGCTGACCAGCAAGCCCCATGAATCAGTCTATCTTTGTCTCCCAGCTTTGGTGTAACAAGTACGTGCCACCACACTCCACTTTTTAATGTGGGTTCTGGGGATCAAACTTGGGTCCTCTTGCTTTTAAGGCAAGTACTTTACCCACTGCACTATCACCCCCCACTCTTTATTTTTTTACCATACTTTATTACATACACTCTTTTGTTTATGTTCTGGGCACATGTTACACAGAGCTATCATTTATATTTCATTCAACTCAATCCTGTTTTAAATCAGTGCAACATTTGAAAGTCTTGTGTGGTGGTATTGTGTTCCCCAAAATATTGTGCACCCTAATAAACTTATCTGGGGTCAAAGAACAGAACAGCCACTAGATACAGAGGCTAGAAAATGGTGGCACTCACACCTTTAATCCTAGCATTCCAGAAGCAGAAATCCCTCTGGATCTCTGTGAGTTCAAGGCCACATTGGAAACAGCCAGGCATGGTGACACACGCCTTTAATCCCAAGAAGTGAGCCTTTAATCCCAGGGAGTGATGGCAGAAAGCAGAAAGATATATAAGGCGTGAAGACCAGAAACTAGAAGCTTTTGGCTGGTTAAGCTTTTACGCTTTGAGCAGCACAGTTCAGCTGAGAGCCATTCGGATAAGAACACAGAGGCTTCCAGCTTGAGGAAACAGGATCAGCTGAGGAACTGGCGAGGTGAGGTAGCTGTGGCTTGTTCTGCTTCTCTGATCTTCCAGCATTCACCCCAATACCTGGCTCCAGGTTTGTTTTTATTAATAAGACCTGTTAAGATTCCTGCTACAGTCTTGTGTGGGTTATGAATGAACATCTACCCATAACACCCTTCATAACGCATATGTTTTTCTTAGCTCCCCCTCGTGATAGATGCTCAGATTGCATGTAAGGCACACTACCTTTTGTGGTAGATGTTCACATATATCCACTCATGGAGATCTGTGAGAATGTCTGTGGGCTGGAAGTCAGAGTTTAGATATCTGGATTGAGGATTACAATTGTCTTGACTGAGAATTATTTTCCAGTGACTGTCCCAGTCTATGCCTCTGCAGTTGCAGCCGGCTCCTCCTGTATTCTCACAGCTCCTCTGATAGAGGGCTGTCTCGCTTGTTTACTTATTTGTCATTCTGTTTAGTTTGAATTCCATTCATTCAATTTCCATCTCTCTGATTACTAATGAGTTTAACATCAATCCCAAGCCTATTATTTCTTCTTTTTTTTTTTTATTAATTGTCTGGTCACATTACTTATGCCAGATTCTCCCCCCTCTCCTTTGAGGAAGGGTTGTGACACATCTATTAAGTTTTCATGATTTGCATTTGTATTCTTGATATCATTCAATTGATGATTTTGATGCTTTAAAATGTTACATGTGTCTGTTCTGGCCTGTCTTTGGTTTTACTAAATGTAAGCCCATAGGTTTTATAAAATTAAAACCATCAATTCTTTGCTTTATAATAACTGTCCTTCAAGTTTTTGACAATTTTTCTACCCATAAGTCACAAAGATAATCTTCTATATTTTCTTCTATTAACTTTATAGCCTGTTTTGTATATTGTAATACCTGATCCCATTGTTGTTCACTTCTATGTTTCATGTTTTGTTCTTCTTCAGGAGCCAGCATTTCCAGCATATCACTAATCTAATTGTCAAGTACTATGATGTATAATTTGCTTTTTATCATATCATACATTTTTATATTTCAGTAACCAATTGTAGGCCTCACTGTCGAGTTCTATTCTACTCTTGCCTTCTTAGTCTATCCCAATGTTGATTTGGGAATATCCAATCTCATACCTTTGTGACACATTAATTTCTATCCTTTCTTACAAATTTTAAATTTGTCTAATCATTAGGCTACAGTTGGAACTTTTAGAAAATTTGCATTGAACTCATAAATGAATTTGGTTTGAAAAGATGATGTATTTGTTACATTATTGCATCCTTTCCAATAACATGGAATTTGTACATCCATTCAGTTTTATATGTTCACTATTATATTTTTATTAATCTGTGTATATATGTATACACACAAACAAATGCCATGAAGAGGAGGGAGAAAAAGGTGTGTGTGTGTGTCTGTGTCTGTGTCTGTGTATGTTGATGTATGTAAGTGTGGGCACACATGTTATACTATGAGAATGTGGAGGTCAGAGGACAACTCCAGGTGTAAGTTCTTGTCTTCTGTCTTGTTTGCAACAGAATCTCTTTGTTCAGCCCCATGTAGAGCATGCTAGCTGGTTCATAAGCTTGCAATAAGAATGTTGGGATTATAGATGCACATTAGTAGGTCAGAACATGGGTTCTGAGGATCCAAACTCAGGTCTTCATGCTTTTATACCATGTACTTTTCCCACAGGGCCATGTTCCTAGTCTCAGCCAATAGACTTCTTTGGTCTTCATGTACATCTTGTGGATTCTCGATTAATTCTTAGACATGTTTTACTGTCAGAGTAGAGTGTACCATATATAATTTTTACTCTTGTTTTACCTGGTTATTGATGGTGTGGAAAAGTGCCACTGATTTTTCAGAGTTATCTTTTTATACAGCTACATACTAAAGCTTTTATTGATTCTAATACCTTGTGACTATGTTACTTTTTTCCCCTCTTTTTGGTATATGTGTTTGCATTATCTGCCAATACTGACCATGTTATCTCTTAAAATATCTACCTCAGGGTTGTAGAGATATCTCAGAGGTTAAGAGCACTGGCTGCTCTTCCAGAGGTCCTAAGTTCAATTCCCAGCAACCACATGGTGGCTCACAACTACCTATAATGAGATCTGGTGCTTTCCTGGAATGCAGCCTATCACTGAAAGCCCACCTTAACATGGGTAATGACTTGAAAAAGCTGAAATCCTAGAGCTTCCTGAACAACTTGCGGGCAGTTCAAGGGATCACAGAGTCTCTTCTCTTCAGCAGTCCTTTCTGTTTATATATCCTTGGGCAGAGAAAGGTTTTGTGACCCTGGTAAGTTTCAGGGACTCCCTGAGACTTGTGAGTTGCTTCCTTCTTCAGTCATGATGGGCTTTTCTTTAGTACTTCCTGAGCCTTAACAGTTTCCCTTTAGAGCTTCCTAAGTCATAAGGAGCTTCCTTCCAGAAGAGATTGATTCAGTTCAGAGGAAAGACTCCTTAACTCATCCAGTCTGCTCTTTTTCTTTAATAATCAGAACCAATGTTGGATGTTGGGTGCCTCTGTCATTTTTCCAATCTTTTTTTTTTTTTTTTTTTTTTTTTGGTTTTTCCGAGACAGTGTTTCTCTGTGTAGCTTTGTGCCTTTCCTGGAACTCGCTTTGTAGACCAGGCTGACCTTGAACTCACAGAGATCCGCCTGCCTCTGCCTCCCAAGTGCTGGGATTAAAGGTGTGTGCCACCACCACCCAGCAATTTTTCCAATCTTAAAATACATATTTTAAGACTCTCTAAAAGATATTTACTCTCTTTTTTTTTTTTTTTTTTGTTTTGTTTTTCAAGACAGGGTTTCTCTGTGTAGCTTTGTGCCTTTCCTGGAACTCACTTGGTAGCCCAGGCTGACCTTGAACTCACAGAGATCCGCCTGCCTCTGCCTCCCAAGTGCTGGGATTAAAGGTGTGTGCCACCACCACCCAGCAATTTTTCCAATCTTAAAATACATATTTTAAGACTCTCTAAAAGATATTTACTCTCTTTTTTTTTGTTTTGTTTTGTTTTTCAAGACAGGGTTTCTCTGTGTAGCTTTGTGCCTTTCCTGGAACTCACTTGGTAGCCCAGGCTGGCCTCGAACTCACAGAGATCCGCCTGGCTCTGCCTCCCAAGTGCTGGGATTAAAGGTGTGCGCCACCACCACCTGGCAATATTTACTCTTTATTGAAGGGTTTACGAATATATACCTTTTAAATAGTTAAGAATATTATCTTATTTTTGGTTGTGTGGTGTTTCTAATCAAATGTAAAGGTTGAGGGTCATGGAAGATCACTCAGTCAGTAAACAAAGTACTTGTCACACAAGGATAAAGATCTGAGTTTGACCCTCAGTTTCCATGTAAAAGCTGAGCATGATAGTATGTATTCATAGTCTAGAGATGATGGGGTGAGATAGGCAAACTGCTAGTGTTGATTGGCTTGCCAGCCAGGGCTGGCTTGTTAAGTAAGCTCCAGATCAAAAAAAAAAAAAAAAAAAAGAAAGGAAGAAAGAAAGATGGGGGAAAAAACAGCTAGGGAAAGGGGCACATGCCTTTAATCCCAGCACTCAGGAGATAGAAGCAGGCAGATCTCTGAGTTCAAGGCCAGCTTTGTCTACAGAGAGAGTTCCAGGACATCCAGGGCTACACAGAGAAACCCTGTCTCAGAAAACTAAAACAAAACCCAAACCAAGATGTGTAGCATGGGGGACCAGTACCAAGGTGACTTCTGGCCTTCCTGTGTATACACGTGCACAATCATATACAAAACTCCTCCCCTCCTCAAGGTTAAAGTTGAATTTTATCAATATTTTTCTGTCAATTAATTTAGCATGACTTTCTCTTAAGACTACACCAATTTATCTATTAACTGAAATCACAGTACATTTCATTGTGTGTCAAGAATATGTAAGCTTCTATAATTGTAAAATGTAAAGTCTTTCAAATGTGTTTTAATTATTTCATACTAAAATGAATCTCATATATATATATATATATATATATATATATATATATATATATATGAACATTTAAGTTATTCACATAAATTAAGGGCAGGGATGTGTAGCTAGAGTTTTCCTGCCTGGCCCACAGTCAGGACAAATCTCTCTCACCTGCCAGTCCCACAGCCTCTCAGACCTGACCAAGTAAACACAGAGACTTATATTGGTTACAAACTGTATGGCCATGGCAGGCTTCTTGCTAACTGTTCTTATATCTTAAATTAATCCATTTCTATAAATCTATACCTTGCCACGTGGCTCGTGGCTTACCGGCATCTTCATATGCTGTTTGTCATCGTGGCAGCTGACAGTGTCTCTCTGACTCAGCCTTCCACTTCCCAGCTTTATTCTCCTCCTTGTCCCACCTATACTTCCTGCCTAGCCACTGGCCAATCAGTGATTTATTTACTGACCAATCAGCAACACACTTGACATACAGACCATCCCACAGCAGGGATGACTTAGTGAATAATTTCATAGTAAGTTTCAAAAATAATCTCAGTATTTCCTAAGGGTCATATTAGCAAAATGTTTTCTAATTTTGTAGACATTTTGCTTGTTCTACAGGTCTTCAGTTCTTAGTTTTAGTCAATTAAAAATTTTAGTTAATACATAGTTTTTATTCAAGTAATACTTTTCTAAGATACAAAACAAAAGGGACATAAGAATACATAAGAAAGAACAAACTTCCCTCCAGGCCACATCCATGAGCTACCAGTTCTCTTCTCTAACATTAATCAAAGTGTGAGACTTGATAAGCACATAAGCATTCATAGGTAAGTAAACCTTGTACTCAAACACCTAACATAGATGCTAGTGAACCCACTACTTAAGGCTCTGCTTTATCCATTTGTCAGTGTATCTTGGAAACCATTCAGTTGCATTAAGGGCTTTTTTATGGCTGCTTTATATTTTTATGTCATCAAATCATATAGCTCTATGAAAGATCCATCTCTTCGTGTGTAACTTGGTTGGTTTAACAGTGTTCTGCTAATAGACATGTAAGTCGTTTGTAGTCATTTGTTCTTATAAACACCATTTCATGCATGTGTGAGTATATTTGTAGGAAAGATTCTTGGATGTAGAATTATTGGTCCCCAGGCATTTACAGATGTAATTTTCATAGATTTGCCAAATTATCTTCTCATCGTGGATTGTGTCACAATTCTGCTCTTCGACAAATATGCAAGGATGCTTGTTCTTAACTACAAAGAACACCTTGTAAGACTATGGCAACTTATACATGAAAAACATATCTTAGTGAGTTATTTTATATTTCTGGAACTATAAATTAATTTGAATTTCTTTTTAAATACTTCTGAGTCATTCACATTTTCCCCCTGGAATCTCCTGTGCTCATTTTTTTCTGTTGGATGGATTTTCCTTACTGATTTATAATAGAATTTTTTCAAGTATTAAATAAGAGTTAACTTAAGTCTGGGGATATAGCTTAATGGCAGGGCCCTTGTTAGTAGTCCCAAGGCCCTGGGTTTAATTCTTACTAGTATAAAAAACTAAAAGACTGTTGCTAGGTTGTTTGCACTCAGCATAATGTTCTTTTTCACAGTAGTCTGATATTGTTGATTATTTTAACCATGAAATGTAGAACCTTCTGGTTGAGTGTATCAAGATCACATGAAATTTAAATTAACCTGGGGAGTATTGACATCACATTATGTAATTTTACCTTATAGTTTGAAGTCTTTATCCAAAGTGTATCTATGCACAGTTTAAGTGGTCAAAATTGCCTTTGTACTAAAGAAGAAGTGCAGACCCTGGCTCCTCTCACCATGTAACAAGCATTTTTTACCTAAATTGAATTAGAAACCTCTCTTGTTACTTGGATTTGCTCTCTTTACTGTTGTTTATTAGCTTCTTACCAAGGAAGATGATGCAGTTTTTCCTGTTCTCACCCAGCATCCCATGGGCATCATCCCCACCCACCATCCTCTTTCTTACAATAGAGTGATATCCTAATTTTGGTTAGATCAACAGTCAGTGTTTTCAATATTTTGACTATGTAAATGCCATTCAAAACTGAACCATGCAGTAAATTACGATTATTTTCCCTTTCTGCACAACTATTATGTTTTCCCTGAAGCTAATATTTGCTGTGTTTATGGTTTGTTTGCTTCATTTTTATGTTTTTATTACTAATTCAGCTCCAGATCTTTGCCAATTATCTGAAGCCCTCCTCCAGTAATTCAGATGCTTTGGTTATTTCCTTCTTCATTTTCATCCGCCCACCGAAAGCCCCTCCACCCAGATGCTGGCTTGTTCTGCTCTCCCTTCTCTTTCAGCCCAAGGATGATCTGCATTCTTGTGTCAGTGTGTCCATTGCCAAGCGCTCTTCTTTTCTGATTCTAACTTTTCTTAGAGGAGCCTGCTGTTCAAGGGGTCAATAGGTGGAATCCTTTCTAGTCAACCCTTACACCAAATGGATGATTCAAATGGAAATAATTGTTCTCTGCTGTCATGAAGGTACTGTCCCTGGACACTTCAGCAGCCACCTTTGTTTTTGAGAAACATGAAGCTACTCCTAGCCCTGGCCTACTCCCCACTCTCTGCCCAGACTTCTTTCAGTGCCTTCCAGTTCTAAAAGTTAGCACTTATATGCACCAAGGTGTATATATTTCTGTGCACATACTTATTGAATAGATGCTAAGTTACTGACTCCAATGGTACTCATAATTCATGCCCAGGCAAATTCTTAAACACTTTTCTTTTAGCATTTTAATTGTATATGTTAATTATACAAAACAGTTGATTTTCATACACATGTACAGAGTACTTTGATCATATTTTCCCTATTACACATACTTACCTTTCATTATCCCCTTTTCTTTCTGAATATTTCCTCTCTACCTTCATGTCTTTGTGTGTGTGCACATCTGTGTGCAGGTGTGCTAACCTGTGTAGGTATGTTTAGGGGACAGAGATTGATGGTAGCTTGTCTTCCACAATCATCTCTCCATCTTTTTAAAATTTTTTTTAAACATTGTGTCTCTCACTGAACCTGAAGCTCACTGTTTTTCTAGGCTGTCTAGTGACCTCTGGAATCTTCTTGTCTCTGTCCCCTAGCACTGTAGTTAAAGGCACGTACCGCTACATCCAGCTTTTTAGAGAGGTGCAAGGAATCTGAACTTAAGTTCTCATGAACACTTTAACACTTCCACCACTGACTGACCCCTGCCTTTGTGCTATTTGTGTGAGGTTCTACATATGACAGAAAGTATGATACTTTTCTTTCCGAGGTCTCTTTCACGTAACATGATGATCTCCATTCCAACCACTACCCTGAAAGCCAGGCAATTCTTTATGGTGAATATTACTCCACTGTGTGTGTATTTTCTGTATGCATTCATCCACTAATAGGCCCCTAGGTTGATCTATAACTTGGCTGTTATAAATTAGTGCTGGAGTGAAGCTGTGTGTTCAGGTTATCTCTGTGTTTCTAGTTTCGATTCCTTCTTTTGTTAATTATTTTCTCCTATTGTGTTTTCTTTTTTCTTTCTCTGAAACTTTGGCTTTTGGATGTTGGGAGAGTTGGGTTGTTTTTCTCATACCCATATTTTTACTTTTCAAACATTTGCAATGTTTTGCTTTGCTTTGCTGAGAGATTTCCTCAGCTTCTTCTTTGTTTTCTTTTTGACTTTTAATATAGACCATCGTTGTTTTTAATTTCCAAGGACTCACTATTGTTTTTTGAAGGTTCCTTTTGTACACGGGTTTGCAATGTTTTCTTGTGTCTCTGGGGATGTCTGTAATAGTGTGTTCTGTTTGTAGTTGTCTTAACATTGAATATTCCATTCCTTTCAAATTGCTTTGTCCAGTTTGTTTGTTTTGATCTCTATCTCTTGTGTGTGATGCTTCTCTAGATATCTGTGTCGAGAAATGGGGAGATCTAGACTAAGACAAGCCTGGCAGGGAGGAGGAAGATAGCAGAGTGACTTAAGGAAGTGGAGATGTTTAAGCTGGTCATTAGCTGAAAGAGCTAGAGATAAAGTGATGACTGTTTTTCTGGTTGCTTAATTCATAGAAATTGGTAACACTAAGTAAGAAAAAAAGAGTCTGGGAAAAGTGCTTAGTGAGGGCTGGAGAGGCAGCTCAGGGTTTATTTATTTATTTATTTATTTATTTATTTATTTATGTATTTATTTCTCATGGAGAGGACCCGAGTTTGGTTCCCAGCATCCACATTGGGCTGCTCATAACTACCTACACTCCAGCTCCAGGGAATCCAATGTTTCCCTGTGGGCACTTTCACTCGTGGCAAATAACCCTCTCCACATACATACTTAAATGATAAAATGTATATTATTGGAAATGTTTAGCATCGGAAACCCTGTGTATGTTGTCTGGGGCACGTGGATTGTTTTTCCTTGTAAAAGTTGGGCAAAAGTAAGTAATTCTGTGCATTATTTTCACTTCATTCCGTGACAGGGGCAGTAAGCATGCTTCCTAAGCCCAACGCTTCTAGTAGATCACAGTGATGTGTATCAAGCTCTGTGGCTCATCTGGATACATATCCAACTGAGCAGAAAACATTGAATTTTACTGAATTCCAAGATAATTTGCAAATACCATAGTGAAAATGGCCCCATTGCCAATGCAGGGGACTAAATGGTAGGTAGGAAATTTTTAGTTAGCACTGGTAAATAAAAATCTACCCCTTCTCTGTACTGAGCAGTCATATACCATATATACCATATAAAGAGCACTGACATACCATAAAAAGAGAATTAGTAAGAACTGCAGGCATAGATGACATTTGAACCTTTGGTTGGCAAGTGAATAGAACTTTATCCAAATACAATAAAAATCCTAGTGGACCAGGAAGATGCTCTGTGGGGCAGGGATGGTACAGAAAAAGCTACAGGAGAGGGCCTCATGGGGGGTGAGGCTAGGATGTGGTTCTCTGTGATGAGAGACAAGGTGCTGGGAGGCCATAGTGAAGTAGCTATGATAAAGTGAAATATTCTTCTGCCTCTGTCCAGTAGTATAATGTACATGATTCATGAGAGCCACAGGTAAGAACATCAAAATTCCCTTTGGAACCAATTGTTGCTTCCACTCTGCCCTGAGCCACATTGTTCCCAATGGTGACATAAGTTCATCCTCATGTGACTCGTTGTATAATATTTCTGAGTGGCTAATTAATTCTGTAATCACACAAGTGGCAATTAGCGAGATGCTTCTCTGATTAGGGGCCTGTGGTCAAGAGGTTCTTACACACTTGCATTTACTGAAAAGGAAGCCCCCTCTTTGTGGCACCTGTTAATTTCCACCAGCAGGGGACCTGAGATTTAGCCAAGAGATCTCACCTCTTCCCCTTCTCTGCACCTGTCACTCATTCTTGTATAGGGAGTATTCTGAGGACAGCCTCAGATGTGGGTCTTTACCTTGTAGCACTAATCTTAAAAGGTCTTATTAATAAAAACAAACCTGGAGCCAGGTTTTGGGGTGAACACTGAAAGATCAGAGAAATAGAACACAAGCCACAGCTAACCTCACCTTGCCAATTCCCTGAATTAGTCTTGTTTCCTCAGACTGAAAACCTCTGAGTTCTCATCTGAATGGATCTCAGCTGAACTGCTGCTAAAAGCTAAAAACTTAAAAAGGCTTCTAGTTCCTGGTCCTCATGATTTATATACCTTTCTGTTTCCTGCCATCACTTCCTAGGATTAAAGGCATGTGTCACTATGCCTGGCTGTTTCCACATTTTTAAGATGTAAAATCTCTTTACTGTTTGCCACTGTGCATGCAAGGATATCTGGCCCTTCAGATTCTGGGGATTCTACTGTTTCCACCTCTCATATCACTGTAGGAGCACTGCGATTATAGACATAGGCTACCATACCTGGCCTTAGGTGGGTTCAGTGGATTCAAACCCAGGTCCTCATGCTTATGTGGCAAGTACTTTACCCACTGAGCCATCTCCATGGTTCCTCTGCATCATTATTAACACTTAATCTAGTGAGACTTATTTCATTTCTGTCATTCCTATTTGGAAAAATGGAACCTCATCTGCTCAATTAGTAAGTATTACGATAGACACTTTCTGTACATCCTCCCTTAGTCTGTGGACCGTTGTTACCACTTTATAGGTACATAATCAGAAGCCCTGGCTATTCATAATGCATGCATAGCCTTGGATAATAGCAAGGTGTTTACATCTGGAAATGAAAGTATCCCCTGACAACTATGCTGAGGCTGACCAGGGAAGTGTTAGCACCAGAAGGTAGAATAAAAATTATTGATAACAACACTGAAGGTAGATAGCCTTAAGCTCAAACGTAGAGTTTCCAAATTACCATCCATCTGCCAGTGGGTTTTTTTTTTCTTTTTATAAATACTGCATTTGACTACATAGCATTGCTATTAGGATTAGAGAGATAACATATAGAATATACACAGCTTTTGAGAACTGTTAGTTGCTCCTTGTTTCTAAGAAGAATATCTGCCTTGCATATGAGATACTGCTGAAATGGTTAAGTCCCTGCACTATCGTTCTTTGGCATACCCAATGGGGCATTTATTCTTTTTGCTTTAAAACATTTGGGAAATTTGACTTGATTTTCTTAGAGATTGTGATAAATAAACATACTGGTCAATTGTGGCACATCCCTGGAAGTCTCCTATTAGTAAACAGTGTAAGATTGACATGTATAGGTGATAAATTAAGTCATTAAAACCCACTGCAATGAGGTGACTTCTAGAAGACCCTGCTATTTGTCCTGCTCACCCTTAGTGGTGATGGAATGCGTTTTGAGTCTCTAACTTCCAGCCCTACTCTAATCAAGTGCACTTCAAACCTGGCCCTGGTATGGTGCCCTAGTTTGCTTCCAATTGCTGTGATAAATACCAAGGCCAAAAGCAAGTTGGGGAGGAAAGGGTTTATTTTATCTTAATGCTTAAGGTTCATCGTAAAGGAAAGTCAGAGCAGGAATTGAAGCAGGGGCCATGGAGAAATGCTGCTTACTGGCTTTTTCCTCATAGCTCACCCAGCTTTCTTCTTAATACAACCCAAGACCACTGGCGTAGGGGTGACACCGCCTTCTGTGGGCTGGGCCCTACCATGTCAATCATTAATCAAGTGAAGGCCCCACAGACATGTCTACAGGCAATCTGCTGGAGGCATTTTCTCAGTTGAGGTTCCCTCTTCCCAGATGACCTCAGCTTGTGTCAAGTTGACAAAACACAGCAACATTCATCAAAATAGACATTAAAATATACCCATCTTTGTATATGGAAATGTTATCTTGACTTGAGTTAACAGAGGGTCACTCTTTGCAGATGGCTCTAGCTTGTGTTAAGTTGACCCAAAACTAATCAGCACATATGGGAATGTCAAAGGAATAAATTCAGCTTTCTCATACAGGGTCTTATCACTACCAGGGCCATTCTTAGGTGCAGACTACCCAGTCTCATCAGCTATTGTGTCAATCTGATAACTGACTAGGGACAGGAGCCTCCTTAAAATTACGGTGGTTCCTATTACAACTACATTTTTACTGAGTCCTTGCAAATAGTGCCATGACTTTGGGCAAGTTCATTAAACTCCTTTTCCTTCTGTTTCTTATTTGCATAAATGGAATTAACTGTGGGCCTATATCCATGAGTACTGGGAGGATTCACTGGAAGGGAAAAAAATACACAAAGCATTTAGCACAGTACCAGCTATGTCCAGAATGCTCAATAGATATTAATCACTGTCAATCTATTTCTATTCTCAGTTTCCTTATGGTTCTGGTGTGATGGTCAGCCCCATTTTGTAGAAAAAGCAATTGAGACAGAGAGATCACATGACACTCACAGGATGAGAAAAATCATAGCTTTTGACATTGAAGTCACCATCGGTAACTGATGATTAAAATGCGGAAAGACTTATTTAGGATGTAACCCTGGTCAGTTCATGTTGTCTCCCTCTTTCTCCTACACCTTCACCTCCTCCTTCCTTCCTCCTTCAGCCCCTCCAAACTCTAATATCTATTTGCCAAAGCTTCAAAAGAATCCTCAACGCTCGACATTGTGTGTCAAAGCTTGCTAGCACAGGCAGTGACAAGGCCTGAGGCAGAGAGTCTCTAACAGAACCTGCTCTTTTCCTGGCTGTTCTCGTCACTGGCCTAGCAGGAACTGTTGAAAGCATCTGCCTGCCCCCCTTGGCATCATCTGTGACTCCAAACTCATGTACAGAGAAAACAGTGGCACAAGAATGTTCAGAGTACTGAGTAAGAGAATGTGGCTTGTCCCAGCTTCGAGCTTCGCTCAGGTGAGAAGAGGCACCTTTGTACACCCCTTATTACATTCACAAGTACAATAATTATCACCCCAGTGATAGAAGGAAATGAATTTGAAGAGGACCATGTGCCTGCCAGTGTGAAAACAGTAAAACAGGGACAGAAAGGAATGGACAGATGGACATGTGACATGTAATCCTCACAGTGACTCCTGCGGTATGTACAATAATAACCATCCCATTTTAGAGACAGGGAATCAAGGCAGACTATCATCAGAACCCATTCTCAGGGTAAAACTGTTTGTGGTGATATTTTATTTGTATGTTAATAAAGTTTGCCTGGAGATCAGAGGAAATAGCAAGCCATTAACACAAAAGTCAGACAGTGGTAGCACACATCCTTAATCCGATAACTTGGCAGGCAGGGTCTCTGTGTGTTCAAGGCCATACTAGGGAACAGTGCCAAGCGTGGTGACACACGCCTTTAATCCCAATACCAACCATAGAGACCTGGAGGTCTGTATAGACAGGCAGTAACAAGGAAGTGAGGTAGCTGGGCTAAGAGCCAATGAGAGTGCAGAACAGCAAGGCAATAAAAGCCTGGGTAGACAGGAAGTCGTGGCATTTTGGAAGCTACAGAGCTGGTGAGGTAAGGTGGTTGGTGGCTCTCACTGTTTCCCTGATCTCTAAGGTTTTCACCCCTATATTTGACTCCGTGTTTTTTTATTTAATAAGACCATTTAGAAATTCGTCTGCACCTGTTCACCTGCTAAACAAACCCAGAGCCACAGCACACTGCTCACCTTGTGCCATGCTGCCTCATCTCCTACTTTCCAGTTTGGTAGTCAACTAAAGGCATTTGGGAGCCCCATCAGCTCCCTCTTAGGCCTTCATAAAGATGAGCAGAATTCCCGAAGGGGCACTTCAGAGTCTGTCTAGGAAAGCACCCCGGCTGCGAGCTGGCAGCACACCCAGGTTTGATTACTTGAGTCTACAAAGGAACACTGACTTGGTGGAGAAGCCCATCTGAAAATTCCTCTGCTTGATTTTTCTGGAATCAAATTAGGCTGGTGAATAGGCCAGTGGCATTTTCATCAATTTCTCAGCCTTCCCTTGGAACTGAGCCTGATTTCCTTGGCCTCCCGCAATGCTGCCTGCTGTTTACTGCACAAACTGGCTCGCAGAACCAAGCCCCGCTTCAGTAACGTGGCAAGGCAACGTGGCGGAGGGAAGATTACAGGTATTTCAGGCCATTTAGGATCATTTAGAATCGAGCTGTTTTCTGAGCAGGCAATTAATCCAGTTGCATTAAAGGAAGCTGCTGGGTTCCTGCACCTCTCCCTGAGTTAAGAGGGGATTTGGAGGCACTGTTAACTGGCTTGCCAACTGGCTCTGGGCTCACTGGGATACCTTCCTTGGGGAAAGGACCACTCCGCTGTAAACGGTAGATCTGCTTTGGGGAGAAGGAATTGTATGAACTGACAAAAACTGACAACATGACTGCTCAATGGTAGGTGAAGATTTCTTTGTAGATGTGAGAGAGAGAACAGCCGGAGGCCTCTACAAAAGTTGCGAGAAGAGAGAGAGAAAGAAGTAGACTGAACATGGTCAGCAGACTGGACATGACCTGGGCTATGTGCCAGAGAGGAGAAAACAGCAGGGGATAGCAAACAGAGCGGGCATAGTGAGAATCACAGGAGCATGGAGATAGAGATAGCATAGCGAGAACAGCAAGAGCCTAGAACAGTGAGAATAGCCAGGTTTTAAGAAGGGTGAGTAGCTGGGGGGAAAGGAAGGGCCAGGAGACTGCAGCGGGGCTTTGAAATGCATAACAAGTATTGTGAGTAGAGACTGAGGCAATCTGGAGGCCAGCATAAACCTTGACTATGCTGGTAGGTACCACAGGTACATGGACAGCCTTATGTCCCTGTTGCTGGAGGTAAGGGAAATGACTCCTTTCGGTAGACATGAACTGGCTGACAAGTTCCTGAGGAATGCTGGCTTTATGTAACCACCAGAAATCCTGCTATAGGCCAGGTTGAGCTCATTTCTGGATATTTGGACTGCTTTCATGTTGAAAGGTTTGAGCATTTATCTGGAGCCCATCACTTTCTAAGAATAAGAACCTCTTAGAATCATGGGATAGAAGTTTAGAGGAATGCTGTCAGGTCAGGGAGATGGGTGACTTCATGAGCACCATTACGCTTCAAAGGCAACAGTTTACGCAATAGTCTACTTCCTTTGTAATTCAGTCAGCAGGAACCCAGGTCCTAGTATACAAAACTCAATTATTAATATTAACTTTCATTTTACATTTGCAGAATGATCCAAAATATGTGAGAACTAAACAGAATGGGCACACCTCATGCAGTAAATCTGTCATCTGTCTGTCTATCTTTCTGTCTGTTATAGAATAGATACAAAAGGTTAAAGAAGGTATACCGGAGGCTTAAGAGGTTTTAGAAGTGGGCTGGCATGCACATGTAATGGAGTCTGTATTGGTAATATGAAGAAGCCAAACCATATGTAAGATAGGAGCTGCCACCAGGTGGAGGTGGTGCACGCCTTTAATCCCAGCATTCAGGAGGCAGAGCCAGGCGAATCTCTGTGAGTTCAAGGCCAGCCTGGTCTATAGCATGAGATCCAAGATAGGCACCAAAATTACACAGAGAAACCCTGTCTCCAAAAAAACCAAAAAAAAAAAAAAAAAAAAAAAAAAAAAAAAAAAAAAAAAGAAAGAAAGAAAAAGGAAACAAGATGGGAGCTGCTGCTCTTAGGTCAGACCACTGTGGGGTCAGAGTTGGGAGTGAGGATGCATGGTTGAGTCTAGCCATGGGGAAAAGAGCAGGACAGGTCCAGAGACAGAACATGCAGGCAAACTGATGGACAGCAGGGTGATGGGTAGAGGACAACTGAGTAAGGTGTGTCAACAGCAGGGGCCTAGCCAAGCTCAAGTCCCCGGGACAGTCTGGAGTTCTTGGCCTGTTGGCACACAGCAGGTGTCAGATGACAGATCATTATGGGAGCTGTTGCCCTCACAGTCTCAGTCATGGGTGTCTACTTCTTCATGGGGTCCAAAGAAGGAAGTTACACTCTTTTGTCTGTCTAGTGTGTTGGATAACTTCTTGGGCCTGGTTTCTCTGGTATGATTTTAATTTGCTCGTTGGTCCCACAGTCTTGATTCACCCTGATAAGTTAACAGAGAGTCTCCCTTTCTACTCCCAGGAGTAAGTCATTTATCAACCTGAGCTGCATAGATGGTTCTGGAGATGCTGTTGTTACAGGTCAGCCCAGGCACACAGGCACCCTCCATCCTCAAAATGCAGTCACAGGCTGCCTGTAAAACAGCCTCTCACATCAAGGCTCAGTCTGGGTAAAAAATTGAAAACAAGACAAAACATTCTTCTACACAATATGGAGTAACTAACTTAAGGCCAGTCACAACCTGATCCAAACAGGTAGGATGAAAAACAAACACACTGCCTTGGAGCATTCTCTTTCAATTAATATGGATCTGGACACAGTGCTTGGAGTCCCTAGAGGGCCTCTGGAATTGTGCCATCCTTGAAGTCCTACTATAGGCTGAGCATTTGCAACTCCATTTATATCAGCCTCACAAGCAATTGCATAAGGTAGGATCTATAGAGATGGAGGTTAAGGCTTCAAAAAATTAATGAGTTTATACTTAAGTCCAAGAATCCATGGCATCTAGCCCTGCTACTACACTATCCACATCCTCCAGAGGCTTGCATTAGGGGACTTTATTTTTCGTGCTCAGGTAATAATACGTAGACAGGTGGTCATACTCTTTAGCAGTATCTCTGTCTCACAGCCTTGTCTTTTCCCAAACCAATATAGATATATTGCTTGTCACCCTGCAGCGAAAGCCTGTGTGTTACATCAGGTTTTTATGAGGAGAAGCATCCCTTCTGCTGTGGGATGATCCTTCTGTATGCTGTGAATATGTATTACTCTCATTGGCTAATAATAAAGCTATTTGGCCTATGGCAAAGAGGATAAATTTAGGTGGAACAATCAAACTGAGGACTTGGAGAAGGAGGGGCAGAGTCAGGGGAGATGCCACCAAGCTGCCAAAGAAGCAAGATGCAAGAGGACCAGTAAAGCTATGGTCTCGTGGCAACACATAGATGAATAGAAATGGGTTAATTTAAATGTAAGAGCTAGTTAATAATAAGCCTGAGTTGGCCGGGCAGTGGTGGCGCACGCCTTTAATCCCAGCACTCGGGAGGCAGAGCCAGGCGGATCTCTGTGAGTTTGAGGCCAGCCTGGTCTCCAAAGTGAGTTCCAGGAAAGGCGCAAAGCTACACAGAGAAACCCTGTCTCAAAAAAACAAAAAAAAACAAAAAAAAAAAAAAGAAAAAAAAAAAGAAAAGAAAAATAAGCCTGAGTTATCGGCCAAGCATTTTGTAGTTAATATAAGCTTTTGTGTGTTTATTTGGGACTGGCGGTCAGGACAGAAAACTCTGCCTCCACTTACACCTTTCCTACTCATTTTAATGGATCCAGTGGATAGCACAAGCTTGGCCAAGTCCCTTTCTTTTCTGTCTCCCCTTCCTTTGAAGTGGCACTGGAGGGCTGGTCTCTCTCCATAAGGGCTGAGGCTGAGCTGAAGGTCTGTGGAAAACATCAGAATGTACCAATCAAAATACTGTCTCCTTAGAGGGAGCATGCAAATCTCTGTCCACTCCTGATGCTAGGAGTCCTTGCTTCTGTAGGTGGCCTTCCCTTCAGCATTTACCCATAGTCTAGAATCCACTGAGAGAAACTTGCTTGCATGGTTGAGTATATTCTAAAATGAAACTTCTTTGGCAGAAGCCAAAGGGCCTGGAAGCCGGGAGGCTGCCAATTGATATTTGCTGAAGAAATACTATTGAAAACTCCACTAAATTCAGATTTTAAGTTACTGCCTTTTCTAATTCCAAAAAAAGATACTTTCTAGCTAAGGGAATTTAAAATCTCCTGCCATCAATAAGTGACAATTGGAGCCATACTTGTCACTAGTTTTGGGGATGGACTCTTTAGCTCCTCTGTGAGACATTTATTATGTCCCTGTTGGGTTTAGTCCATGGGTCTCCATGCTAAGAACTGTGTTAAAATGAAAAATTTAGGCATCATTGGCATCCAGTTTATACTAGTTCTTGTTACAAAAACCAACACATTCTAGGTTACACCCTAGTCCCACCAGATCAGAAGCCAGGCCTCCGTGACAGTTACTACTAACACAGATGCCACAACCTTGTTCTCAGTTCTCCTTCCAATGGCTTAGTCTAAGAGCTTCAAGTGACAAGGTCTGGTTGGATAAGCCCATGGATGAGGAAGACACTTGGACTGGCAGGAAGAGTATTTGCATTTTCATAAACATGAACAAGAACACAAGAGAACATTCAAGAGTTTTAATTTCCCTTTTCCATCATTGATCTGGTAAACTCTACATTTCTAACTGGATCCCAGAAACCACCTCCCTTTCAAAGCCTTTGGCTAAATCTCCAAGCTAAGCTAAGTATGGCAGTTAATACCTGCTTGAATCCTGAATAGATTACATGGCAGTGATGTATGTCTGCAGTCTCCCTGTAGGGTCCATACTCTCTGTGCTTAGGAAATACCATGCACAGTAGGTGGCATGCAGCAGGTAAACTGAGTGATGAGTAGTCAATGTCTTAGAAAAGACTCCTAGCAATACTTGACTTGTCCCTGTATTTGTAAAGGAGGAGATCATGGAAAGCAAGGTCTCTCTCTAAAGAATTCCCCCTTCATTGTTTCATCTACTTCATTGGATTTGTGGTCAGTGCTTTGTCAGTCTGTGGACAAGCCCTTTCCTGTCATAAACAAGATGAAATCATTATAGTTGTGCATTGCATAGCAGTATTTCCTTCAGTAATGGATTGTATCCATGATGAAGGTCCCACACAATTATACTACCTTATAACATGGTGGCTATCTCCATTTGTATAAGCATGTTTTGTCACATCAGACCAATGACAAAGCAAACACTTTTGTTTGTTTTTAAGAGAGAGAAAGAATGTGGTGTTAGGTGGATAGGGAGCCAGAAAGGATCTGGGAGGAAGTGTGAGAGGGGAAAGATTATGGTCCAAATATTTTATATGAAAAAAATTTTAAATATATTTTTAAAAGGATGTTACAACAATATTTTTTTCTGTTTGACCAAAATAAGACAAGGTATCTGGGACGGGGGCACTGATAATAGAAAAAGTTCATTTAGAATTAAAAGATGAAGAAGAAACAGGTCAGCTCTGCTTTTCATAGATAGTCATAGACTTTTCTAAGGTTTTTTTTTCCCTATAAGAGCTTGGCATGGCAGGGATCATAAAAGGATTCCAAAAGACAGTTATGATATGACAAGCTGATGACTGACAGAACCATAAATGGGCAGCTGCCAAGTTTATGGAGGCAAAAAAAAAATCAGGGCATGCAAGCTGGCAGGTCAGATGGACTTTCCAAAAGCATGAACTCAGCTGCCCAGTCTAGTTGAGAGGGAGGGAGGGAGGGAGGGAGGGAGGGAGGGAGGGAGAGAGCGAGAGAGAGAGAGAGAGAGAGAGAGAGAGAGAGAGAGAGAGAGAGAGAGAGAGAGACTATTCCAGCAAACTCTAGGCTGGTTGAGTACAGTTCTGGAATGCTTGAAGTCTGGAACAGGTAAGCCGTACTGCAGGTCTATCTTTGTGTTTATGTTTTAGAAATTTAAACTCTAGGCCTATAAGGAAGCAAATATGGGAGGTGCTTTCAAGGTTTTCCAGTTTACACTAAATTGTAATAGAAATGGTCTATAGTATTGGATATTCTGAGGCTAAAACTTGGAGTTACCTATGACGTACAAATGATTTGGCTAAGACTCAAAGTCAGGCCAGGGATTAGGAATAGTAAGGGATGTGAAGAACTTAATGGCTTCAGATAGTTGACTTTTAGAGCTGTTGTACTTGGCACAAAAATATCTAACCATTCATTTATACATCTATATCAATATGTATGGGCTGAATACTCACTACATGCCAGCCACTGTAAGTTGTTGGACTTAAATCAAGGCAAGATCCTCAAATGCTGCAAACATGGGACCTACCTTGAAGTTTTCAAATGCTGTCCAAGTAAAAGAAATCCATGCTAAAGGTTGGGTAAGAAAGATAAATAACAAGCAATCATTACAAAGCAAAAGTGTGAGGCTAGAGAGATAGTTAAGTAGGTAAGAGCACTTGCTGCACTTGAAGAGGACCCAGGTTCAGTTACTGGCACACACATGGCAGCTCACAGTTCTGTTTCTCCAGTTCCTGTTGATCTATTGCTCTCTTCTGGCTTCTGTAAGCACTGGGCATGCAAATAGTGCACAGACATGCATGTAGGCAAACATTCATATATATAAATAAAAATAAATGAATTGTTTAAAAAGCAAAAATGTGATATAAATGCATTTTTAGCAAAAGAAACTAAATATACAAAGATTCCAGAGCTGGCAGAAACATGACATATTCTAGTAATAATGAGCACAGCAGTTGGAGAGTAGTTTGCAATCAGAGGTCCAGCAGGAGCCAGCTCATGGGCCTTCTAGACCATGTGGAAGATTTTACCCCTCGCCTATGAATGATGGAAAACATTGGAAGATTTTAGGCAAGAGAGCCACAGAGCTTTGCATTTTAAAATATTCTATGTTCTATCAGCTAAAACTTGGAATTCATTTTTTCCCATAGAAATAACTTAATAAATGGTAGCTCTGGGAAGCCAGAATAATGCTATTAGCACAATGTATCCAGCTAAACAGCCTACTGAAAAGCTTGGCTTTGTTGCCAACCACCATTTATAACTTAGTTTCTATAAGAAAATGCATTCCAAATTCCAGACAACCTAATTACAAATGACATTTTGGGGGACAGCCTACAATCTACTTAGACTTGTGAAAAGACTCCAACATTTTTTCATATCGAAGGTTGTTAAGAAAGGTGAGTAACAGACTTCTAATTTTGAGAAGCCAGAGGAACAAGCCGTATGCCCCCTTCTGCTCTCTGAAATTACCCCTCTGTGAAAAGAAAAAAGACCAGAAGAAAAGAAAATGCAAGTGCTAAGGTAAAAGCCAAAAGAATGTATTGTGCTGGACGATAGGTATGAGGAAGGGCTGCAGTGTGAACATTAAGGGTATGGTTGGGAGCTGAAAGAAGATATCTATGGCCCTAGACCCTAACAAAGTCTGCAGGACAGATCACAAGATTGCTATTTTACCCCAAGAAGCCAAGACCTTTGAGTTCGGTTTCAGAGGCCACATGGGGATGGAGCAACTTTCCTACAATATGGCATAACAGAGAATTAAAGGGTTGGCTGAATAAAGAGCTAAGAGCTAGCCTATAACTGGCTTCAGGGTAGAAGCGATGGAATTTTATGGCATTGACCTATGCTGAATAAAATAATTAACGCATACACCTGGTACTTTGTATCATAAAAGATTTTGCTATGAAGTGGGAAAATTTTTACAGGCTTAGAATGCATCCCTGCATTCTATATACTTCTGATAAATCCATCTGCAGTTAATGCAAACAGAACTCTACTCAATGATTGGTAATAATAATTATAATTGGGGAAACCAATGTGGATCCTACACAAGGACAATACAATAAATTGGAGGGAAGACAAAGGCTGACTCAGAAATATTGGTGCCAATAAAATGAAAGCTGGGTTCAAATTTATCCCTATTAATTTAAAATGAAAGCTAAGCAATTACCTCTTTCCACGAAAAAAAAAAAAATACAACATGATTTAGATCCAGCAGGCCTTAAAACAAGTTTGGCTTGTTCAGAGTTGGGAAAATGTAAGAAAATCAAAGCATCAGGTCAGTGAATGTGTTGTACTGGGAACATCACCAAGGAAAACTAGGGCTGCCTCACATCCCCAAATTCCAGTAATGGTGCAGAAAAGAAACATAAATTAAAGTGTTGAAAATAACTTAAGAAAAAAAATAATAGATGTGGAAGTCAAAGGAGATTTAGAATGTTCATAATTATGTTCCCCAAAGAAGAAAAATAATCTGAAGAAATCAATGTAATATTGAAAGATGTGTACCTACACAGGAAAAGTGCACTGCTAAGTGTAATAATCCCACAAGTACAGTCCCCATTATAAATTTCATTAAATTATTAGAAGACAAACTTCAGCTAGTAGTAGATAGGGTGGACTCAGCATTCTGTGCCCAGCCATTTTGCTATAACTTCTCCGTTCAAAAAAAGCCACAAGTGTTGGAATTATAATTGCAGAATTAGAAATGTGGAAATTGCCCAATTTATTCCCACTGTGACTAACACTGTAAACCATGTATTCTTAAAACAAAAACAAAACAACATTGAAACAGTCTCACAAATGGTAGAAAAAGGCAGGTGTGCTTTTAAGTGAATGATTATGCCTGGGTGATAAAGGAAATATTCATAGGACAAAATGAAAGAGAGCTGAGAATCGAGTAGTTAGTGAACAGAAACCAGAGCCTGAGTTTCGGTGCCAGGGGATTGAAGATGAAGGTCCACCCTCAATGAAATGCATGCACTTTAATGGAGTAGCCTCAGTGAATTACCAAATAAGCAAATGTACCTTATATATATTTTTAAAAAAAGAAAGATGGAATGGTGGATCAGACAAATATCTAATGTAAACAAGGCAAATTTTTTAAAGAGAATCACATAGAATAGCTAGGAAATTATAAACTTGGTGGACATGAAAATGAAAGAAATTATATACATATATATACTATTAATAACTTGTGAAGTGTAATTTAAAACTCATTTAAAAATATTTTATTTTTAGTGACATGTATATGTGTGTCTGTGTTCGATTTGTGCACTTGAGTGCATATACTTGTGAAGTCCCAAAGAGGGCATCAGATCCCCTGGAGATGGAGCTATAAGTGTTTGTGAGCTGTCTGACATGGGTGCTGGGAACCACACTCAGATCCTTTGCAAGAACGGTACACTATCTTAGCCACTGAGCCATCTCTTCATCCCCATGAAGTAGAATTGAGTAAGCTACTGAATATACTCAGGGAAAAAAAGTTGAAAGTATCAAAAGGGAATATAAGGATGGAACAATATTGAAAGAAATGTAGCTAAGGACTTTCTAGAACTGGTAGAAGAAAGTGTTTCAAGAAGCCCAGTTGATCCTAAATGGGATGAATTAAAAATACTGAAAAGACACCTATACTTATTATAGAAAATTTCAAAGCATCCCAAAGAATCTTTAAAAAAAACTGGAAAAACATACAGCTCACTTTGCCATGGAATCACCAATTCAAATCAGAGTCAGTTTCAGCAATGAATGCTGGAAAACAGCAAACAAGCTACAGAATGAACATGAACAGGCAAAACAGCAAACCTTCACTTGGATACACAGTTGAGCATATGGATAAGAGGAAGCAGTCTGAACAATAAAAACACAAGAATTGACTTCCAAGAAGCCATCACTCTAACAGATTCAAAGGAAGACTGAACGGGAAAGAGAGTGCTCATCTACAACAGAAGACAGGCATAAGGGCAAAAAATGATGGTGAGCAAAGCAGCTGTTACAATGTGAATTGTAGTTGGTTTTTTATTTCTTTAACTCTTGACTCCTTGGAGGCTCTCCAACCAGCTCCCAAATAAACACACAGAAACTATTCTTACTTACAAATGCTCAGCCTTATCTTGGCTTGTTTCTAGCCAGCTTTTCTTAAATTAAATTATCCTGTCTGTCTACCTTTTGCCTCTGGGCTTTTATCTTTCCCTATTCTATATACCTTTCTTTACTTCTTACTCCATGTCTGTTTGTGTAGCTGGGTAGCTGATCTCTGGTGTCCTCTCTCCTTCTTCTCTCACTCTTCCCTCTTCTTCTCTCTTCTATATAGTCTCTCTGCATGCCAGCCCCACCTTTCCTTTCTCTTGCCTAGCTATTGGCCATTCATCTGTTTCTTAGAACAATCAGTTGTTTTTGACAGGCAAAGTAAAACAACTTCACAGAGTTAAACAAATGCAACCTAAAAGAATGCAACACATCTTTGCATCATTAAACAAATATTCCACAGCATGAACAAATATAACACATCTTTAATATTCCTGTCAAGTCCCACTTGACCTGTTGAATGGGTTCTGAAGAGGGGAGTGTGGAATTGGGAAATGATAGCTATGAAATGTAGATGTAGATGAAGAAAAAGACAAGAGACACAGGATAGCTTTGGGAGGTTCTGGGTCAATATAGCAGACACTGACTTCATTGCTCACAGCCTTTAAGTGCCCAAAAGCAAGGGAGGCAAAAAAGACCTCCCCCTTTCAAGGACATCACAGTTCAAAGTACAAAGTACAGTTAAGTGTAAATACCTGCTTAGTACTCAAGACATCTGGTGACCACGCCTTATGGCAAAGCATCCTGTAATTCAGCCTTGAAGTAAAAGACACCAGGAAACCATGCCTTTTCGCCAAAACATCCTGTTATGCAGCCTTGCAGGTGGCAAACAAGCTAAGTCTCTTGGACCTTGAGTCAAGATGAGAACAAGCCACAAGCTGGGGTCTCTGTGGGCCCCATATATTTCTCAACAGTAAATTTTAACAAACTGTGAAAAGTATTATAATGTGTACTTGGGTATGTACTGAAAAAAGAGTGAAATTACTGGTCAACAATATGCATGCAAAGTGGGAGAGAGTTAATTGGATTTAAAGTGTATAAGAGATATGAATTATTTGGAATGTATTGATAATATTTGGACTTTAAATGAAATGAATATAGTTTAATATTAAAGAGAGTCATTTAGATTCATTTCCCAAAGAAGACAGAAACATTGAGGAGAGGATTGGAAAATTGCATAGAAGTCAAAGGACAAGCAAAATAGCAAAATGAAATGAAGAAGTGATACTAAATTTATCAGTATCCTTATTGCACATCCATGCCCTTCTCCAAAACTCAGCAATTAACAGAGCTCTTGTAGAAAACACTGGCTTTTTTTTTTTGGTAAATCTTTTATGATGGATAATGACATTATGATCTAGTTTTTAATTTTCCAAAATTATCTCCTACAAGCAACCAACAACCAACAACAAAAAAAGCATAAAATAATTCAGAAGACATGATATCTCACTCAATTACAAGTTGTGGGTGGGAAGAATTAAACCATTGATAACCAGAAGGCCAACTCTGGGACATCCAAACAAAAGCTTTGAGATTTAAAAGAAAACTATATTGTTTGTATTTGCAGCTGAAAATGACTAAAATTTTCAAAAAGGAAGATCAAATTACTAAGAGACCCAAGGACCCAGAGACTGCATGGTGTCAGACTGTGCAGAGACAATAGCCAAGCAGTGAGGCAGCCTGTGGACCTCTGAATAAGAATCAAGGTATCCCCACTGAAAGCACAAAAATTTGAAGCCAGTACAGGGGGAAATGTCTATAATGTCATCACCTGCGAGGATGACACAAGAGTCATGAGTTCCAGAACAGTCTGGGCAATATAATGAGGCAAGTCTCAAAAAATAATAATAATAAAAGAAAAGAAGAAAAGAAACAGTAATCAAGTTTGAAAATAAGGGCTACCACTGAGAGAGACCTTGCACATCACAATAAAGAATTATAACAAAGGTTCAGCTTTAAAGCACAGAAAGTACGGAGCCATCTGGAACCTGTAGACTCCCAAAAGTAGCCTCTATTCAGGAATAATACTGGAATTATAGTCTAAACTGAGCAGCATGAAACAGTAGTGATAAGGAATTGAAAGTGTGGATAAAAGAATGTGGGAAGAAAAAGTTGGTATCAGAAGGGGAGTCAATATATCTTTGTAGGCCATGCGGAAAGAAGAAAAGAGAATACTGGAAAGTTACTAATTAAATTTTGGATTATGTGTTCTTAGTGTTCAGGAAAATGAATTCCATATAAAAAGGGATATAAAATGACTGAAATCAAAAGTGAGTACCAAGAGAAAGAAAGAAATAACATCAGATAGTGAAAGCATGCCAGATAGATGTCCCTGCAAGTCAGATGAAAATGGTAATGTCCTGTTTCAAAAACTGTTAAAGACATCAAAAAATGAGACATGAAATGATTTAAAAAAAAAACAGAATTAGAATTTGGGGTTGAAGCCAAAGGACTTGGGAAATAACTACACATTTAAGAAAACATTTCTCAGAAATGCAGAATAAGCTGGAAGTAACACAAGAGAGAGCAAATGAGGGTAGAGGATGGTGCCTGGAGGAAAGCAGGAAAAGAGAGGATTACCACAAAAGAAGCAGAACTAAAATCAGGAGACCATGAGAAAGTTGGAAAGCAAGCTAAGAACATCGCCATAGCTAAACCAGCATGTCCAAGGAAGAAACTCAAAGCAATGGCATGGATACCAAAATGCCAACTAGGCGAGGAGATGGCTCTGTGGGTGGAGTACTTGCTGTGTAAATGTGAGAACCTGAGTCCTACCCCTGACACCCATTTAAAAAGCCAAACATGACAATGCTTGACTATAATCCCTTCACTTGAAAAGGAAGAATCCTTGGGGCTTCCTGGCCTGCAAGTCTAGACAATCAATAAGCTACAGGTTCAGTGAATTAAAATTAAGGTGTAGAGTGATAAAGAAAGATACCTACTTCATGTAGACTTCCATACACACCCACATGGGTGTGCATACATGCATACACCCCTCTACCATAGACAATTCAGGAAAACTTTCTTGAAAAAAACATCAATCAAATGATAAAATGAGAAGGCACTGCAGATTATAAGGGAGAGAGAGAAGTCTAAAAGGGGTTATCAGAGGGTAAGAAATAAAAATACCTAATATTTTCTCATATGAAGATTTAAAAAATAGAGAGAGTCAACAATATATTGGCATTAAACACATACATGCACACATACACATATATACATGTGCACACACAGACACACACACACACACACACACACACACACACACACACGCACGCACTAGCAAGTAAGAAGAGGGACTATTTGGGAATTCAAATAGGGTTTAAAAACATTTCATAAGGAAACACATTATGTTGTATGTCAAGTAAAAGTAAATGTTAGAGTAAAGAAAGGACAAGGACACCATGCCTATCTGAGAACATTTGTCTGAAACAACCAAGACCAGGGCATATTTCAGCATCATTTTTGGAACTTATGATAAAATTGTTCTTTCATAGTTACAGGAAAAATGCCTTAGTCATATATAAAAGAAAAATGAGATTATTATCAAGCTTTTGACTGTAATGCTATGTAGACGGAAGAAAGCAGAGTAATATATTGATAAAATTCAAAGATAATA
The DNA here is from genome assembly GCF_949786415.1 of Peromyscus eremicus. Lineage (NCBI taxonomy): Eukaryota > Metazoa > Chordata > Mammalia > Rodentia > Cricetidae > Peromyscus > Peromyscus eremicus. Next base: position 135,363,909 of record NC_081419.1, on the reverse strand, counting down.
TGATCTAAGCTTTTATACACAAGAAAAGTAACTTTCATGCATACACTTACAAACAAATTGATCTTTTCATGCAAAAATATTAGAGATTATTCTTATGGGTCCTTATTGAAGAATCTACTAAAAAATGAGCTGAAGTCAACCAACATGATTAGAGAGCGGCCAGTACAGGGCCAGTGAAGACACTGTTAGATGGCTGTATCCTCTGGAAATGTAGATTCGCTACAATTATTAGGAAGAGTTTGACGAGATTTATTGTTTTAATAATGAGGTTAGTAGAGCTGATAGTATTGTTACTGACATTGGAAGATGGGTATATGAAAATGGAGGGAAATGTGATATTCTGTTTTATTCTTGCCTCTTTCATGTGTTGTATGAGACTGGCACTGGGGAGATATGAACACACATCTACTTACCCAAGAATCCACAAAAGTCGAGCTTGGTGAACTGTGGTGAGCAGACATAGTCCTGATTGAGTGTGTGTTATTGACATGAGCATGACCATTTCAAAGACCCTAATGCCTCAGACTCATGGAAATGGCAAAGCCATCCTGGTATGAGTTTTGAGGATTGATTGGCCTTTATCTAAAACCATTGTATGCAGAAACTGTCAACTGCAGCTTCCTGCTGCTGCATGGCTGTGGTTTGAGATTGCTCCCCTACAGAGACCTCTCATGGAGACTAGCTAACCAGCCTCATCTCATTCATATCATATATAATAAACACACTGAGTTTCCTGGTTGCTGTTGGTGTGTTTCTATGCTAGCTTTTCAGTCTATATGCATGTTGTTTCTTCATTCCCCTGTTGCCCTAGTCAAGTGAATCCCAAAGCTGTGTAGGTTGTGGCAATGAAGCAATGAGTTTATTGGGGTTACTTAGAGAAATATGGGTGACCCAAAGGCAGCTGCTTCCCTGAAAAGCCCACTTCGATCTGGGCGAGGACTCTCCAAGGCTGCAACCTTGGAGCTCTCTGCAAGACTTGTAAGTAGCTCAGCTAGTTAGAGTCTCCTCCAGGTAACTTGGCTTCTCAATCTCTTCTTTCAGCAGTTGTTTACAGCTTCCATAGTTTGGGGGGAATGGTCTTGTGAATCTTTCTAATTTCAAGAACTTCCTGACACTTATAAGTTGTGTACCTCTTGAGTGTCATGAACTTCCTTTCTTCATGAAGGAATGCAGGAAATTGCTACACTACACTTGAGAACCAAGAATATTGGTGGGGAAAAAAAAGGAGTAAAAAGGTAAGAGACATCATTAATCTCCTCTCAGTGAATCAGAATTATTCCTATGAAGTCAAGAGATATTTTACTCTGTGTGTGTCTGTGAGACTGATGCATATGCACATGAGTGCATGTGTATGGAGGCCAGAAGACAACTTTAGATATTATTCCTTAGTTGCTGTCTACCTTTTCAGCTTTTTGTTTGTTTGTTGAGACAGGGTCTCTCACTGGCCTAGAAATCACCAAGTACATTAGGCTGACTGGCAGATGAGCCCTAGGGACACACCTATCTTTGCCTTTCCAGTACTGGAATTCCAAGTGCATATCACAATGCTCAGCATTTTTCATTCATGGGTTTTGTTGACTGAACTCAAGTCATCATGCTTTCAAGACAAGCACTTTGCCTGACCAAGTTATCTCCCCAGCCAAAGCAACATTTATTATAAATTCATATGAAATTCCCAGAATTAACATGGAAACAATTCATATTTTGGATTGGGATCAGAGGTATCAGAGTACATGCATGCATTGATTAGATAGATGACAGATAGATAGATAGATAGATGCATGAATAAATTAATGTACATTTATGACTTTCTAAGTTCTGCCTACTAAGAAGTCGTGATATGACAGCTGAGTCCAAATGAACATACACAGCTCCCAAATCTTATTTTCTAAAGTTTTATTTTTTTAATTATGAGTATGTTTACATGTCTGTAGGTGGTGGGGGGAGGGCAGGATGCACATATGTGTTGTGTCTCAGTAGAGACCAGAAGAACACAACAGAACCCATATAGCTGGAGTTACAGGTGGTTACCAACAGCCTAAATTAGATGCTGCGAACTTGGTTCTTCTGTAAAAACAGTACATATTCTTAACCCTCAGCTATCTCTCTAGCCCCAAGATCTTGATTTCTAAATAGTAGTCTCTCACAGAAGGAATGAAACCTTCTTACAGAAGTATTGATCTCAGGGCAGAGGATAATAAATGCAAAAAGAAACTATAGCAAGAGTATAGACTCAATGATGTTTTTAGATACAAAGGAGTGTAGGGGGATAGAAAGGAACCAGACCAGAAGAGGAAGAAAGCATTATCTTTAAAAGCATGCACACAAACAACAACAGAAGCAACTCTACTATGGCATTCTGGGATGTGCATTTTGAAGATAAAACTATAAATAAAAGCCAGAAGTATTTTTCATAAAAGGCAGGATTGTGATTACATTGAAAAGAAGGAAGGACTGTGATTACTATGCTTCCAGAGACGCCAGCGAATTTTATTTGTTGTCTTGAGTGTCAATATGCTTCACAGGCATTTCCTAAGCTCTCTATTTTTTCTATTTCATTTTCTCTATTTGTCCTATATTTTACAATTCATGTATTTGTTTGCTTATGCTGCATGCTTTTAAATAGACACATTCCAGACATAAGGATATAAAGGGACAAGAAGTGAGAAAATGAGAATACATTTTTTTTTATGTAAAGAGTTGAATACTATGGGCACAAACTGCCCCTGAAGTGAGCTGGTGTAGTTATGATAATATGAGACAAAAAAGACCTTATGGTAAAATAATTATAAAGAAAATGCCTGGCACCACATTATGATAAAAGTCTAGAACATGTAAGACAAAACCTGACTGTACTAGAAATGAAACTTTAAATGACATATCATATTTTAAGGTGTCACACATCTTAGTAATTTTCAAACAGATCATTTTAACTATTAATGAAGATATAAAAGTTTTAAATAACAAAATTGATAAGGTCTAACAGGACAATAAGTATATAATATTTGCGTATTATAACATGTAGTCTTTTAAAGCACATATAGAAAACATGTGAAATTAGTAAAATATTGAATCAACTAACTTTAAAACATGAATACATATTTGTAACAGATATTATTTGAATATAAAATAATTAACACAAAATCAATAAAAAGGTAATTTGATGATGATCATATTGTATGAGAACTCAAATCTGCTGTATTATATAGTGGTCAGAGAATAACATCCAGTAAAACCTGAGAAATAGTTAGAATTCTGTGTTAATGAAAATATATATATATGTATATATATATATATACATATATATATATAGACAGAGAGAGAGAGAGACAGAGAGAGAGAGAGAGAGAGAGAGAGAGAAATATATGAAATGTAGTTAAGACAGAACTTAGGGAGAAGGTGAGCAAAAAAATTATGTAATGATAATTTAGAGCTGAAATTAATGGATTAATTATTTCACTTCAAAGATTGTGAAAGGGAAGAAACAATTAAAGGCAGAAATTAATTAAATAGAATAAAATACACAGTAGAAATGGCAAAATGAAAGTCATAGAATAGAAGCTACAATAACTGACATCTCTATCAAGATTAAGTGAAAAAGAGATACAAGTAAACTGTATTTCACTAGAAAAGGAAAATGTATATATAAGTATCCATGATATAAAAGGTAATACTGTAATATCTAGGCTAATTATAATGAAAAAGCATGTGAAATGACAATATTATAGCTAAATATAAAAACTGACTGAATCTCTGGCTTGTATAAAATGTTCCTCTTAGGCTGACATTCTGGATGATTGGGCCCCAGGTAATGGTGTGATTTTGGAAGATAATGGAATCTTTGGGATGTCTGATATGGCTGGAGAAAGTGAGTTGCTGGGAATGGGTCCTTGGAAGAATGTTAGATATTTTCTGTTGTAATGTGAATACCCGTCCTCTGCTATACAGTCCCACCTCCGTTCAAGCACAGGAAGCCAAGCAGTTATGGCCCTGAACTTCCTGAAATTGTCAGACAAAACAAACTCCTTAAGTTCTTTTAGCCAGGTCACATCAAGACAAAGTCACTAATATAACGTGGTGGTGCGTGCATGTAATCCCTGCCAAGCTACAGAGGGGATGATTGTGAATCTGAAACTAACTTGGGCTACATAGTGAATTCTAGGACAGCCTGGCTTATATAGTGTGACCATGTCTCAGAAAACTAAAGAAAAAAAGGACAAATATACATATGTACACAAGAAATAAAAATAAACCAAGAAAAATGTAAGTGTAAAAAAATCTTTTTATCCTTAAAAAGTACCTATAATCAACAATTATCAAATCTTTCCCCTCACATTATTGGCTCCAAATAGTCTAATAGGCAAGATTTACCAAATACTTGAAGCATCAGAAACTCCAGTCTTACATAAAATCTTACAGAGAAGATAAATAATAGGAACTTTTCATGATCCATATACTTAAAAAAGATAAAATCTGTGCCAGAAGTAGATAAAGACAATATTTAAAAGGAAGCTATAATTTATTTCTCTCATGAATATTCAGAAATCAAAATTTCATTAGCAAAAACTTGTGATAACTTATCTTCTGTGATGCAATCTTAGTGGTCCATATGAATTTTCAGTAGACTAGCTTATTTGAGTAAATAAATTATTAAAGTCAATATGAAAATTTACAAAGGTTTTCACAGGATGTATTAAAATCAGGTACAAGTTGTATTGGGTTCTATTTTGAGTTCTGTATTCTACAAGAGAATCTTAAATTGGTATGACTTTAGTAAATCAAAACCATATGGCAGAGTCTGATAAAGTTGAGCATAACAAAAATCTGTATAGAAAGGAGAATGAACAGACTAAAGCCATGTACAGCATGAATCTGCCTCACAGAAACTACTCTGTCAGCATAAAACTAGATATGAAATGATACTGTATAGTTCTTGAAGTACAAAAACCTCAAAGCTAATGTATAGTCAAAGGGGTCAGCATCTGAGTGGTCATCTCTATGTGGAGTCATACTCAGCAGGGGGGCATCCCTTGGCAGGGGTGGGTCTCCCGGTGGTAATATGTATTCTACATCCTCTGCTGCTTACATAACTCTTTACTATTTGAAAATCTATGAAGGTTTACACATAGGATTTGTGAACATTTGTGCACAGTGCACCTCAATAAAAGATCATTGAAAAAGTCAATTGCATTTATAAAAATGCAAACACAAAAGATACTAAAATGATAATAATTATAAAAACAAAGTATCATATCCTATGGTTTAAGAAAGCACAGATACATGATTCCTATGAGAACATTTATGAAATCATATTAGAAGACATTAAACACATTTCAATAAATACATTTAATATTAGATTTTTTTAAAGACTTGATTTGTTTTAGATATCAGTCTAAAATGAATCTGTAGATTTAATGGCACTTAAAGCAAAAACATCCCCATGGAACCTAGAAAGTGGCTTCTCTTATTTGTGTAGAAGAGGATGTGCAAGAGGAGAAACAAGATCCTTTTTCAAGACCCAGCACTACAAAGTTAGCTAAGTTAAAAGGTCAAAAAAGAGTAAGGGGAGTGGAGCTTATGCCTTTATTAATAAATATAGACTGCAAGTTAGATCAAGAGTATGATTCCGTTACAAGGTTTGACAAACAAAAGACAATGAAACCCAAAAAATCAGCCCTCACATCCACAAAAGTGTTTGATAATGTGCTAATGCAGTAAACCTATATCGCTCTGAAGTCACTGACTGTTCACAGAAAAATAGTCAGGGATTGAGTTGCTTCTCATGCAAAAAATTGATTTCTGATCAACTGACTCATATACAAAAGAAAGAGATTCATAATTAAAATAGGGAGAAAATATTTTGACAATGGAGTAGAAACAGATTTCTTAAACACTGAAGGTAAACACACACACACACACACACACACACACACACACACACACACACACCCCACATTCATTACTTGTGTGGTTGCTGTAACAAAATATCTGACCAAAACAACTTTAAGAAGCTAATTTGGGCTCACAAAAATACAGTCCACCATAGTAGGGAAGGCATGTCAGCAAGAACTTAAGGTGGAGGGTCACATCGTATCTACAGTCAGGAAGCAGAGAGAATTGAATGTGGGTATTCAGCACATTGTTGCCTTTTTAATTAGGCCAGGACCCTGTGGAATGATGCTGTCCACAATTAGGGTGGGTTTTCCTACCTTAGTTAACCTTATGTTTAAACTTCTTCATAGACATGACAAGAAAGATTTGTCTCCTAGGTAATTCCAGCTCTTGTGAGATTGGCAATTGATAGTAACCATATTATATTTATATCTATTAGAAGCCAGACCATCTGTGGAAAGAAAGGGGAGTAGGAAGGAGAGCATAGGAGAGAGACTGTGGCCAAAGCTTCTGATATTCTTAGATGAAAATATCATTATGAACCATAATGAATATATACCAATTAAAAACAATTATAACAAATGGTAATGCCTATAAATCCAACTTTACTATAACCCCTAAATTTTTCTCTTTCAATAGGAATCCCAATTCATTTGAAAAAGATAAGCTGTATGATGGTTGGAAACATTTACTACACACAAAACCAACAACAAATAACTATCTAGAATAAATCAGATTTCTGTGAGTCAATTTTGAAAAGGCATTTACAAGGAAAAGAAATTTGACAAAGTGTGGATGATTATAAGGATCTGAGAATGAACACAACAGTGTTGTGAGTAGATATTAAATACTGCATGATGTGGTTTCACATCTTACCTGTAAAATATTAGCATTTTGACATGCTGAAATGTGATTAAGGATATGGAGTAATAGGGTGTGAGAGACATATAAATTGCAAAACCACTGTAGGTAAAACTAGCACTTTATAAGAAAGCTAAAAGATAGACATGTATTTTCCATGCTGGCCATTCCATTATGAAGCAGCTAACCAGATCAGTTCTTATTCATGTATATTATCTGTTTTGCATGAGAATATTTTAACTTATTGCTTGTGCAACCGAAATGTTAGAAACAATCCAGATGGCTCATCCAGAATAAGGTGGATAAATAGCTTGTGATAGTTACACTCAATAAGATACTATACAATGGTGAAAATGGAAAAACAATCAAAATGGATGCATTCCAAACACTACTGAGAGAGAATTGTGAACTGGAAAGCATTCACCAGGGTTCTGATATATGTTCACATATATAAACACTAGACAATAAATACAAAATTTAAAAGTAGTGTTTGCCTATAGGAATGAAGGAAGATCTGCATGAGGGGAAGGCAGTGTCTCAGCTTCAAGGTATTGGCAGTGTTTTTCATAAACTGTTAATTATGGAAGCTCTTTTCATAATTGTCCTGCACATTCTGTGCATACTATGTATGTTAGCATACAGACATTTAACATATTAACATTTCATACTAATATGAAAGCATAACCTTCAAATGACAGAGAAAATCAATACCACAGTTGTACAATACCTAGAAAAAGGCAATAGGTGCAATGCACATCACCTAGATGACATGCAGTGGAAGTGAGGCACTTGTGAACTTCATGCTCACTCTGTTTATTAATGCGTGTTACTTAAGAAGCTAACTGAAGAAATGAATTTTCAACAGAATAAAGCAAAGGAAGTAGATGAGAGAAAGCATCCAGAGTTGAGTGAAATTTGAAAAGTTTGGCTCTTCAAGGATGTGACCGAGTGCCTTACACAATGACTGCATCTAGAGAACATGAAGAAAACACATGTAGAACATGTGAAAATCTCTAATAACTACAAGACAGTATGGCCTCATGGAAAGCGTGAGGGATGTCAACCATGGTGATAGGTGCAGAGTGATCTCTGGGATGCGGTGCTAGTTTTACAGAGCAAGAACACAAAGCAGTGTGCACAGTCAACCTGCATCTGTGTTGAAAAATCTCAAGGAACATGTGAAAATATTATGTCAGCTTCTTAATAACTTCAACATATAGAATGATAGAGTCCAACAAGCCAACTTCTGAGTATTTTATTGTAAAAAAAAAAGAGAGAGAGAGAAAAAAAAAGAAAGAAAGGTCATGATTACAAAATTACATATAACTGCTGTGTGCATAACAACCAAAAAGATATAAGCTTCAAATGCTTAATAGTAAAATGAAACTTGTTAGGTTTATAGTGTAGAATACTATTCAACAACAATAAATGGATGGATGTTGATACCTATAACAACTGGATCAACCTCAAAGGCATTATACTGAGTGAATAAAGTCCAATCTTCAGAGGATGCCTCCAATATGATGTTCCTACAAAGCAGAATTAGAGAGTAGAGACCAATGACTCCCAGCTTTGAAATGGGAGACACTGTGGCTGTGGATAGAGTTTATAAAATTATGTGGTTATGTTGCATCCTGGTCATGGTGGCAGTCACATGAAATGTGCCCATGTATTACAATTCACAGAATAGCACCTACCAAAAATAAATATTATTTTATAAAACTTAGAACTAGGCATACTTAGGTTTAAGTATAGAATAGCTCTAGAAAGTTGCACTTAAATTATTTTCTTTGTTGACTCCACAGAGAAAAACAGAACAGAGAACTTGGATTTGAACAAGGACTGGAGTAGAGCTTTGCTCTACAAAGCCCTAGTACCTTTAGAATTTGTCTTTCATGTTTAAACACAATAGATATACTTAAAGAGCTATATATACCCTATACGAAATTAAACTCTGTTCTCTATGATTGGAGACCACAAGGCTGGTGATATAGCCTAGTAGGTAGAATCCTTTCCTATACTTCTTAATGTCCTATTTGCAAGCTCCAAAGTCATCTGTGTGACCAAAGAATTGGAAATATCCTCTGGAGCCTGGTGGGGTCACCAGTGGTTACACAACTGAAAGCCATGCTTCCTTCTGTTCTTGAACCTATTAGAAGAAAATAGTCCAGCAGTTGGGGGGAGGGTCTCTCAGTCCCACCTTTATTCATGCCATACTGTTAATGGGCCCACTCTGGTGTAGACCCAGTAGACCCTGCATCTGCTGTGAGTTCATGGTTTTACTGTCTTGTGTCTAGAAGATGACATTTTGCAGCCTTTCCCTTATTTTTCAGCTCATAGACTCCTTCTTGTCCTTCTTCTATCATATTTTCTGCACCTTGGTGGAAATGACATAAATAAATGTCTTGTTTCGGCCTGAGCAGTCATCTGTCACTAATTCTAAGCACCTTGAGCAGACATAAGCCTCTGCACTCACCCGTAACTGAGAAGAGAGGCTTCCCTGATTCATATGGAGAATAGCATTTGTCTATTGGTATAAACATAAATATTTAGAAGGTGGCTTGATGGTATATCAAGTTAGACACACACAATAAATATCCTTCAATCTCCCTCTGGGTGATGACCTCCCTACCAAGGACTTTTTGACCAGGTTTATAGTATTAGGAGTGAATTCTCTACTTTGGAGCAGATCTCAAAGCTATTCATAGAAGCCTTGAGTTATTAATGTCATTAGTGCCGGGGTGGGATACATCCTATTTTCTAGGGAGGTCCAGGTGCACTAAAATCATTATAGGCTCTTGCCATTCCTCTTATTTGCCTACCAGAACTAGATTATTTGACTATTTCTGAAGACATCCCACATCTTGATTACATGATATAAAGAAATCAAGCTGGAGCTGAGATGGAAGCTCCCTCCCTGATGACTAGCTGTTACAGTCTTGGAAAGTGCTATAGGGGGTGCTGGGAAAGAAAAGGCATGGGCATACCTAGGAACCATACAAACTAAAAGACCAAGCATCCGGGCAGGATGCACCCACTTGTGCAATAGTGACAGTACTGTTATGGTGGTAACCAATCACTCTTTGCAGATGTGTTTTAACCCAAACAAGGTCCTAGTAATATATTGCAAAAGAAACAATGAAGGTTATGCAAGAAGGCAGGCTATAAACAATTATCCCTAGACAACAAAAGGCCCCAGGAATCCATCATTCTACAAAGCTATTGGCATTGCAGTAGTCTGTAAGCCATTTCTACCTTGGGTATTTTGAAGGGCAGCAAGTATTAAAAACAAATGACTATGGGATCATTAACTTGTGGTTATGATATTATGTAGAATGATGATACTTTTAACCTAGATTTTCAAGTTTGTTTGAGGTCTTTGTTTCTTGTGAATGATGCAATCAAACTGGAAGCAGGCCTTCTTCCTCCTTGGATTCATACTCAGCAAGATACTATGTACATTCACATTCTCAATTTTTTTTTTATCTTTTTAAGATGTCCCTCTATTCTGGACAGAACTCAGAAAATGGTATAACACATCTAGGTAACACTGGTGACTCCCATATTCCTTATGTCTATGACCAGAGAACCTAGGCTAGTATGCCAAGATTTATTACAATTTCTGAGTCCTCCCTTCAGGAAGGAGTAGTTCAGAGTCATAATGTGTCCAACACTGATTATATGAGAAACTCTTCTATGTGGATGCTTAATCCATATTTTCAAAATGGATGGAAGATCATAGTATGTTTTTTATCACTTCAGTCTATAAAATGGCAGGTATAACAAGTTCTCTCGTTGTACAAAGAGATGAACTTAGATTCAGAATGATTTTGCTTCAACAATATAATTAGAGAGACTCTGGCTTACTTTTTCAAGCCTGAACTATTTGCCAGAGTGACATACAGTGACTGTAATTAAAGGCCAGTTCTCACTACACCCTGAGAAATGAATGTATGGAACAGTAGTACTTCACAAGGCAGTTTGACTAGAAACAAATTAAGTCAAAGGACATATGTAAAGGGCAGGCATAAAACATGCAGCAGCCAAAGTTACCAATCCAGTGTCCCAGTCTGTTAAGTACTAAAGGGTTTATAGGACCAATAACCAGAGCAGAAACAACACAACTGTATAGAGGGGCTTGGAGCATGTAGTGTTCTAGGCAGCTGGTTTAGGTTGTGATTCCAACTCTCCTAGTTAGTAGCTGTGGCTTACTCCCTCTGTCTCTCCACCTTTCTTTCCTTATCATCAGCTAGAGACATTTAAAGTAGGAATAAATGAGTTAATACCTATTTGTAAAGTCACTTAGAATGGTTCCTGGTGCCCAGGAAAGGCTGGTAGGTAAAATTACCTTTTAAGTGTATTTCTGTTCTTCAGATTCATGAGGAATCCTGCTGTGCCATTTTGCAAATTAGAAATTCTGCTGAAAAAAAGTCAGTTACTAGCCACCCTTTACGCAGCTTGGGCTCAAACCTCATTGGTTTGACTGTTAGTCCAGTCTCAGCCTCTAATAATGTCCTTGCATGAAGTTTTCATTAGAATCATACTCTAAGACCCACCTTTAGACTTGGAAGATACTCCTAAAACAAAATCCAACAAAAGAATAGTATTTCGAGAATTTTACTTTAGTCGTTTTTCTTCTTTTTCTTCCACATACCTAAAAGCCACAATTAAAAGGAAATGGGAAGAGTATAAAACACACACACATACACACACATATACACACACATACAAAGGGTAATTACTGATTTTATTAAAAACATCTATCATAGAGCCACACAACCATTGTTATTTCAAGCCTGGGAATACAATGCACACTATTAAGCCATTTGATGATTCAAGATAAAAGTATGATTAAATATGTTAATGAAAGTGCCAGCCTGCATGAAGATGCACACCACAGATCAACCTCAGACAGATCTGGCTGCCGAGATGTTCCCTTTGTGAACTTTCTATTCAACCCGGTTTTCTAGTGAGTTAGCTATTTTATGCTGTATATACGTGTGTGTATTCATGAGGGTAATGACATTCCCTGTGATCCTGGGCCTAGCTGCCTACTCTGGACTCTGCCCTCTGGCTGCTATTCAACTTCATTTTCATTGTGTTCCTAGTGGAGTTAGAAACCAGGATCCTGGCATTCTCTTACCAATGTCCTCTGTTCTCATGTCTGGAGGGGCAGGAACCCACTGGAATCAGGAGGGGCCACGTTTGACAAGTCTCAGTTATTGGTCAAGTCTCATGCTGGCTTCTTCACACATTAAGACATGTGTTCTAATTTTTGCTATATTTATCCTTCTCACTGACCTGTCTTTACACAGAGGTGGGCTCAGAAATGTTAAATACTTTAGTGAGATAATCATCCATGCAGAATACTGTTGTTTCTGTTTCCAGACAGCTCAGCCCTCTCTGTCATCTTCGGTCAGATGTACCAATGTGAGTATAAGTGACACCTGTCTCACCAAGATGGAAGCCTCAAGGGCTACTTTGTTTATCACTACATTCTCTACAATCTGTTTTATCAGCTTGAGTTCCCATGTAATTAGAATTAGTAGAACTCTATTTTAACCTGCCCGTGGACATATAACACAAGGGAAATATTTGCTATTTGGGACTAGAGATGCAGGGCTTATTTTTAGTGGAACATAATCTAGTCTGTCCTGCACCTGGTCAAGCTGAGCAACTTAGGCACACCTGGGGACCTGGGATCTGAATGCCATTCTCTCTGTTTTCAAAGACCTCACTCTTTCTAATGCCCTAGTTTTTTAAATGACAGTTGGTTAGACTATAGCATCTAAGACATCTTCCTTACCAGGCAAGTTTTAAAGAAAGGATACAAAGGGGATCTATTTGGATGCTTTGCTGGACTCTGAGGATCCCAGCAGGAGAAAGCACAGGTCTCTGAGGCTCAAGGTCAGAATAAAATGTATCACTTCACTCTGTAACCTTGGCTGGACTCATCCCATCTGTTTCCTCTTTTCTTTCTTCCCTCATGTATAATGGAAATTATACCATCAATTCACAGAGTCACTGGCCTCTAATGAACCTTGATATCAAACAACATCTTCCTTGTTTTCTCAAGCCAGGAAAGATATATTCTGGAATTATACACGAGACTATGGAGCATTGTTCATTACCTTAGTGGAGAAAGATGTTATGAGATATATTGGGTTGAAGGGGAGATAATCTGGACTCTAAATATGGGAGGGAAGAAGAAAACATATGAGGAAAGATGTTAAAAATTAGATTCAACTGTAGGTCAATAAAGAAGGCACACAAATGAACTGGGTTTACATGCACAGTCCTTAGGGCTATGTTCATGTAACATTGCAAGTGGACTACCAGTCTTCTAGATCTGTGCCATAAACCACTACACTTACTGTTTTTAGTTGTAAATCACACCAGCAAAACTTTTCTGAGCACATATTTTCCTATATTCACATATACTTACTAGTAAAAGTAAAAATTACTAGATTCTATGCATCTTATACGTATTTTGTGTATCTAAAATTCCCAGCAAAGGGAAAATGTTTTAAAAGATGAATATGTAAATAAAAAGATACCCTATAAAATATTATTTCCACATTCTTCCATCACCCAGCATGGGTTGGAATATGCATAACCTACTACTACTAGGCCAATGGCATTGTGTCATTCTGCCTAGAAGTGACTTTGTGACCACCAGCAATAGAACCCATGGGTAAAAGGGGCAATGAGGAGCTTTCAAATGCTTGTTCTTGCTGAATTTTTCATTAAGCTTTAAAGAACACAATGAATAAAGTAAACGATTCAATAATCAAATTCCAGTGGAGAGCAAAGTCAGAGGTCAAAGATACCTTTTGCTTCTTTTTGTTTTCCATTGTCACAGGTGACTGAGAATAACCAGTGTCCTTTACAGACAGAGCAGGAAAAATAGATATTCCTCCTTGTTATTCAGAGAAGAGTTAATTTGCACATTTAAAGCAGTAGTTACTGTTGCTCATATCAGAGTCACACTCCTCCTGTGACCCTAAGAATCTGTCCTCTCAACAAATAACTGAAGAGTCAAATGTAGAACAAATCCATTTAAATAATAAAGTCATGACTCTGTCAGGCATATTTATGAAATGGAAGAACACCTTGATATATAGAACAGTGGCTGGGTGACTGGTTTGTTTGGGTTAAAATAGGGAAAGAGAAAGGGATAAATCCCCTTAAGTAGAAACTTGAAAGCGATATCTTTGGTGCAAGAAGTGGGCATACGTATTCTGTGAGATACTATGTTTTGGGCACTCCCTGCCAGACTCCCAGAACACAGGACATGTTGAGTGGTTGCATTGTGAGTGTGTAAATTTGTGGACGTTTTTGAATATTTGGTTCATATAATTCTGAAGGGTCTAGTAAAATGTTATGAAATCCAAAAGGTTATAACTTTTAATTACATCTTATTGTAGATAGGATTGAAACTCAAATCAATAGGGAAAGAAAAAGCATTAAAAAGCAAGATGATAATGGATCAATTGTACAAATACTTCTTAATTCATATGTACTCTGAAGAAGTGTGCAAGAATAAAACTCTTCAAACATAAAATTATTAGATTAACTAGAAAACCATCCAAACTGTACAGTTTTCAAAGAGACACATTTATAAAAGTAGAACATGGAGAATTTTGAAGTCAAGAGTGGCAAAATATATCATGAAAATACTAACAGAAAAAAATTGACAAAGCAATATTAACATTAGATAAAATAGGCAAAAAGAACAATGATGTATTATTGTTTTTACTAATAAAGGATTTGATTTGCATTTAATTCTTGAAAAGTCTGGTTATTCTTGGAATTTCAACAACTATAAACCTATATGCACATGACAACATGGAATATACGAAGAATATGTAGACACAGTTTGACAGAACTGTAGAAATAATTTTATATTGATCAGTGGGAGATTTTTAACCTTTTTTTCCTCATTGAGCAAATGTTTGCTTTCAGTTTTGCTTCAAACAAACTTCTAGGATTGAGGAGACAAAAGAATATAAATCACAATTCCTGGTTTTATGATGTGCATATACCCTAGGATGGAAGACATAATATAAACAATATGTCAGGTATTGATAAGTGCTAAGAAAGAAAAATTTAAATGAAGGTTGTGATGCAGAAATTTATGGGGTCAGGGGTCTATTGTTTAGTCCATGGTGAAGGTGGGCATCCCTTATAAAGTGGTGTACAGGAAGCCGTAGAGTTAACCAAAGACATCAAACGAAGAAAAAAACATTTCAAATAGTAGAATCAGCCAGTGTGCCGAACAGAGGATGTAGAATTCTTGGACCACTCTGTGTACAACAAGGAGATAGTGTGTACAGAGTGTGTGAGAGTTCCTGGAGAGCCTAGCAGACAGATGACTTTAACTGACAGATCAAGTAGCTGGATAATGAATAAAGAACAGAGTTTTACTAGACAGTATATAATAATCATAAAATATAAGAACCATACAATTGAGGAATCTAAATGATTTACCTAACATTTGGTATGAATTCTGCTCAAAAAGACATAAACAGTTATTTTGAATCAATAATTAATCAATAAAGCAAGTCTGAGATCTTCTGAGTTAGCCTCACCTATTCTCTGACCGCAATGAAATTAAGTTAGAAATGAGAAGAAAACACATAGCAAAAAGTTAATAACATTTGAGAATAAAAAAGGACTTGTACAAAATATATAGGTCAGTGAGCACATCATAAAAGAACTGTGTAAGCTCTTAAAAATTAAGTGGCAATGAAAATAATGTGAACAAAACCCCAGGGATTTGTCTAAGTCCACACTTAGAGAGAAGTTTACAGTTTAAATTGCTCATAATAACAAAGGGTATTCAAATACTGAATGATGTCATCATCCGTCTTTAAAAGATAAGGAATCCTGAATTAAATGAAAAAAAAAGGAGGGAGAGGAAATAACTAATCAGAGAAGATATTGATAAAATAAAAATAAAAAATTACAGAGAGACCCAAAGCTCTTTGAAAGGCATTTTTAAATGTCCTGGAGTATAAGCAATTATTTAGAAAAAACAAGCTTCTTAAACACTTTTGGAGAATACAATTTGCTGCACCCACTTTGAGAAGCAATTTGTAGTCACCTGAAGATGTGAGTAGCATAATATTCAGTAGTTTATAGTCTAGACCAGAGAAATATTGTATTTGTATTCTCAAGAGATATGAACATGGCCTTCATAGCAGAAGCCAGAACATTGCCACCAATGTACATCTATGTCAAGAGAAATGATGAATAAATTGTAGTTTATATGTATTTATATAGCATCATGATATAGAGCAGTGAAAATGAGCAAGCCAATACAAAAAGGAACAAGCCTTACAGTGGTGTTTGAGTGAAAGCTATAAGATAAAGAATATATGTGCATTTTCCATTTAATGTGCACCTCAAAACATGCACAGCCGAACCCCATCTGCAGTGGAGATGTATGATTAGAAGGTGCCTACCCACCTTCCCCAGAGGTAGTGGAGGGAAGAGCATGTAATAGGAGGAGTGCAAGGAGATTTCAACCACTTTGTGTTTGTTTCATTTCTGAAGGGGTTCATTATAGACAATATTCAATGTTATTATTTTTAGCTGCATATATTTTATTATTTTTATTACCTTACTGAGAATTAAGTTTAATTGTGTCATTTTTCAAACATAATTTGTTTTTGTTTTTTTCTCTTCTCAATGCCCTGTCCCTCACGTGTGCCCTCCTATCCTAGGGACCCACCTTCCCATTTTCATGTTACAGTCTATATATAATTTCTAAGAGCATTTTGCATATGAGATAACTTCTACTAAAAAACTGCTAATGAGTGACTGTTAGAAACAACAGTTTATTGGGGCTGGAGAGATGACTCAGCAGTTAAGAACACTGGCTACTTTTCCAGAGGACCCAGTTTGATTCTAAACAACCACATGGTGGCTTACAACTATCTGTTACTCCATTTCCAGGCATCTGATACCCTCCTGTTCTCCATGGACACCAGGCATGCATTGTGTGGTGCATAGACATGCATACAGACAAAACACCCATACACATAAAATGATAATTTTAAAAAGAAATTACAATTTACCAATTACTAAAGTAAAATAATGTATCATGGCTTTGAAAGATGTAACTGACAATACTAACTCAAGAAGAGATATGAAATGGATGTAATTTTTAAAAAAATCAATAATTGAAAAAAATCTTCTGAGGAGAGTAATACAAAACATTCAGAATTATCTTTTTTTTTTTTTTTTTTTGCAAATTCTCCCAGTAATTATAAAACACAAGAATACTCCCTAATAAGCCTAATATGTCTTCCCCTGACCTCCTAGGACAAAAAGATAAGGAAATTCAAGCCCAACATCACTTCTAACTAAGAGTGAAATGAGCACTGTGTATTCACACACATCATGGCGAAAGCAGAGCAAAAAGGTGTGAATTGGAATGATCACTTTCAAAAACTGATCAGGAAATAGTAAACTTTCTGTGTAAAAACAAGATGGTGACTATTTTTGAAACTTGGTCTGTTATACAATCTCTAACATAACCCTCCAATCCTGCCGTTGCTCTAGGGTGGCCAAAACAAGAGCAAAGCATGTCAGTATACTTTGATAAAAGTCTTCTTCAAAAAGTATTACCAGGCTGATTTTCACCTAAGAGCTGCAGTTTGTCTGTTCTTCATAAGGAGAGAATGAATCTAAGTGTGTAACTACCCCATACCAAATGATCTCATTTGTGGGTATATTCACAAGAGAAATATCCACAATACCTTCAACAAACTATATGTAATTATGTAAAGTGATTTTCATAGCAGCTTTCTCCCTCTCTCTGTGTGTATGTGTGTGTGCATGCATGTGTGCGATTACTCATGTGTGTGTATATGTGTGCATACATGTGTGTACCTACACATATGTGTGTGCATGCATGTGCACACCTGTGTATAGTGTGTGTGCACATGTGTGTGGTTCATGCATGTGTATCTGTGTGTTCATGTGGGGGAAATGCAGCTGCATATCCAATGTGAGTCTGCAAAGGCCGAAGGTTGATAACTGGAGGCCTTCCTCAACCACTCTCCACCTTATATATCGAGGCACCATCTCTCCCTGAACAGGGAGCTTGCCAATTCAGCTAGTCCATCTGGCCAGCTTGCTTTGGGTAACCCTGTCTTCTGCCTTCCGAGGGCTTTTATTGCAAGCAGCTGACATCCTGGTCTGGCATTTTCCTGGGCTCTAGGGATCCAAACTCTGGATGCCAAGCACTTTATCCTCTGAACCCTCTCCTTGGTCCTTGCAGCACTATTCTTCATAGGTAATAACTTGAAATAACTATAAATGCCGCTAAGTGGTAGAATAACTAAAGGAACTGAGGAATGTTTATATCATGAAGTATTCATTGAGAATGGAGATGGGTAAATTCACACAAAAATATGAGGATGAAGAAAATAGACAAAAAAATGCATGCTTGTGATTCCATGGATAGAAAACTCCAAGAGTAGGTAAAATATTGCTTGGAAGTACCAGCTGCAATGTAAGTTCCCTTCTGTGAGTTAAGGGACTGGGGAATGCCATGTTGGAGCCTCTGAGGTGTTGTTTGTCCTGCTGGCTGCACAGGAGTGTTTGCTTTATGGAAGGACACCGAGGTGTTTGCTTTTGATTTATAATATGCATGTATAATGGCAATCGAAACTGGAGAAGTGAAAAGATTAATAGATGGAGACAAAGTTAGGTTCAATGAGGAAATACAAGGGCTGTCTAACACTGGAAAATATGTTAATGTAATTACCACATTAATCAATCCAAATAGAAGAATCAAGATGAATAGATGAATAGAATCTCTTGCTAAAATTAAAAACCCATTGATAGTAAACTAAAAAGGATTTCATCAATCTTAAAAAAAGAACTTTCTTAATCTGATAAGGAACATATTTAAAAATCAGACAAAGCACCATAAAAATGATAAAGTATGAAAACATTGCACCAAAAACCAAAGAAAAATGAGGAAAAAACACACCATCCCTACTTCTTGCATGATACTGAAGATTTTGGTCATGGTCAAGAATTATTCTAAGGAAAATTATTGGAAGGAAAGGGAAACAGTATACCAATCACCTGTGGCAAGGCTATCTATCAAGAAAAAAAATATGAATGAATGCATTTACAATTGTAGTAAATTGTGGGTAGTAAAAGGCTACATCAGCTTCAGTAAAAACTGGATCAGTGAATAAGTCATTTACACCTTTGTGGAGCAATTGTAAAATTTAATTTAAAATCATCAGAACAGCTATTACCATTTTTTCAAGATTTATCTTATTCTTATTTATGTGTATGCATATGCTTATATGTATGCATTCATATGTGTTTACAGGTACTCACATAGAACAGAAGAGGGAGTTGGATAGCCTAAAACTGGAGTTAAATTACAGTAAGCTGTAATTCTTGCAGATATATTAGAAGGAAACCTATTTATTTGCGTGAGAATTTGAAACCCTAAGTTGGTGTCTAGGGTGTTATGCTTGGATTCTTAGAACTTGTTTTTCTACGTATCTCAATTGCTTATGTTAAAATTGGTTTTAGAACTCAGCCACCTTTACACATAGTTATTGAAACACCACTTGGAAATGATGTGGATGTCTTTTGATAATTCCCAGAGAATTGTGGATCTTTCCTCTTCTTGGTGATTCTTTTGGCATGCAGACTGTGGCACAGGGCATGGAAAATAAGCAGAAGTTTTAGACTTGGCTCTTCTACTTCTGGGCCTTGCTTACCTTTCAAGTCACCTGGTGAAGACCTGGCATAGGAACTGCTGATGGAACTGTCCTGAGATACAGAAAATATTGGTGAGAGGTTTGCCTGCCCAGTCACTGTTCTTGGCCTCACATAAACCCATCCATTGACTCAAGATGATTTGAGCAAAGAAAATATAGCATAGAGAATGTGCCACTTTCCTTGATTCCCCTTTGCTATTAGGTTTTTCTATGGCTGACATTTGAATCTCACTGTCCTCATCTATATGTAAGGCAGCTCCTGATGATGTTTAAGTTCTTGCCTGTTCTTGCAACAGAGCTTAATACTCAGGGACCACAGATTAAGGCAGGGACCCATAGTAAAGACAAGATACATACATAGACAAGTAGATCCCTAGATGGATAATCCCAGAATCCTCTGAAGGGTTCAGTATTCTAGGAGATCAGTAAGAGTGGAACCACTTGCACTAAGGAAACAAGAAAAGCTTTAGGATGATATGGTGCTAAATTAAAACCAACTCTTTTTGTTAAGTAAAGAAGTATTTTTTGCTTTATAAAATTTTGAAAATTACAGAGGGTTGTGAACAAAGAAAAATATTATTTCATATATCTATAAATCTATCAGTTTACCCAATATTCATCTATTCATGTATCCATGTATCTATCTAACCATCCGTCCATCCATCCATCCATCCATCCATTCTTCCTTATATTGACTCCTCCACCCATGTATATATCCATTCATTCACATTTAACTACCTATTATGTGACAACTGTTTTTTTAGATACTGGAAAAACAACAGAAATACACAAAGTTCTTGCTCTTGTGTATTGCATTTTTTTCAGTCTAATCCAGGAAGGGACCAATTGCATATACACACAAACAAGATAATTTCTGAAAAAGATAAAGATAAATAAATATAGTAGCTTATTGTGATATGCACTACAAGGGGAAGGAGATTTTCCTTTAACTCATGAAATGTCTTTTTGATTACATATTACCTCTTCCTACAGCATAGAGTTCACAGCTGACATGTGGTACATCCTTTCCTGGGTGCCTG
Organism: Peromyscus eremicus; assembly: GCF_949786415.1. Taxonomy (NCBI): domain Eukaryota; kingdom Metazoa; phylum Chordata; class Mammalia; order Rodentia; family Cricetidae; genus Peromyscus; species Peromyscus eremicus. The sequence continues at coordinate 135,343,355 of NC_081419.1, read as the reverse complement.
CTCTCCTACTGTCTTCCCAACCCTGTGCTCTCACAGCCCCAACTTCATTATTCCTTATAATTAAGGCTTCCCTGTGCGTCATCATAACATTTGCACTGAGAAAACTTGTTTCCCTAATTTTCTCAAGGATCAATAAAAACAAATTAAAATAGAGGATTAGAGGTGTCTTCTTGCCACATTATTTTTCTGAGAACAAAAGATGTAGTGATATCATCCTTATTTCTCTAGAGGTCCCTAACCGTAATATAAAGCCATTTAGTACACTTTCAGATGGTAATAACTCACTGCTTCTTTTCGTTTCCTCCAGGGAACCAAGGGGAGGAGAAAAATGCAGGTAGGCAAAAGGATTGGGATGAGTGAGAAAAGCCATTGCCTCCACATTGTAAAAGGCATTAAGAGATGTGTCATTTTTGATAGTCCATTTCCTGAAAGTAAGGGGAAGGGAGGAGCAGTATGACTTGGGGTATGCAGCTCTTCAGCAAATAGAGAGGTAAGATGGAAGATGGTAAGGAGGTAGAAGTGAGCTTGGCAAAAGCTAAGGGCTGCATTTGGGAATGTGCTGAGCATTTTGGGGAATAGAAAAGGGGGATGCTGTGTTTCTGCTTCCAGTAAATTGAAAGAGACAACTCTATCAGGTAAGACAGGAAAACCTTTTCTCAAGACCCCCTAGGGAACAACCAAAGGACCAAAGAATGCATGTTTATAGAAGGCAAACTACGCCCATCTTTGACAAGGGTTGTGGAAATTTCTGCGTTTCAGCATGGAAGACCTAGTCCTTCACTGTGATAAGTACTGTAGGACTTGGGTTATGATCACCAAGTTCATATCCTAGCTGTGTACCACTCTGAGCCTTTGTTTGTTCATCTGTGATATTAAAAGCTCAATACCTACCTTATGAGGAGCTATGAGGATGGAATAAGATTATGGACATACAGGACTTAAACAGCAAGGGAATGGATGTTATTGCAGATGATGAAAACGATGAATTTTTTGACCTAAACTGAGTCCTCCTCAGATTCTCCCACCCCTTTAATGGATGAGTAAACTCAGTCCTGCAGTCATTAAAAGCATAGAGTTAGTAGAAAAATACCTACACTTAAATGTCTGCTGTGCTGGTTCCTGGCTGTATGACTTAGTCCTTGTGATTCTAAGACCCTTGGCCATTTCGCCCATAAAATAGAACATCACAGTTTGTAATTATAGTAAGTAAATTTGCTTAAACAAGGTGCTTACCCAAGTGCCTGGCACATATTACTTAAAACTGCACAACATGGACAGGTGTTTGCAAGTTATGGCAGGTTTTTTTTTTTATGGTTATGATGTGAGGTGGAAACAAGTTAATGACTGAACTGGGAGATAAATCTATTGAAACAGAAGAATATCAAGTGGGTAAAAAATGAGCAAAGATGTTGAATATCTGAAAAGTATAATTATTAAACTCAATCATAGTATGATACTGAGAAGTTAATGTTGAGTAATTTTGATAGATGGAAATCTAACCCCAAGCAACAAAGATATTATTTGAACACACACAGAACTGTCACACAAATAAAGCATGTATTAACCTATGTAAAAGAAAATTAAATATAAAGAATCCTTGTCACAAAGACCATGTTCCTCAATAAATAATACAATAGTGCAATAAAATAGGAAATTAATTACCAAAAAAATAGTTTATAAGATCTCATGGATCTGACAACTAAATTACATACTGCCAAATTATACTTAGGAGAAAGCAAAGTCCTCGAGAAATCATAGAGTGAATAGTAGTGACAGATCAGAGAATATCTGCACTTGTATAACAGATCAAAATCCACACATACAGGCGAATGGAATCTCAAAGTAAGTTACCAGGTAACAGAGGTTGAGAAGCAATGGTCTATAAATACAGATAGCAAAACAAACAAGCAAACAAATGAAAACAAACAGCAGGAGAAGATGTTCCACATAACCAGCCACTAGGGAAATACACGCTAATACCGCGGTGAGGCAGAGCACCACTCCATACTCATCTGAGTGGCACATGGAAGACAGCTGTGATGTCAAACGCTAGTGAGGACATGGAGAAACCGGACCTCTCATGTATTTCTTGACAGGGGTAGGGATGGAGGCATGTTAAGTGGAATAGTCTCTGGAGGGAAGCCAGCCTGGTTTTTTTTATTTTAGTTTTTGAATTTTTAATTACATTTGTGTGTACGTGTATGTGTATGTACATCCAAGTGCCACTGCAAGTGGACAAGGAGGTCAGAGGACAACTTGCAGGCATCAGTTTTCTTCCTTCACAATGCAGGTCCTGCAGTCAAATGCAGCTCAACATGCTTGGCAGCAAGTGCCCTTACCCACTTAGCCCTCTGGCCAACTGTAGTCTGTTTATTTTATGTGTGAAAGAGCTTGTTCTCCAATCCAGTGGCTGTGTTCATGGACACCCATGGCACAAACATGAAACATCATCTTCACACAAAAGCTAGTACATGAGGAGCTGCACTAAAGTTATTCATAGTAACCCGAAATTAGAAACTATCCAAGTGCCTTTCAATGGCTGGATTAATAAACAACATCGAGGCAGCTGCACCATGGAGTGCTACTAAGCAATAAACAGGTGCTAACTGTTGATATGTGACTATTTGGATGAGTCCCTAGGGAGAAGTTCTTCTGAGACAAAGTATTAAATGTTATTTCATTTATATAATTTCTTTCAAATCATACAGTTATAGAAGTGATGGTCAGGTTACTGGCTGAGAGGGGTTTCAGTCTGGAAGGGAGGGAAAAGAGAGAGAATGGCTTCAATAAGTGGTATAAATACCTTAGTCAGTTCCTGCAGCTATATCATAGTCCCTCAGGCCAGGTAATCTCTAAGGATGCAGATATATTTCCCGCAGTTACAGATGCTGCAGGTGATCAGGGGTCACTCTTTGCTCCAAAGCAGTACCTTGTCACTTCTTTCTCTAGAGGAAGCAGGGCTGGGTCTATACATGACTGGCAGGGGTGAACTCACCTTGGTGCTTTATATAAGACAATAACCATTCCCATGACTCTTCCCAATCACCTCCTAAAGTGCATCCACTATATGATGCTTTAGAAACAAATGTCAGCATGAGCTTTGCAGACATCCCAAACATGCCGACCACAGTGGTATGGGAGTCCTGTGATGGTGCGCTTCTGTGTCTTGACTGTAGTGCTTATCCCAGGAAGCTGCACGTGTTAAAATTACATAAAATTAAATACAAGCATGCACAAGGATGTGCATGTGAGGTCTGAGTTAACACTGTGGCTTGAGATAGTGATAATTTCCTCTGTGCATTTTACATCAGAGGTTAACAGTCGGGGAGGCTGGGTTACAGTTCTCAGGGAAGTCTTGTATGGTTCTTTGTCACCTCTTATGAATCTGTAATCATTCTTAAATGCTAAAAATGAGCTAAGCATTCAACTCAAGAATATCAGGAAAAAGTCCAAATGAGCAAGAAAAATATTAACTGAATAGAGGAGAATTAAAAAAATATATAATTTGGTTCTTTGAAAAGAATGCTAAAAAAAAGCCAGTGGATGAAAGAAAGACATGGTAAAACACAAATATTTTTAAAGTAGGAATATAATGAATCCTGTGCTTTTGAACTGAGAACTTTGAATGCATGTAATTATGGAAAAACTTCAAATGACAAACTTAGCATAAGGACAAAGAGAACCATTTAGTGGATCAATGGGATTAAAGAAATTGAAATGATAATCAAGCAATTCTCAATAACACTAGGCCCTTAACAAGAAGGCACAAGATCAGGCCAGTCAAAAGTTTCACTGTGGATGGGGACACCTTTCCTAAGTTCCTGCCTCTGTCAGAAGAGCTACTGTCAGTTGATGGATGCTGAGGAAGAGAGAGTCTTTCTTCTTTGGGGATTTGGCCACAGCCAGCTAGGTTGCTTGTGTCCCAGTGGATGGCCACACACTCATGTGCATATAGGCAGCACCAGTAGGACTCAGGGGTTTATTAACATCAACAATGATGACAACAATAACAAAGGGTACATGAAGTTGGGAGGTCTAAGTGAGGACAGTGAAAACATCAAACTGGATGACTCCATGGGTAGAAAGAAAGGGATATTGATGTATTGATCATCAAACTTCCAAGACTGTATCTTGAAGGGGGGAAGGGAGAGGAGCAAACTGGAAGAAAAGCAAGTAGCTTTTATGATAGTCAGTAGGGTCGGGGTCTTTGAGCTGATTGAGGCTGTTCTGTTGATAAGAACTAGACACCCTTGCCCTGGGTCAGAGGTTCTCAACCTATGGGTACCACATATCAGATATCCTGCATATCAGATATTTACATCATGATTCATAACAGTAGCAAAATTACGGTTATAAAGTAGCAATGTTATGTTTGGGGGTCACCACAACATGAGGAACAGTATTAAAGGGTCACAGCATTAGGAAGGTTGAAAACCACCGACCTAGGTAGTTGACCTTAGAGAAAAGATTAAAGGAAGTTCATGGCAGATTAAAGGGCATTACTGGGAAACAGGAAGCCCACATTTAAGCTTCTGTTTACCTGGCCAGAGTCTGTCTGTCTAGGACTTTGTCACCAGCACTGCCTTTTGGGGGGCTGCTTTGAACCTAACAGGAGGCAGTAGAGGTAGGGGTATTAGGGGGAGTTGGAGGCAGGTAGTGGTGGATGCTTATGATCAAAATACATTTCGTAAAAGTATGGAAAGTTAAAAACATAAATAAAAACTACCATTGAAAACAGCAGCTACATAGACCCTATCTCAAAAATAACCACAACATCAAAACCCATCAAGCTCACATGACTGGTGAGTAGTAGGTTCTAACCAGTTATCAGAAGAGGTTCAACTTTTAACTTAATGCTATTTTTTTCTAGAAAATAAAACAAAGGGAATTTCTTTCCTTTTATGGAGTTACTGGAACCTTAGTTCCAAACTCAGATGAAAATATAAGATAAGAAAATATAGACACATTTAATGTATGGGTGTATAGAGAATGTATTTGAAATGAAATACAGCCAATGGGTCCAACACTGTTTACAAAAATGTTAATCGTGTACATGGAAGCTTATCTCAGAACTGAGTTAATTTCAGTAACAGCATAATTCATTACTTTAATATAAGTGATATAAATCATATGGCTACTTACATTTGATAAAACCTTGTCACCAATTTATCATTTTCTTTCCAAGTCTTTAGAAAACAGAAGGAAATTTTTAAATTTCTGTGCTTTGCTAAATAGAATCCTACAGGAAATATGACCCTTGATACAGAACATTTAAGGAGTAAGATGCAGGCACATCTCTATGAGTTCAAGGCCCAACTGGTCTATATAGAGAGTACTAAGACAGGCCAGGTTACAGAGTGAGACCCTGTGGTGGTTTAAATGAGAATTGCTCCCATAGGCTCATCTATTTGCAGGCTTAGTCACCAGTAGGTGAACTGCTTAGAGGGATTAGGAGGTGTGGCCTTGTAGGAGAAGGTGTGTCACTGGGAGTAGGCTTTGAGGTTTCAAAAGCCCACACCAGGCTCTGCAATGTAATTCTCAGCTACTTCTCTCACAGCATGTCTACCTCCAATTCTGCCCTGCTTCCTGCCTTGATGATAATGGCCTAACACTCTGAAACTGTAAGCAAACCCCAATAAACGCCTTTATAAGAGTTGTCTTGGTTGTAGTGTCTCTTTGCAGCAAGAGAACACTAAGACAGACCTTGTCTCAAAAACTAACTAAATAAATAAGTAAATAAAAGGAAGAGTAAACTCATTGAAATTAGAGGAAAGTAAAGGGAACAGTACTTAGAGTTCATCAGATTGACAAAGATTAGAAAAATTGGATAATGTCACTGATTGTCATAAGTGTGTTGGTACACAAACATTCTCACACAACTAGGAGTTGAGGGTGTCTGACAGCACTTTGTCCAATTAAGTTTAATCATCAGACAATACTTCTCTCCTAGGACCATATATACTGGAAAGAGGCTCATGCAAATTCTCATAGTGATGTACTGTCAAAGGTCCCCTGCAGCATAATTTTTGGTAGTCATTACTGGGGAGCAGATCCTTTCAGTTTATACCAGTAGGAAGGTATAAACCTTGAAATCCCATGTAGTGTTTGGAAGTGGTTGACTAAGGGCATGCAGGGGCATAGAGATGCATGTCAGAGGAATAGTACTGAGCAGCAAAGCAAGAAAGCTAGAATATATTCCAATTTACATAATTAAAATGCATGCATACTAATCAATTGCGTGCATTTTTAAAAATTCATTCAAGCGAGAGAACATATGTAGAAATAACATTTCAATGGGAGGAAAGGCAATGAAGGTGAAAATAGAGATAAAAATGCAGAAATATATAAATGCAGAAATGTATAAATGCAGAACAATATTTGGGGATTGTATGGGCTTCTATTGCTATTGTAATGAGTCACACTTCACAGGCATCTATTTTTATGGTCAGAAGATCAAAATAGTTCTTCAAGGCTGTTCCTTTTGCAGAGTTTAGGTGAGAATCAGTTTCCTTGCCTTTTTCAAGGAGGCTGCCTACATTCCTTGGCTTGGGACTGCTTTCTCTATCTTTGGTATCAGTAGAGAGGCATACTCTCTCTCTTTGCATCTTCTGTTCTGTTTCTAAGGACCTTTTGATGCTGTGAGTCCACCTAGTTGCTCTAGGGTAACCTCCCACTTCAAGTTCCTCGACTTAATCATATCCAGTGTGTTTTTCCACAGACGGTAGCAGGTTCCAGGTGACACAGAAAGGACTATGTATTTCCAATCACAGGAGATTTGGTACCAAGACAGATGATGTTAGTATATGTGGATGCATGTGATCTCAGCAGACATTTGTGTGGTAGGGGAGTATAACTAGCCTGACCAGTTTGTCAGATGGCTCAGCCAGTTCACTTTGACACTGAGAAGGCCAGAGTAACTTTCCTAGCTGTGTCCCTTTGTCCCAGAGAATCATCACATAGCAGTCCACACAGGCAGAGAGAGGCCACTGTCTTACATTTTGTGGATTCAGCAGAAACTTCTGGATTTTTAGACACCTGATGCAAAACCAGACTTCCCTTCCTCCAGAGAAACTAGTCCTGGACTGGGGGATGCTCTGGCTAGCCCTATAACCAAAGCATAGATATGTGTTGATCTGGAAGGTATGAGCTATTGTTTAGCAAGTATTGACCCACACTGCTTTCTCCTTCCATCCTCTGTGGCTAGCAGCCCCTCTCCTGTTGGGTTTGTCCGTGTGATCTGCCTTGGCTGATACAGTCAATATTCACAGACATTATATGAAGAGCTTTAGGAAATTGTGCACAGATTGGTTTAATTCTGGCAAATCTGTCAAAGAAAACACAGAGCCTGGGGAGTGCTGATCTAGAATAAATAGAACAAACCTGAAAATGTATCAAAAACTCCAGCCAAGCTGATCCCAGTCTGGATAAAACAAGAACATGTAAGAACTCAAAAATAAATACCTGGTTGTAGAGCAGTAGCTTGGGAGTGGTTTAGTACACAGTACTATGGTGTGTCATTACTACACCAACGTGCATATATAATTTTATTCAAACCTCACAGGAACCAGAGGAGATAAAGGGTTAACCTATGTATTTGGGATTGAGAGTTCATAAATAAGGTTTGATGGGCAAGAGAGAGAGAAGGCATGAAAACAGGAGAATGGTGAGCATCTGAGAAAAGTCTGTGTAAATTGAGGTCTGATGAAAAGTAGGAAAAGCAGGGTCAGAAATTTTTTATTTGTTTTACATACCAACTACAGATCCCCCTATTTCCTCCTCTGAAAAGGTAAGGCCTCCCATGGGGAGTCAGCAAAGTCTGGTATATTCAGGTGAAGCAGGTCCAATCCCCCCACCCCCTGCATCAAGGTTATGCAAGGTGTCCCACCACAGGTAATGGGCTCCAAAAAGCCAGCTCATGTACCAGGGATGGATCCTGATCCTGCTGCCAGGGGGCCCCTTAAGCAGACCAAGCTACACAATGTCTTGCTTATGCAGAAGGCCTAGTCCAGTCCCATGGATGCTCTACAGCTGTTGGTCTAAAGTTTATGAGTTCCCACTAGTTTGGTTTGGTTGTCTCTGTAGGTTTCCCCATCATGATCTTGATGCCCCCTTGCTTGTAGAATCCCTCTTCCCTCTCTTCAACTGGACTCCTGGAGCTTGGCCTGATGCTTGGCTGTAGATCTCTGCATCTGCTCAATTCTTATAAAAGAAAGCATTCAATTGGAGGCTTGCTAACAGTTTCAGAGGGTTAGTCCATTATCAACATAGCAGGAAGCATGGCAGTAGGCATGCAGTCATGGGGCTGAGAGCTTTATTTCCTGAATCACAGGCAGGCAGGTCAAGAGAAACACTGGGATTATGTGGGCATTTGAAACGTCAAAGCCCATCTCTAATGACACATCTCCTCCAACAAGTCTGTACTTAGTTCAACAAGGCCAGGCCTCCTCATCCTTCCCAAACAGTTCAACTAACTGGGACCAAACATTAAAATATATGAGCTTATGGGGGCCATCCTCATTTAAACCACCACAGTGATCATCTTTACAATTCTGATAGGAAAAAGTCCTCATTTGGTGTCTTAAATAAAATCTGTAAGACCATGCTACCACATCACAGTAAAGGGCCAGCCTTCATAATGGAGCTTCAGGCAGGAAACACAATGTATGCATTTTATCCCACCACTGTCACTGAAAGACATACAAGCAGGCCAGAAAGTGCTTCATAAATAGTCAAGGGGGCATTGGGAGGGCTAAGGCGTTGTCTGGCTCCCTCTTATCTTTCCTCCATGTCCTATCTGGCTTCCCTTTTTTGGTGTTTGGCAAAGTCACTAGAATAGAGAGCTTTACTTCATACCACTCATTTCCATCCTCTTTGGCTAGGTAGGTCCCAAGTGAGACTGGACAGAGAAAAAGCTTCCTTTAACTGACAGTGGTTTTTATTTGAAAATGTTCCTACAGTTTAATGATACTCTTGTACATTTCAAAGAATAAAGCTTTGGACATCATAAAAAAGCTTGGTAGGCATTTCTGGGGCTGCTGACACAGCAGGGCTCGTCAAGGTCCAGCAGTCCTGAACAGTGTCTATAGATTAATGCAATTCCTTGTGAGATCAAGAGTGTCCCGGGGTGGAGGAGTTCTCAGTTATGAGCTGTCAGAGCTTTGAAAACCCCCAGATCTGAATACAAAAGCCAGACTCTCTAACGGAAAGGAGAAGTAGTAGTTTTGGAGAGGGACCATCAAAGTCCAATTAGGAGCTATGACTCCTGCTTGTTGTACATAGTCTAGACACAATTTGATCTACAACAAGGCTTCTTAAATAGTGACAGCAATAGCTATATTGAAGATTCTTTCCCAAGTCCACTGCTGGCATTGTTCAGAGCCGAAAGAATGAAAATGTTCAGAATATTTAACATCTCATCTGAATCTAGCACGAGGTGACTTTTGACCATCAAGAGTGTTTTCATTTCATTTTCCTCCAATCTCCCTCCTCTCTCTCTTTCTCTCTCTCTCTCTCTCTTTCTTTTATTTTTTGACAATGGACAAGGAGACTGGCCATGGATTAAGGGTGAATTGAAATAAAACCTGAAAGATGCTAGAGGCTTGGCTTCTCTCCTCCCACCCTCCCCAAATCTCCTTTTCTTTCTCTGGAATCTGAAACCATGTAATTTAGAAATTGCTTCTCTCTTTCCAACCCGATTTTCTCTGCCACAAAAGTAATTTTTAAACATTCTAAAGCTTTTATTTCCAGGCTCCAGCCTTGTGCCTGTGTCCAATGAATGTTTCCCAGCATCTGAGCTCTTGAACAGCTGATGTGTTGAGAAGCGTGGCTGGCTGGCCACCTTGTCCCAGGGTTCAGCAACAGAGCAGGTGGAAAAGTGAGGGAAATGTGGGATCTGAGACAGAGCTGGTAAGCACAGTGGATTGGCTAGGGTACCAGATTTGTGGATGCAGAGTACCCAGTCTACTTGGGACACTAGTGTGGGAAATGAAGAACATGGGATATTCAGCCAGTTCAGGGAGAGTAGTTTTCTGTAGCAGTCAAGGTTGAAGTTAGGAAGTAGTCACAGTGCTTGTTCCTAACTAGTATTCTTAACTCTGAGTACTCAGTGTGTGTGCTGAGGGCACCAAGAACTCCTAGGAACTCCTAGAGGCATCAGGAGCTGTTTCTAAACATGGGAAATGCAGCAGAATCAAGCAGACACCATGCAAGCTGCTAACTTAAGGCAATCTCTAGTTTGGACACCAGACTATGTGGCCTATATGCATTGCCCTGTTACCATTTCTTTGCAAAGCTTGGCTTTGGGCCATGTCTCTGATGAAATGCAATTATTGGATAAAAGTCAACTTGGAGCTGGCAACAGATCTAGCAGTGTCTGATCTGAACCCACAGTTGAGAAGCTGTGAGGTCCTGCCCAAAAGGTAAATGTGTTCATTCGTGAGTAGTGATGGTTAGGAGTAAAAGAATTCATTCTCTTGTTAATGTGTATGCTGGATAGTTTTATGACAACCTGACACAAACTAAAGTCAGTCATCTGAGAACAGGGAGCCTCAAGTGAGAAAATGCCTTCATAAGATCGGGCTGGAGCCAAGCCTGTATGGCATTTTTTAAAATTAGTGATTGATAAGGGAGGGCCTGGCCCATTGTGGGTGGTGCCATCCCTGGGCTGGTGGTCCCAGCTTCTATAAGAAAGCAGGCTGAGCAAGCCATGATGAACAAGCCAGTAAGCAACACCCCTCTATAGCCTCTGTCTGCATCAGCTCCTACCTCCATGTCCCTGCCCTGCTTGAGTTCCTGTCCTGACTTCCTTCAGTGATGGACTGTGATGTGGAAGTGTAAGCCAAGTGAACCCTTTCCCCCACAAGTGGCTTAGGTCATGTTGTTTCATCACAGCAATAGAAACTCTAAGACAATGTGTCTGTCTTGTTTTCTCAAATCATTCTTAAGACCTATACCATTCTTAAGTGGTATAGGTCCTTACTAGATTATATGAACTGACTAATGAATAAAGCTACTGGGTATTTCTTTGGCTTGGGAGGTACAAAAATAAATTACCAAAACACAAAGGGCACCATGAACTGGTAGAGTTTGGGAAGCTGTGGTTAACTGTGTGTGAAGAATGGTCTAGAAAACAGAAACAGTGAAAGGAGCCTATTAGACAACTGATGTCAATGTGGGAAGCAGCGATTGCAGGAGCCAGCAAGAAAGGGAAGGGGCTACGATTGGGAAATCCTAACAGATGGGAATACAGAGCATTTTTCTGGCTAGTGCTGCCATGAAGCAAGCTCTCTCTCTCTCTCTCTCTCTCTCTCTCTCTCTCTCTCTCTCTCTCTCTCTCTCTCTCATTGAAAAATAGATTTTTTTTTTTTTTTTTTTTGTGAAGCAGGCTCTTTAACTATTGGGAAACTGCAAATTAGACCTAAATATTCTGACGAAAACTCACCCAGATGAATAACTTGCACTGGCATGGGCTCACAGGAATTGGAGGTAACATCTACCTCCTCCTCGGTCCCCCTGCTCCCTCTGGCTCCACCCATTGGCAAAAGTAGCACTGAGCTCTGTGATTAAGCAGAGATGTGATTTTTGCAACCTCACTCCTGGCACTGTAAAAGTAGGGTATCCAAAGTGTGTTTGTTTGGCTCGAACTGTTCTGGGGGCACCCAGGTAGGGGGATTGGGATCCGTCCTGGTGCATGGGTAGGCTTTTGGGAACCCAGTGCCTGTGGTGTGATGCCTTGTGCAGCCTTGGTGCAGTAAGAAGGGGCTTGGACCTGCCTAGGATCAGTGTGCTGCCTCTGCTGACTCCCCATGGGAGATCTTGATTTGGGAGATGTGGGGATGTGGGGTGGCTTGGGAGAGAGGGCTGGGGGGAGGGAGGAGGTGGGATCTGTGGGTGGTATGTAGAGTGAGTAGAAATTTTCCTAATAAAGAAAAATGGAAAAAAAAAAAAGAGTGTTTGGAGTCTGACATGATAGTGCATGCCTGGACTCCTAGCACTTGGGATATGGAGGCAAGACAATCAAGAGTTCAAGGTCATCCTCAGCTACATAGCAAATTCAAAGCCAGCCTGGAATATCAGAGGCCCTGTCTCAATAAAACAAGCAAAAACAAAATGGTGCTTAGAGCCAAGAAACAATGCTTTAGTAGCTGATTCAGAGCCCCCAGGCTCCAGTTCTGAGGCTCTTAGCCCAATCCATCAGCCACCTCTTGAGAATGGTTGCATCTGAATCTTGGCTCCCTATCCTGGTCTTATGGGATAGAAGTGGATCAGCCATGATTAAACCCTCCCATACATTCCAAACAAATGCAGTCATAGGGTGAGGCCATGGGTTTTGATCAAAGTTGCTGATCTTTAAACTAAGGTCCAGAGTTGAGCAGAAGCTGAGGTAGAAGTGGAACTATAGAGGACAAAGGACTGACAACTTGTAGTCCACATGTCACCTTTGCATAACCACCCTCCCTAACTAGTATGCTCTGCCTGGCGTTTTATCTAATTTGCCTCTCACCTGGTTTCATTAAAGCAGTTACTATTTTATTATAACATGACACAGACTATTTCCTTTCGCATGTAAGTTGGTCAGGTCACATGTTTGATTGCCACTGTGGTTATCTGAGTCTGCCCTGTCAAGATTTAACCTCAAGGAAGGCAGAGAACATGTCACATTTTTAAAAAGACTATGTCCTCAACACCTCACCTGCCACCCTGTTGCTACATACATATTTTAAACTAAGTCACAGAGAAAAGTAAAACTTTTATGTAAATGGAGAGAAAAGATTAAGGAGGTGGTAGCAGGACCTAAAATCAAAGAAATACAAGTATCAGCATTTGTGCAGCCCAGAGCCCCTGCTTGGTTTTCTCTACAGTGTTCATTATCAATTGGCTTGCTACACATTTGTCTGATAGAGTGTTCAACCCTCTTGCCTTCAATAGAATGCACTCTCTGTAAGAATAGAGAGATATCTGGTCTACTGTTACATCTAGTATAGTGCTGGGTATAATAAGGTAAGAGCTTAAAATATTAATTTGAAGAAAGCATCTTCCCAGTGTTTTTCTTTGAGCAAAGAATACCCTTACTGCACTGTTACAACAGTCCTGACTGTTACTACTATTCCTAGACATGGATGGTAGGAAGGGCCAAGGCATGCAGACTTGCTAGCTCATCACTGCATAGGGGCCACCTGTCTGGTAAGAGATGGGGATGGCTACTCCACTGCCCTGTCCTTACACACCTCAGCATCTCAGTGGCCATTTGTCTGCTTGTTATTCTTCCTTGGATATTAAACATGATATCCCCTCTGCTTGGGCTTTAACCTTTTTATCCCCCCACTTCTCCCAGTCCCACCCGCAACAAACCTTCCCATTTACCTGTTAATGTCTCTCTATCCTGTGCTAAAGGTCCCTTCAGAAGAGTGTTCCTGATGTCCAGACTCCATGTTATACTCTTGCTCATTTACTCTCAAATATGCAGGCCCGTGTCCACTGGCATGTGATGAGTATATTATACATTAGTGATATTTAATCCAGAGCCAGGAACCTACGAGTCAAGACCAAGAACATTTCACTCGGGAGTACACAAACATTTTAGTTAAGAAGTCTAAACCTTAAAGAAACTCTCAATACCACAGAGGCTTCTGATACATACGTTGGTAAATAACTACCATTTTGCCAATTGGCATAATTAGTATCAGAAACTGGTTGCATTCAGAAGCCTCTTGACTAGCATAATCATTATTATAAATTATTAAAGTTTATTGGTGGAAGTATTAAGGCAACTCCATGTAGTTAAAAGGGAGGTTTATTTCATGGGGTAAGTTACAAGTAAAGGGATAGGTTACAGGGTCCGGGAAAGGTGTAATGCAGTCCAGTGGTGTTCTCTGAAGAACTCTGCTCGATCGACCTCCAGCGTCCAGGATTCAGGAACCAAGAGAGCCAGCACATCTGGATCTTGGGTCTTAAGGGCTCCTCTCTCGGCCCTGCCTCATAGGTGTGACAGTTACTGAAGCCTCAATGGGGGTAGTACTTCTAGGGCAAAGCTGGAACAGCTACCCACTACAAAAGTTATTCAAAGTCTGTAGGCTAGCCAATATTTTTGCTTATTTTATTGGAGTACTGGAGACAGAACCCAAGACCTTATGTACTCTAGGCAAGCATTTTAACTCTGAGTTACACTCTCAGCTCCCAAATATCTTTTTAAACATTTTTCAGACTTACACAGTGAAAAATAAGAACTCTGCATTTCAAACTTAAGCTGAGGCCCATGCCATGACTCCTGAAAAGTCCTGTGACTGAGTGACTTTAAGAGCCCCTTATTTTGACCCTTGTGTAGTGGGTAGCCATTCCAGCTTTGATCTGGAAGTTCCAACCCCCATTGAGACTTCGGCAACTGTCACGCCTACAAGGAGGGGCCAAGGGAGGTGCCTGGGGACCCGAGATCTGGATCAGCGGGCGCTCACTCCGTTCCGGGACCCTGGATGGTGGAGGTGGACCAAGCAGAGCTCCAGAGAACACCGCTGGACTGTGATACACCTTCCCTAGACCCCGCGACCTACCTATCCCTTAATTTGTAAGTTACGCCATTAAATAAATCTCCTTTTAAGTACGTGGAGTGGCCTTAATATTTACACCAATACCCTTGTATGAGAGTAGTCAAATGAAACCTCATAACCTTGACTGCCTAATCTAGAGAAGGTATTATGGAAACATGGGCATACCCATTATACATAGGTTGTCTTGCCAGCTGCCATTACAAACACAGGTATGAATAGACATAGCAGAGACTACCAGACCTTCAGGGTCTGAAATATTTGCTATCTGGTCTCTTACACAAAAGGAAAATGTTTTCCCACTTATGATACTATCCCGTCTGCTTCAAATGATCCTTTCATACAAAATGGTAAGCAAATTGCATTAAAGGACAGACTTCTGGGCTTTCACTGAGCCATATGGAACAGACTGACCTATTTTGTGCTTGCTGGCTAATATATGTTCATATAATAAATGTTCAACAGTGAAGTAGATTGGGCTGAAGACTTGCTCTCATTATAACCTAATAATGCAGTTATGGAGGAATCATTAACCTGAACTCACCTCAGATTTCTTTGGTGGCTTCAGTTTCTATGAAAAAGAATGTCAGGGCTGTGCAAGACTCATGTTCAAATTGACTCAAGTGGGTCCCCAAAGTGAAGCTATGCATTGTTGCTCTGTGTATCCAAAAGGTTAGTACTTCCCCTGCAGAAGGCACAGTGGGCTTTGTCACTCTATCCTTCACAGCTATCATGACTGTACCCTGCTAATATAAATTCCACTAAGATGAGAAAGTACCTGTCTCATTCACCTTTATCCCTAATGCCCAGTCCATCTTAGAGTTCTAAGTTATTTTTTATAGAAGTTAAAACCTACCTATAGCAATATCTGATGAGGCATCCTTGGAAGGTTAGTAATGATAAATTATAGTTGGTTAAAGCATAAGCCTAGAAGTGACCTGTAGTACATATAAGATCAGGAGCTGGAACATGGTAATAGCCATGAGTTCTGTTTGACTTAACATCAGGCCATCTCACCTCCTCTTCTGGGCTTGGGAGATATAACTGCATCAAACACACAGTTGACACAATGACCTCTTGATTCACTCATAGCCCTTGGAGACAGCCATCATCCAAATAGGAGAATGAGGCACAGATATAGATGGGAGAAAGGAATTGCTTTCCAGTTAGGTGCTCAGGGAGACAATGATCTTTTCACCATACCATAGTGTCTCCACCGTCAATGTATACTATTTAATTGAGGGATGTGATGAAATTGCCAATGAATTACCTTCTGTAGGACATTTCCACAAGAGGGTAGTAAACAGTCCAGCTTCTCAGCTTCTGATGGTTACAGTTGTCAAGGTAGCTGCCATCAGAAGATGTGGTCATGGTCAACAAATTCCTAGCTACCAAACATCTGCAATAATAAAAGTTAGTAAAAAAAAAAAGTGGATGATTCTGGAAAGAAGATGGATTTTAACTTTGCTCCTTTTACCTCTTTTCCTCCTTCGTGTATCATTTCCATGCAGAAATTGCAAATTAATGGTCACATCGAACTATCTGTCAATGTATTACTGTTCTTGCAGTGTCAAATTATGTTGGCAATAATGTTTCCAGCTGCCTAGGACTCCATTGCAATTTAATTTGAAAGGGACTCAAATTGCATCTCCAAATGGATAAAAAATTAATTTTACATACACGCTAGCCACCTCCACATTTTCAGCCCCATGCCCCAAATTATCTCAATTTAGGTTCAACTTTGAACAGTACATGTGCCCCAGCCAACTCTGCGTGCAAAGATGAATACATGGTAAATTCATGAACTGGAAATCTGCTTTCTATTCCTTTCTTTAATAAGATGTTCTGCTTTGATTAAGGTCATTAGGAGATTCTACAGCTATTGCCTTTGACTTAAAGGCTGAGTCCATGCAGAACAAAACCAGAAGGCAATTCTGACTTAACCACATGATTGCCCTTAAAATTGGAACACAAAGAGATCCTTGAAAGAGCCTGTTGCTTATTGCTTTTTTCCTATATTATATTAGTGCCTTGGTTATGCTATTAAGGTCAGGCATCATTGGCTTTTTTAGATTTACATATATATCTATTTAATTTGTCTATCTGTCTAACCTATATATTAGCTCTATGTTAAAGTTATCATGTGACCAAACCTCCTGCAATTCAATTAGAAGTTGACAAAAGTCTCTAGGTGTATTAAACAGAGAATTCAAGGCAGTCACGATGTCTGAGGAGGTCCTTGGAAAAAGTTACCAGCAAATGGTGGTGTGAGAGCTGGACTTTGAATATATTGACCTTGGGATTTGTGTCTGTAGGGAGCATCCCAAACACAGAGAACAACACAGAAAAAAGCAGGGAATGTCAAAGGACTGTGCATGCCATATTTCCCTTTAGGAGTATAGGGTTTGATGTATGAGTAGCAGAAATAGAAGCAGACGGATTTGGGGTAGAAGGTCCCAGTAGAGGTAAGAGAAGCTAAGCTGCCTTTCTGAGGTGGCAATAGTTTCTTAAATGTGAGGGACACACATACATGCATGCACGGACACACACACATACAAGATGGGACCCCTGGAGTCAACTCCAAGTACATTATAAGCTGATCACTTTGGTTTTCCACAAGAGAATGTCAGCTTTTAATACAAGCCTTTCTGTGCACTCTAGGTCATTACTCACTCATGGTCAAGTTCTACTACGAGTTGCACAGAAGCAGTCACATTGGACTCCTTTCAGCATCCTGTTTGAGAGCTTCCTTGCCTCTCCTCCTGGCCTAGTTTCTTTTCCCTTGCTGTGATAAAACACTGACTAAAAGCAACTTGTCGAGGAAAGGGTTTACTTGGTTGACAATTTCAGGTCACAATCCAACACTGAGAGAAGTCAGGTCATGAACTCAAGGCAGGAACTTGGAGACAGAAAACATGGAGAGTCTCTGCTTGTGGACCTTTTCACTCTTATGCTCAACTAGCTTACTTATACCACTCAGATCTACCTGCCTAGGCATAATGCTGCCCACTGTGGGCTGTGCCCTCCCACATTCATCAAGACAGTCTCTTACAGACATGGTAACTCTAGTCTGATTTTGGCAGTCTCTTATTTTAGACTGCCTTAAATGAGTCGAGGTTGTGTCTACTTGACAACTGAAGATAACCAAGATGGCTGCTCAATCTAACCCTATGATGCCTTTGTGTTGTCTTTCTCTAGCCCTGGGAATGAAGTTCTATTCCAAACAAGCTTCTTAGAATACACACACACAAATACACACACACACACACACACACACACACACACACACACACACAGAGAGAGAGAGACATTTGCGTGCGCATACAGGCACCTGCACCTAGCACATGCAAAATCCTAAATGAGCCTAGACTATAAGGACAAGTGGAAACCTGTAGCCTGTTTCCATTCTCCTTTGACCCAACTCTGTTTCTAACAAGGACTTGTGCAAATATGTGTGGAGAACTCAAGTTCTCTCTGCTCCTCTTCTCAGCCAGTCTTTGTCCCAGCAGTGCTCACAAGAAGGGGCAACCAAGGAAAGTAAGTCTCACAGGCCCTGCAATGACTTTGGAGCTATGGGGACAGGATATTCTAGAGTTTCAGTGACCTGAAGCATGATCAGAATGGAGGTCAGGGGACAGGTGGACACAGTGCACTGGCTGCTGAGCCCTTGTCCTGGGAAAAAGTCAGTCTGACAAGGTTCACTATGGGGCTCAGAATAAGGCCCATGGCCTCACTGCAAAGGTGTTAGGATGAGAGCCACTTTGATTTTCCATGATAGACTAACTTTCAGCGGCTCAGACAAGCCAGCAGCTCTGTGCTCTGTCTGCTGTCTTCTTGTCTGTCGTTACTGAAGAAGGTCACATGGACAGGACCTTATCTGGAAGCAGAGACCAGAGGCTGTAGGCTTGGATGTATTTACACGGGGGATATAAATTCAACAAACCAATCTCTACTGCACACACAAGACTTTCTCAGCAATTTTCAACTTGTTTGCACCAACCCAAATGTAAACCCAGGACTTTGTTCACGGAAGGCAATTACTGGAGCAGAATCTCAGTTTGGCAGGTGAGGCTTGTTGGGAGGTGGGGGTCATCACACTGAAAGCATGAGTGTTCCCATCACACATTCTGAAAACTAGTGTCTCTTATGTAGGATTTCAGGACATCCTCTTGGTTGAAAACAAAGCAGAAAAGAAATGTGTGCCTCAGAGATCCTGCTGATGTACTGGCCTGAGCAGAGGAGGGAGGGTGGAAACCAGTGATGGGAACTCAGTTTCCTAGAACAAACTACCATCTGGTCATCTCATAGGAAGTCTGCTTGACAGATCCTAGAGATGCTAGACAAACAGAAAATAGTCGCTGGCAATCTGGGAGACAAATGTATAAACAAGCAATTCCTGGGCAGTGTGACAAATGCTAAGTATGATGGACAGTGGTGCATGGAGATATGGCTACATTCCATTCATGGAGCCTCAGTGACGTATAACATGGAGTTGTTTCCCAAAGGCAGGTGCTAAAGCACTACCTAGCCCAGAGCTCCTGCCTCATAGCCACTACCTCTGCTTTCTAGAATGTAAATTACCACAGTCACAGGACACTTTCAGCTGCATGTATCTTACCTAGAGGGCCACTAGAGTCCGAACTTACTGTATTTGAACTAAAATTTTCTCTGAACCTTTTAATTTCCATAGGCTAGGGGAACCTCCCAAATCATCTCCCAAGGTCTCTGTAGTGTACGGGTGTGTTTTGAGTCCCATTTTTCTGGTGATCTGTGGAGAGTCCTATTTGGCTGAAGTGCGCATACATGTCTCAGCTCTGTCTGGAGTCCAGTCATAGTAAATATTTTTGTGATATCTGAAGACCATGTTGGAGGTTGAGGAGTCACATGGGGAGCTGTCATATTTGTGGATTCTCCCAACATTCTACTATTTAATTACTTCCCTACCTCTCTCAACTTATCCACCCCTCAAGACCTTGGTGTTTGTCTTCCTGTGGAGGCTTAGTAGGGTTGTAAGCAAGGCCCTGGGATCTAAGCTCCTACTCTTAAAACACTCCTGTACATATAGGTAGCAATGACTGAACTTAGTGGGTTATAAACAATAATAAAATGATATGATTTGGAAGGGGTTTGAGGAACATGGGGCAAGTTGGAAGGAAAATGGGAATTGATATGATATTTTACTTTATACATGTATGAAATTCTCAAGAATAAAGACAAAAACTTTTAAAGGCTTCTTAGGGCATTTCTCCTAGAAAGGCAGTTCTGTGTAAGGGGAATCCCCACTGTTAGGGAAAGGCAATTTTCTCTCTTTACAGTTCATTTTATGCTCATTAACAGCCCTCTGAGATTAGTGCAGTAATTTCCACTTTATAGATGAGGAGATGGAGGCACAGAGATGAAGTGCCCTTGGCCAAGGTCACTTAGCTACTGAGTGCCAGAGTCTGGCTTCCAGCCATGCTCCAACTCTATCATGTGTGCTTAGGAGACACAGAATCTATGTCTGTGCCCCAATATTCCTACACTGGAGGGAAGCTCTTTCCTGGGTAACAGGCTTCCAACTTCCCTTGCCCCCTGTGATTAGGGGAAAGGCCTCAGGATAAGACTACCTATAAGAAAGTCGTGAAGGTGTTTATATGTATGTCTGCACAGTTGGGTTGCAGAAAAATAGAGAGTGGGGATTGAAGATAGGCCAATATACAGCTTAGTATTAAGTTCCAGCATGGTCCCTTCTGGTGACAGGTCCCAGGCTCTTAAGGGCAAAGCAATTTTTGTGTTACAGTTTTTGTTTTTCCCTAGCATTCTTCTAGGTCTCTCCCAAATTCCCAACGGCTGTGGCTGCCTCATGTTTATGCTCCTATTCTGACCTGTCTTCTCCAATGGTGTCACAGTAGAGAAAAATCAAAGGTTTAAGACATTCTGAGACTATAAATCTCAACCCTGCCTCTTATTGTGTGGCCTGAGGACAATCTTTTCATTTCTCAGGACTTTGGTTTTCTCCAGAGTAGGTCTTCTGATGCTTCCTTAACAGTTGTTGTGAGGTTTATCAAGCCCAGCACGTATCTTCCCCATGGCTGTGGTGTTCTGGTCCACTCTTCACATCTCTTGCATACTAGACATGGGGTTAGACAGTTGCAAGTTCAAAGCCTCATTTTGCCACTTGCTGGACTTGTTACTTGATCCAAGTTCCAGGACCTCTCCAAGTCTTGATTTATTCGTTTGTCAAATGAATTGGCAATCCCTCCCTTCTAGCATCATGATTCAGGAAATAGAACAAGCACTTCCTGGAAGCTGTTCCATTGATGGTATTTTATTTGTGCTTTTAGGCCGTACTGGACATCTCAAAAATTGTATTTGAGCCGGGCGGTGGTGGCGCACGCCTTTAATCCCAGCACTTGGGAGGCAGAGCCAGGCGGATCTCTGTGAGTTCGAGGCCAGCCTGGACTACCAAGTGAGTTCCAGGAAAGGCGCAAAGCTACACAGAGAAACCCTGTCTCGAAAAACCAAAAAAAAAAAAAAAAAAATTGTATTTGACATAGAATATTGTAGTATTTAAGATACTTAATGAAACTATGTCCTTAGCCTTAACCAAGTATTAAATATCTCTGCTCTCACTTCCTAATGAGGGAGTAGAGGGCCCCATGAGGTGACTATCTTCCTGGGGTATAGTGTTGGTTTTGAAGAAGTTCCCAGAAGAGGGGTATTAGAAAGGTATTACTTGGGGATATATACCAGCAGAGTTTGGGAATCTATACAGATTGAAAAATTCCTGCTGGACAAAAGCTGGAGAGGATGCTAACATTTCTCAGGCAGAAGGTTCCCTCCATTGCTATGCTTGTGTATCTGCAGTCACTGCAACCTGGACCACCCAAAGACACCCAGCCAAGCAGTCATAGCCATGCCTGCTCACAACCCCTGACTGTGAGTCCCACATACTTTGTCTTTCATTCCATATAGGTTCAGCATACTGAACTCTGAGCAACTTGTCTGATGTCACTTTGACCAAGTCACTCGTTTACTTTTGGGACCCTGGATCTCTTTTGTACAAAGTATCCTGCAGCATGGATGACTGGGCTGAAGAATAAGTGTGAATTCCTCAGTTGAGGAGAGGCCAGAGCTACTGATTTAAGCAATATGCACAGCTATGGGATGGCTCAGCCTCCTGTCTGACACACTTGTGAAGTGTGTGCCTTGGCTACACTTCTCCCATAGAGTTAAATTAGGGAACTCAGTTGGCATCCAGAGCTCCCACCCAAAGCCGTTCTTGTCTGTGCCTTGGTGCAAGGGCAGCTATACTCTAAAAGCTCTGGGAACTTGAGGACTGGAAAGGTGACCATAGCCTAGTCTATTGCACTGCATAATGATCCTACCCAGAACTGCCATTTATAAGACACTCAGGTGGTGTATAGCATATGAAAGAGGATTATTATTCTTATTACTCTTCCTATTGCTATAAAACAAACCCCCAGCTATTTTATATGGTGTGCTTATTCATTTCAGGTGTAACTCTAATGGCTCAGGATATTTCATATGGATCTGCCCTCTCCTGCAGTGGGGGTTAGCTTCTATTATCACCAATTTACAAATGAAGTAAAACGTACACTCAAAGACATGGCATAACTTGATAATGTCCTATAAGCATTATGGTGTTAAATGCTGATCAGATCCTTATCTTCACTATTCTTGTTTGTTTTAATTAGTTTTGCACAAAAATCATCTATTTACCTCATGTAAGGTATAATGATCAATGTACAGATTATGAAGTAAGACATGGTCATTCCTATATATGGGGACCTGGGACAAAGATCAGTGTGTAAAGGGAGATGAGGAACAGTTTTGGGGTGCTGGAGACTCGTAGAATGATGTGGAAGAAGTGGAGAGGACAGAAAGAAGAGTGAAGTGTTGCAGGATGCTAGCAAGTGATATGTTCTATTACAAGTGAGAGTGAGAAGGGGAATTCAAAGGCCAAGTTCATGTGGTATTGTGGTCATGCAAATGGATTGGAAGCTGAATGTCTGTCTGTGATGTAACCACTCCAAATTTTGCATGTGCATGGGAGAAAGGGGGAGGGGGAGCCTCAGCTCCATGGAGAGAGCCTGTAGCTGAGTTAAACACAGAAGGCAGTACAGAACTCCAGCAGTTATCTGAATCAGCACATCACAGAAATGTGTGCACTTGGGAGCACCCAACAGTTCTCAGTGGAACTCTGATGAAGCCCTAATTTTATATTTTTGTGGCTGGCACATTTCATTGTGAAGGGAATAGGAAATTTTTCATCGTATTTATTTTTGTTTCATCTTAGATATGTGTGCTTAAATTTACAAAAAAAAATTGATTTAAAGAAAAATTTCATGTAAATTATGCTGCAGGTGGCAAAAGTCACAGGAGACCATGGGGAGATGGGATGCATATGAAGAACAACATCTACCCGCTTCCTGTAGTCTCCTCAAAACTCTTGTGTCTTGTGTGTATTTTCCAGATCCTGTGCATGGCCCTCAGAATGTGGAGATTGTGGACATTCGGGCCAGGCAGCTGACCCTGCAGTGGGAGCCCTTTGGCTACGCAGTGACCCGCTGCCACAGCTACAACCTCACGGTACAGTACCAGTACGTGTTCAACCAGCAGCAGTATGAGGCTGAGGAGGTGATCCAGACTTCTTCCCACTATACCCTGCGGGGTCTACGACCCTTCATGACCATCAGACTACGGCTGCTGCTGTCCAATCCCGAGGGCCGGATGGAGAGTGAGGAGTTGGTGGTCCAGACCGAGGAGGATGGTGAGTGAGGGAGGCCAGTTCATGGGAATAGAGAAGGTGAAGTAAGCTCAGGGGTCATGCCAGTAAGTGGTGAGGAGTGTGTGTGTGTGTGTGTGTGTGTGTGTGTGTGTGTGTGTGTGTACATTCATATGAAGGTTAGAAGTCAGTGCTGCAAGTGTCTTCTCTATTTTTTTTTTCCATCTGACTTTTTGAGACACGGTCTCTCTTTGGGATGTGGGGCTCACAGATTTGGATAAACTGACTAGTCATCAAGCCTCAAGGATCTTCCTACCTTGGTGTTCACAACCCTGAGAACACAGGCATGCTCTGCCATACACAGTTTTTATTTGGATGTTGGGAATCTGAACTCAGGTCCTCAGTCTTACACAGGAAGCTGTTTACTGACTCATCCCATCCTCCGTTTTTAATTTTCCCACTGTTCTCAAGGTCTCTGTAGAAGGGCCTGTAGACTGTGCAGAGTGTAATTCCAGAGTGGTTATGATGCCATGAGCAGTGACAACTCTCCCATAAGTATGTGCTCCTGCCCACCCACCCCCCATTCTCCCCTCATGTTCTGTCACTCTTTCTCCCCAAGACTTAACTCTTCAGATGCCTCCTGGAAAGGGTATTTATCTTATTGTTTAAACCTGTTGAGATTGAAAACTAAACAACTTGATTCTGCACAAATTAAAGGGAAAAAAAACCACGTAGAATAGCTTAAGGCTTAGCATGCACATTGAATGAGCTCAAAGCTGGTTATCCACCTGGGTGTCCCACAGGCATCTCAAATACCATGTATTGCAAAACGAACTAATGTTCTCTTCTAGGCTGACTTATCTTCCTGTGTTTCTCCTTTCAATGAGCTTACATCTGGGAGCTCAAGAGACCAGAAAATCAACTTAGGAATTTCTCCTCCCACCACACCTCCCTGCTCCTCCCCCAATCCCTCTGCACCTCCCACCCACTCCATCCCATGCACCCATCACACCTCCCCCCACCCCTGCCTTAGCCCACATCCCCCATCTCCCTTCCCCACCCTACAAGGCTCTACAGACTCTGATTTGTGCACTGCTTCTTTGAATGTGTCTTCTACCTTGAGAGTACTAGAGTGTGGAGCCTTTTTTTTTTTTTAAATAGAATATCTAACTACCTTCCTATCTGTCCTTGCCAGTGCTATTCCTTCTGTTTAGACTGATATGTCCCTTCCTGTCTGCAGGACATATTCCTCTAGTGCTATTCCAAGGCTTTTCTTAAATTTTACTTTCTCTATAAGTTTTCTTTGCCTCAAATTTCTTGGTTGTTTCATCCCAGGATTCCAGTACAATCTGGATGTAACTCCCCACAGTAGCTATCTAATGTAGGATAGAATTTGTGATTTCTAAGACATACCTCAGAAACACTTACTCTGTGTTGAACTTTGGTTTTCTCCTTGGCCTGGCTAATTTCTGGCCCTATTAATTTTTCTAGAATCTGACTCAATGTAGATTTGTGTACAAGTGATTAAGGAGAGTTTGGGTAGGGATGGCAAATAGACCAGGAAAGTAGAAGAAGCTATGTTATAACTTCTGGGAAGGTCCAAGGAGAGCTCTCCAGGGTGGGTTAAGTGTCACAGATGTTCCAAACCAGGGGAGGGATTTGCAGCTTGCCCTAGATCTGGTTCCATTTTTTTCAAACATGCGGATCCCCCATCTCTAACAGGGAGAATAGCACTCTTTGAGAAGGTAGACTCTCCAGGCCAGTATGCCTGGGGCACCCTCTTTAATCTCTTAGTGCATTGGTTTTCTCACTTAGAGAAGGGACTGTTGTTAATACTACTTTGCAGTTTATTGTGAATATTAAAGAGATATTGAAAGCCCAGCAATAGGCTTTCAATAAGCATAGCTATTACCTTTGCAACAAGTCACAGGGAAAAAAATCCTGACCAGAAAGCCTCCTCTGGTACAAAGAACTCAGCCAACCAGCTGCTGTGGGACACATCTCCATGCTCTCACCAACCACTTCCTGGTTGTAGAAAGTATATTGAGTATCCTAAAGGATTGGCAGTATTACCTGGGTCCTGACTGAAGAAGCAGGGTGGTGGTCAGAGAGTGGTCAGTGATTACTATTCCCAGGCTGTCCCATAGTGCTGGCAGGGGGAGCCTTTGTTTACAAACCATCATGATACAGCCAAGGAGCAACTCAGAGGGAACCTTTCTCAGGTGTTCCCTTAGCCCCTTTGAACTGCACGATGAGAATGACCTCCATCTGCAGCAGCAAGTCCCATGGTCTAGCTTTAAGCTGTGTCTCATCCTCTCCCTTTCTCATTTTTACCACCAAGAGAAAAATAAATAAACCACAAAGCCTTTATCAAAACAATGTGGGAACAGCAGTGCTTTGAAATTAAATTTACAGTAAACAGCATTAATAAAACATCAATTCCTGCTTCAGGAGATGTGTGGACATTATCATATTAAAGACACCAGCATATAAGACACCCTTCCATGGTCTGTAGCTCTTCTGAGGCCATAGCTCAGAAACTGCTGGAAGGTTTCAACAGGGTGTGGAGACTTTCTGGCAGTTTGTATTTGTTTTTATTTGTTGAGTTGCCTCAAT
Organism: Peromyscus eremicus; assembly: GCF_949786415.1. Lineage (NCBI taxonomy): Eukaryota > Metazoa > Chordata > Mammalia > Rodentia > Cricetidae > Peromyscus > Peromyscus eremicus. The sequence continues at coordinate 135,317,471 of NC_081419.1, read as the reverse complement.
ATGTTGTTCAGGCTACTCTTAAACTCTTGGCTGAAGTCACTTTCCAGTCTCAGCCTCTTGGGTAACAAGAACTAAGGCACACATCAAGACTGCTGTGGACAATCCCTGTAGGTGAGGGCCAGGTTCCCTCTTGGGTAACAAGAACTAAGGCATACATCAAGACTGCTGTGGACAATCCCTGTAGGTGAGGGCCAGGTTCCCTCTTGGGTAACAAGAACTAAGGCATACATCAAGACTGCTGTGGACAATCCCTGTAGGTGAGGGCCAGGTTCCCTTCTCCCTAGAGGGAGAAAGCATTGGCTCCTTTCCTTGGAAAGTCATTCAAAGTGAGAGTATACTGAGGTTGGAGCATAGCAGGGACCCTTACCTGAAACTCCCTCCAGGAGCCAGAGAGCAACCTCCCAGACTGGGCTCACTGACTTTGTGTTGCTCTCACCTGCCCTCAACATTTTTGAGGGGGAAGGGTTCAAGATCCGTAATTTTAGCACCCAAGTACCTTTGAGGGTCCACAGAATAATTGCTAGAGAGCAGCTCCTGGTCCCTGAGATACTGGGCTTTATCAGGAAAACAGCTGTTGATAAAAAAAATAATAAGTGGACTTTTACTTTGCTGTTTTCTACAAATATCTCAGATCTTCGTGGTCATCATCCAACTTCAGCCACACAGCAGCTAAGTGTGTGAAAATGTAACACAGGAAGTCTTAGAAGGTGCAAACCGCACGACATGAAGTTGGGGAGGGGTGAGGAGGGGTGGGGGGAGACCTGAGGGAGCTGGGGGAGGGGCATGGATAAATATTATCAAAATACATTGTATGAATGTATAAAATTCTCAAACAATTAATAAAAATATTATAGTAAAAAAGAAATTGTGGCATTTATCCTGTTAGTTCTTCAGTGTACATAGCTTAAAAGTAAAGATATTCTCATATATCCAAAATATTATACAACATCTAAGAAAGTTTACATAAGCTTAAAATGACTCAACACAGGCCATCAAGAAGGCTTAGTAAAATGGTTCTCAACCTGTGGGCCATAACATAACCCCTTTGGGAGTCACATATCAGATATCCTTCATATCAGATATGTATATCATGATTCGGAAAAGTAGTAAAATCACAGCAACGAAATAATTTTATGGTTGGGGGTCACCACAATATAAGAAAGGGTCACAGTATTAGGAAGGATGGGGATGACTGGCTTAGTGGATAAAGGCATTTCCACCAAGCTTAATAACTCGTTTTATTCCTGAGGTCCACAAAGTAGAAGAGAACTTAACCCTGGAGAGTTGGCCTCTGACCTCTACTTTCATGCCATAGTGCATGCACATGCGCAAAACACAAATGCACACCCCTCACACATATGCATGTGATTTATCTGTATATACTTATATGTACAAAATAAGTAAATAATATAATTAAAATAGCCCAACATACTGTTCATTTCATATTTCTTCTAAACTTAACTCTGTATGATAAAACCAGGATGCAAGATAATTTCCATTAAAGCATTAAAAGGTAGTAGTGTGTATTTCTCATTCTATCTTTCCAAGAGTCAAGTAAATCTGGGAGCCCCTCTATGGTGATGTTATGTGTAGTTGATCAAGATGGAAAAGACCACATTATAAATACATATAAGACATATAAATATATACACGAGATATAAACACATATGCATACATATTTCCCTCTTATAAAGTTCCTCTTTTTTTTTCTTTTAAAGACAGGGTTTCTCTGTGTAGTTTTGGTGCCTGTCCTGGAACTCACTCTGTAGCCTAGGCTGGCCTTGAATTCACAGAGATCCACCTGGCTCTGCCTCCTGAGTGCTGGGATTAAAGGTGTGTGCCACCACCGCCCAGCTATAAAGTTCCTCTTTTGTGACACTTTGAGATGGTCTAAGTGTCCTGTGATCATCTCAAATCTTTACTCAATGATTTAAGTACTTCTTCATAATCCTTACCTAAATTGGTTGTTACATTGATACTTTATAATCTGCAATCTTGTCTACACTTACTGGTTAGCATGTTTTTTCATAGAAGAGCCTTTCTCCCATCTTCCTCCCCGTGTCTAGAATTCTTACTAGTTCACAAAGCAGGTTTTGACTCAGTGTACTAAGCTTCATCACCATCCTTGTTTTCTTGTTGCCTTAACCATGCTAGAAAGAATCCCTTCAAGCTAGTGCTCGGTCCTTATAACATGTCCTTGTTAGTCATCCTCTTCTGGCATGATGCAATGTTCCAGACTGTGATGTCCCTGCTCCAGACACAAAGGTCATCACTTACCTAAAGATTTCTGCTCTGGGCTCTAGGACAGGTCTTAAGTATGTTCCGTAGAGCAGCAAGGCCACTGGCTGTTCCAAGAAGATAGAGCTGAGGGATGTAATTCACCCATTTTAAATCATAAGCCCATCCTGATTGAAACCTCACACCTCCAGATACTTCTGCACACCTCACACATGTATTCCAACAGTGAGAACCCTGATTCTCTTCACCCACCTGTCTAGTCATTTGCACAATCCCCAATTGTACCAATCCACCAGCAATTGGTGAACCTACTCACTGAACATTTTAATTTCTCTGCAGTAAGCTCTACATTGCTTCTAATATGCAGTCAAAACACTGTGTTCAAACATTCTGAGTTTCTATCTATATGATCTTAGTATTAATTTGATAGCCAATTAAGGTTCTTTTAATTTTAAGGTTTTCCTTCCTCTATGTTTTGAAAAATAAATGTTACTGCTTCCAACACATATGTCAATTGCTTCTTTAAGGAGTCAAAACTGTATGTCACAAAAGATTCATTCTGAGAAATAACTGCTTCAGTCTTTATTCTTTTGTATTACTCAGTTCATACCTGCAAGACTGACATTTTCAATATAAAACACCACATTTTGTTATTTATTTTCTGTTTAGTGTTGCTTGTATATATGCTTTAGGCCTGACTACTTGATATTGGATAACCAATTAGGAGGCTCATGCCTGGGGAAGACTGATTCTCTCCCTCAGCAGCCATTGGTTGACTACAGCTCCTAGGGGTGGAGCCACGTAAGATTCCTCCATCCATGTTGGCATGTTAGTTTGTATTGTCATTGTACAGATTGCTGGGATTTCATGGCTGTAGCTTCCTGTGATATATAGAAGACACTATTCACATCAGGTGTCCTGGTCCTCTGACCCCTCATCCATGTATTCCCTGAGCCTTAGACGTAGGGGTCATGTTATAGATACATCAGCCGGGGCCAATTGTGTTTCCATCGGCCACAAAAATAAGACTTCTTCTGTGAAGGACAAGAGCTACATTTATATTTCACTTTTAAATTATTCTTTCATTTCCATTTTCTACAGTTTATTTAACAAAAAACAAATCTTTTTCCTCTTTCTCCTCTTCCCCCTTCTCTTTTCTTCTCCTTATCTTCTTCCTCTTCTCTCCTCTTTTTCTCCACTCCCCAACTCCATTGAGATCATAGTCTTCCACATGCCAGGACCGCTGAATGACTCAAGGTCCCCTTTCCCTTCTATCTATTTAATATTTAAACTATGAAATAATGTACACATCACCTGTGTTTATATTCACTTTCTATGTCCTAGAAAACATTCTGTATCAAAAATTACCCATTCTATTAATATTTTCATGGTGCTCATGGCTGTGTGGATAGATGTGCCTGAGTGTCCCATGGTAGTTGTTTCAATTATGTTCTATGACCTACTTTTTTTCATCTAAGTCATCTTGTGTCCCTCCATTTCAGGTATCATATTTGCTGGTTGATTGGTCACTTGTTATAAAGAGGTATATTTTAGTCATACTGAAGCAAATAGCCTTGTTGTGTATGTTGTTAGGTGTTTGTGGAGATGTATTTTCAGGTAAATTCTTCACGGTAAGGATTGCTGAAGTCAAAGGGTAAATGCACAGTCAATTAAAATCTCCTTTAGAGAAGACCTATCATTTTTCATTTTCACAGGTAATGTGTACCGATTTAATCTTCACATCAAATATGAAAGAACAAGCAGTATTTTCCCTGTTGTATAATAAGGGAATGTAATTTTAACAATACATAAAAATGTAATTGATTATAATAAGTAACAGTATAAAATATATTAACATAATTGATATTTGATATGTTTAACCACATCTAATAGGTATATTATCCCAATGTGGCAAAACAGGTTTAAACTCAAAATGCTTTCATGTAAGGAAAAGTATCAAAGCTCAGTGCCTTAATTTTGTGTGCAGTTCTTTTGAGTCTACTCACCTGGTTTCTTAGGTAAGCCAGAAGGAAGATGCACATTGCCAGAATAGGTACATCTACACTAACAAGGCCTGCTAAGAGGGAAAGTGTAATAGGAAATAACAACAGGGCAGATGTAATGCAGTGCAGAGTCAGACGGTAATGATAAAAACATAGTACCTTAGGAGGTCCTCACAGCCCCATTTCACTTCAGCTTATTACACCGTAGTGATTATAAAGATGGCCTTACAGTATTGTGAGTGACAGGGAGGAATGCAGTTCTGTTTTTCATATGTCCACAGTGACTTAGGCTTTGTGCTCATACTCTTATCCTTGTAGTCTATTGCCAAACACCATGATGCAAGAACTGTTGCCATTGTTGTGCAGGTGAGGAATTCAGACATCTCCAAGTCTTCCCTGTGTGGTCTCCCCTGACTGTGTGTTATGAAAGCCTAGAGCTGGCTGAAGTCCCCCAACACTCTTCCTGACTTTCTCTGTCTCTGTATCATACTTTACATTTGTTCTTTAGCTTATTATCTGTCCCTCTAAAGGAATGTAAGCTTGGTGAAAACAAAGACTTCATTTGGTTTTTGTCCCTGAAGGATATTTCTCAGTAAGAAGAAGAACGTTGTTCTATAGTGTGTGCTCATAAACCATTGGCTGAATGAATGAATTAAAAAGAATGAGCATCTGACATCAAAGTCCATGCCCCTTTCATGATAGCATGCTGTTCATGAATGGACAACATTGCATAAGTTAAGGGCTTGTATGTGTCCTTAGGTGCAATCAAAGCCCATTTGTCCTGGCTTGCTAAAGATGACCGTTGCCTCCAAGTTTGGTAACACATTCACTGCTTGAAATCAAGCATGGCTGGAAAATTCACACCATGGAAATTAGAAAATAAGTTATTCTTTTCTTTCTAGAAAACCTGTGACAATATATTTAGTAGCATACCACTATTTTCCTCAATTAAAGGTTGTTTTGATGTCTTGAGCTATGAAGATTCATCTGGAAGAAATAATTTACTTCCAATGAAACTATAAAATATGAGTAGCCTATGCAGGATCACTTGGCTCGGCCTGGGAGGAGGGGACTGGACCTACCTGGACTGAGTCTACCAGGTTGATCTCAGTCTGCAGGGGAGGCTTTGCCCTGGAGGAGGTGGAAATGGGAGGCGGGCTGGGGGGAAGGTGAGGGGGGCGGGAGGGGGGAGAACAAGGGAATCCGTGGCTGATACGTAGAACTGAATTGTATTGCAAAATAAAAATAAAAATTAAAAAAAATATATGAGTAGATTGAAATGTTTATCCAACTTTTCTCTGTAATATTGGTGAAATTATTAAGGCCATTCCACATAGTTAAAAGGGAGGTTTATTTTGTGGGGTAACTTACAAGTAAAGGGATAGGCTACAGGGTCTGGGAAAGGTGTAGCACAGTCCGGCGATGTTCTCTGGAGAACTCTGCTTGGTCTACCTCCAGTGTCCAGGGTCTAGGAACCAAGAGAGCTGGCGCATCCGTATCTCGGGTCTTCAGGGTCCTCTCTTGGCCCCGCCTTGTAGGCCTGACAGTTACCAAAGCCTCAATGGGGATTGGAACTTCCAGATCAAAGCTGGAATGGCTACCCACTACATCTCACCCCTTTTGTCTAAATAAGAAGGTTCTAACCTAATACAAGACTATATACAAAGGAATGGTTATCAAATATCGTCCAGGAGTAATGAGGGATAATGACCTAGATAAGATGGAACTACAACCAATGCAAACAATATCAAGCAAGAAACACATACTAAAATCCAGAGAAGTCTAGAGCATAGGTAAATGGCATGTTACAAAGATCATTCCAAAAGGTGTCCTATCCTAAAGAACCTGAATCTAATACTTAATATGTTCTATCTAAGATTATATATATATATATATATATATATATATATATATATATATACACTAAGTTGTAACTATAACTGCTAGTCTTCAGTCCCATCAATGGTATTTGAGAAATGGAAGATGGATGCAAGCAACTTTCAGGAATCTTGCAAGAATAGACAGAGACAGCTGGCAGCCTGGACAGTCACCTAATGTTTCTCAGCATTATTGGTGCATTCAAATTGGCTAAAAGCCTAGAGTATCTGACAGACCATTTTCAGAAGCAAGAATTCTGAAAGACCATCTTACCTTGTCTTGGTAGAGTTCAGATGTCACTTTTCCTTGTGTCCCGCTTGTCCAGGAGGACAGCACTCGTATTGTCAGCAGTTGAGGCAAGGGCAGTTTGTTGCCCAGTAGGCCATTTTGTGCCAAGAAGACAAACTTCCAAATGGAAATGTCTTAGAAGCCCAACATTCTCACGGGATCAAATTGGTGCTGCCAGGAGCAATTGTGTCTCACGTCAACAGAATTCTAATTTATTTAAATGCCAAATCCTCTATGTCTATGAAGTGTTTGAAGATTACCTGTCCATTCGACCTATGTATCTGTAAATCTGGATAACCTAACTAACATAACTATAGAGATGACAAGCATGGGTGACTATTAATCTATAAGTCTTATCTATCTGAATAACCTAAGGACTAAGGCTTCATGTAAACAAGGTAAACAGTCTATAAGCAAATGTACAGTAAAGGATGATGACTTCAAAATTGTGACAATACACAAGATATTTATAACAGAGGTAGGAATGTATAGAAGCAATATGACAATAATCTTAAATATATATCAATATACAGAATATCTTAAACAGAAGTAGAACATACATACAGTATAACAGATATAAATTTACATTTGTATCAATATACAAATATTTCAAATAAGAGTAGAAATATATGTACATTATAACAAATATAGTTCTGTATTTGTATCAATATATGAATTATCTTAAACAGGAATATAAAAATAGTTTACGTTTGTATCAACATATAAGAATCCATAACAGTGCAAATTACAATGCAAATTATCTAAGGCTTCTATTTTCCTAAATTTGTTTACTAGTATGTACAATAATCTACCATAATATCTTATACCTATCCATTCCATTTCTTCTTTTCCCTTTTTTTTTTTGAGACACTTTTTTTTTCTTAAGGAAAATACTGAGTTTAATATTTTCTTCCACCCCCAACCCTATAACCATTATCCATAACCCTGACAAATATGAAACCTTAGGGAGAAGGGACGTCGTTTTCTTAGAATTGCTTCCTGCTGTTTAGGGGGTGATGGTATTTCTGTTGGGTACTGTAAGAAAGCTCAGATAGTTAAATCTTGGTTAGACTAACTGTAGATTCTGCAGCAAGTCTCAGAGTAATGGGTAAGATTGTCTGAAATTCTGGCAAGAAGTGTAATATGATGATGATTACCATGACATCATTCTGGATTGGGTAGAGTTGTTTTAAACCAGTGTTTGAACACTGTATGAATTATTGCGATGAATGCCAAAATGGTACAGGCCAGATATGCCTTAGGAAGGTTGTATATTTCCAGGAAAATGTCATTCATCATACAGGCAAAAAGGTTTTTAAATTCTTGTGAGGTAATGTTGTCGGCCATATTACAAGAATTACTCAAAATTTGTTAGTCAGTTTTAAGGTGTAAAATTATCAAGTACTTTAACTTGAAATAAGACGCTGGTTTGCCTATCTTACCTTTCCGTGGTTTTGGGGGGTATAGTAGCACTTTTCAGCCAGCAGGAGGCATTGGTATAGCTCCAAAGCAGGTCCTGTTGAATGCCTTGGCTGGGGGCAGAATGAGCATAGGCAGTAGGCAGTTCTTCAGATGACTCCCTAGAGCTTCATGGTGTGGAGAGTTCCAGGCCACTCTAAGCCCCTCTCTGCCTCTACAGACAGGAGGTCTGCCAGCAGGCACGGCTCCAAGCCCTCTCGGTGTCTAAGTAGGGTGCTGCTGGGGACAGTGCCATGTCTATTTTAACTAGGTGAAATTGTGGAAGCCTTGGGCTAGGGCAGGGAGCCGGCACTCAAGGAGGGGGAACACCTCACTCACAGGTTTCGCTGGTCTGGGGGTTAAGCTTGCCGTGGAGCTGAGATCAGATTAGCTCGTTTTCAGGAATGAAACTGTGTAGGTTTTTCCTGGTTTTATGGAGCTCTGCAGGCAGTACCATGCAGCTTCAAGTGCCTGCCAGCCGGGGAGCAAGATGAGGGTGGGAGCCACCCAGGCCTTTGGAATTTGCCCCACATTGGGTGCTACACTGTAAGACTCCCTTGTACACACTGGCGTTTGCTGAATTCTTTGCTGATCAGTTTGATTTTTAGGTTAGTTCTGGGCCTCTTTATAAGGAACAGTCAATGTGCCAAGCAGCTAGTGAGACCCCTGAAATGGAGGAGTGAAAATGTGGCCTAGATGAGGAAAGGAGAGAAAACCCCAGCTCCCCGTTCCATGGCTCTGAGCTTTCCCCTGTGTAACCTTCATGCTTCCCATGACTGTCTCCCAAGTTCTCCATTGTGAACCGATTTAACAGACATACAAAAGGAGACGATAAAGAAAAAAGAGAGAAGAGGACACAGGGCATACAAGATGGAAAGGGGACAGAGAAATGAGGGAAAACAGAAAAGGGATGGAGAGACTTCCTTTGACAACAATCTGTTCGCTTTCCTGTTGAAATGAAAATCCCCCTTAAATTACCACCTGACTTTAAAGCATAAGAAAACATCTGGTTTAATTACAGTGAATTTACATGAACCTACTGACAAGAAGCACAGTTAAAATTAGCAATTTTAGTGTGCTTTTTTTTAAGAGAATGAAATTATAAAGTAATTAACCTTTGTTGTAGAACTCTGTCAAGAGGATGGAAAGTTTCATGCTGTGACAGAAGAAGAAATGAAATTGTGGACAAGGGAAATGTGAGTTCATTAAAGAATTATACAGAATTTAAACAACAGAGTGGAAGGGAGGCACAGGATTAGAAGATAGGACAAAAAGAAGTCTCTCAAAACAGCAGTCTTTTGAGACAGAGAGAGAGAGAGAGAGAGAGAGAGAGAGAGAGAGAGAGAGAGAGAGAGAGAGAGAGACCCAGTTTCATCAAATGAAAGTCATCCTACTACATTCTAAAGGACATTCTGACCTACAGAAGCAGTAATGGGGTGGGAGGGAAGAGCCCTGGCCTGGTGCTGAGACATCTTGACCATGGCTGTGATACCTGGCAGATGCAATCACCTTTCAGCCTCCAAAGTACAAACCCACAAGGTGATGGGAGAATGGAGCATATACTCAGAAGTAGAAGGATGTGAGCTGGATCCAACTCTCATTCTCACCTTGTTAGGACACCTTGTTTAAGGTACACATATTCTAAGCATATAACCCCCTACACACATGTAAGATAGGATCAATAGTACCAGCAGGCTTCTAAAATATATACTACTGAGTAAGCAACAGTCAGTGCAGAGATGCAGATTTGGTCAAAGCGAATAAAAAACTGAGTGTTAATCCTTAAACTGGACATCTTTATCACGATTACAGCCCCACTCACACCCGTTGTCCTCAACAAGGCTCAGGGAACATCAAGGAAGAGTCAGAAAGGGTATAAGAGCCAAAGGATGGGAAGGGCTGCTGTGACATGCTGTCTTCTGGACATGACATGACACTCATGAACTCAAAGCAGGTGTGGTTATCTGCACAAAATCAAGCCAGCTGACATTAATGGGGGAGGTGGTACTCTCTAGGCCACACTTTTTATTATTAAAGTGCTATTAGCAGTTGATAGCTGATGCACAAAGGAAGACCATGCTCCTGTGAAGGTGTGGTGACTGCTAGGTTTCTCATGACTCTACATCCATATGGTGACAAGAAAGCGGGAAAGAGGAAGAGGAAGAAGGAGAGAAGGAGGTAGCAGCAGTGGCAGCATACTTGAAGTTATGAGGAGCATGTGTTGGGGAATTTGGAAGGAGCTGGGTAAGGAAAGTGGGAGTGTGATCTTCTTTCATTGTATACATGTACAAAATTCCTAAGAATAAAGAAAATATATGTCACAAAGATATACTCCACAGATGTCTGCACACAAAGCCCTCAGCTGTGCTAAGTGGTGAGGAGCCAGCATCAGATAGAGAATATAACTCTTCATTGAAAAAAAAACAGGCCAAGGGTTTATGCATAATTTCTCCTCACTGTGGCAAGTAATGACTTTTAAACAGCTTCCAACCTTTATTTAATCCGGATTACAAACATCTCAACTTGACCATGACCTTTCCACTTTCACTCCTTCAAGTTTTGTTGGTACAAAATTTCAACCCCACTGAAATGGCCCTCCTCTCTGCCTTACCTCTTCTTCCCTCCCAGGTTACTGGCCAGTCATTCCAGTCCCTCTCTTGCATCCTTTCTCAACATCTCAGCCTGGTCCTCATTTCCATGTATGTGGAACAACATTCCAGGGAATTCTTCACCTATGTGGGACCTCCTTTTGAAGCTGACTGCACACCACCCTTCCAGTTGTTCCAGCTGAAGTCAGGCACACTGCTGGAGTGTGTCCTAAAAACTGTCCAGAAGCAGCATTGTTTCCCTGGTTAATTCATTCTTTCTACTCTCTACAGAATAATTATCCCCATCTTCAGACCTCTGTTACCTCCATACTGCCGTCACACTTAGTTGATAACCTTGTCTACAATACTCAGGAGACTGAAGACATTTGATACTTCTTGACCCACATAATGCCCACATATTCGTCTTCCCTCCCGTTTCTAGGGATAAAACATTTGTTTTCTAAGTGAAAACCAATTTCTCTACTTAATGTGCCAAATCCTACTTCCCATTGCCTAAGGGAGGTCATTACTCTAGTGCTGGTCTACAACAAAATGCTCTGCTATAAATGATTATTACACTTTGTATAGAAGCTTTATTTTCATCATCTTTAAAAAGATAAAGACAAGATTGCCCAGTCTTCCCTTCTCTTCCAGCCACTGTTTTCTATATGACCATTTTCCTCTTTGGAATTTCATGAACACACCCAACCAAAGTAGCCCAAATCCAGATCATTTCTCCAATGATCTTCTGAAATCACCTGTTGATTTACGTTTTCTGTGATTGTGATAAAATTTCGTGATGAAAGCGACTTAAGAGACAAGTAGTTTGTTTTGGTTCCCATTTGTAGGTAACAACACCATGGCAGGGAAGTCGCAGCAGCAGGAGCATGAGGCATTGGTTGCTTTACATCCACAATCAAGAAGGAGAGCACAATACATGTGTCTGCTCTACTCATTTTCTCATTTTCATACACTCCAGGATCTTGGCCCAAGGAATAGTGCCGCCCATAGTGGGCAGATCTTCCTACCTCAATTAACCCAATCACGACGATCTTCCACCGGCACATCCGGAGTTCGTCTTCTATGTGGCTCTCAATCTTATCAAGCTGACAGTTGGGATTAACCATCACTCCTGTGATCTTGATGGATTCAACTATCATTATCCCAAGAGTCACATCTTATTTAGTGAGCCGTCACTATTAGGCATGTTTGGCTGTCACATCCCCCTTAAAACTCCATTTTCCACTTAGTTTCCAGGTTATCACACATTTCTAGACACCCCTCTCTCTCAGAAACTCCCTTTCTCTCATGTATGTCTTTTATACATCTCAGCTTTATTGACTTACATTTTTGAGACTCTTTCTCATTATTTCTGAACCAAAGGCTGGCTAGACCTAAAAAAGATGCTTTGTAGATCACATAGATCTCTTTGGCAGTTATTTCATTCTGCTGTTGCAGCAGGAAAGTATCCGCAACAATATATATATGATTGGGTATGACGATTTTTCCAATAAAATTTTATTTACAAAATGGAGCAGCTGGCTGGATTTGTATCAAGGACCACAGATTGCTGACTGTGGATCCATTTATTTACCTAATTATTTCTGATCCCTTGGCTTTAAAAATCCACACACAAGCTAATAATTTTTCTAATTGATGTCTCCAGGCCAGACCTCTCTCCAGCCCTCCAGAGTGATTTATTCACCTGCCAGCTCAACCTCCTCACTTGGATTGCTCTGGTCCTTTGGAATGAAACATCCCAAATAGAAGGAGGTGGTCATCACTCAACCAACATCAACCTCCTTCTCCCCACTGTTTTCTCTATCTTAATTAGTAGCACTATGTTTTATTAGTGGCTCCCCACTTTTGTCAGAATGAGGCCTGGGATGCACAGCTCTGGGGAACCCCTTCATATTATGCTGTCTGTCATTGGTGCCCCTGGCTTTGTACCAAGCAACAGTTTAGCTCACTCTCTACATCTGACTCATCAGCATTATCTCTTAGCTCTGCCTTCAATGCAGTAGCACAGAGACCTTGACCAACCTATCCCATTGCTTGTCCACAACCTCTACTTCTGGCTCTCTGGTTGCAGCTGGTGTGATCACCAGTGCAATTGTGTGCACAGTTATTTGGTCTTCAGCTTCAGCCCTGGCCTCTGCATGCTGTTCTCTACAATTTAGCCAGAATGCTTTTTAATCATGAAGAAAATCACCTCTGCCTTCTGCTCTAAGCCCTTCTGATCTTTCTCATGCTATTGAGATAAGCACCCCCATAGCATATAATGCCCCAAAGTCACTAGGAGTCCCAATTTTATTTGTTCTGACTTCATCCCCTACTTTTGTCTCATTTCATGAATCCAATCATTGGCCTCAATTTTTACCAAGCATGCCCCTGCCTCAGGGTCTTTGCACTTGTCACCCCTCTGACTACAATGACCTTCTACCAAATAAACAGGGCTACCTCTTTGACCCCCATCAGGTCTTCATTCCTGTTTAGAATTTAAGAGCTCTTCACAGCCAGTTTCATTTAAATGTGGAAGCCTCTTATAGGACACTTTGTCTCTCTTCCATGCTTCATGTATCCCTTTAACTTTTATCCGCTGAAACACTGCATTTATACTTTACCTTTTATTATGTATATTTTCCCAAATAGAATGCACTCCACAGAGACAGAGTTCTTCTCTCTGTTTTGTTTAACTTTACTATGCAAGTACTTAGAACAGCTCCAACGAAATAGTACACACACATAAATATGTTATCAAATCAATGAATCCTGAGACCTAAGAGACAAAATAAATTTTACAATTATTTATCAAAGAAATCAGAAGATACAGATTCTGCAGTTAGCAATATGGTATCATTCTGGAAAAGAAGACTGAGGTAAAGACACATTGGAAATAGGAACATCATAACTGGATCTGCAGAATTCAAAGTGTGATATCCAACCTCTATTATGGCAGCTCTTGGGAGCATGCAGTGGGATCCTGGGGAGGGACAACCACACAGGGCACTTACTTTGTGCCAGGCACCTTGCTAAGTACATGATGATGTTGAAATATTAAATGCTCATGACAAACTATGAAGAAGGTGCTGGTTTCATACCCTCCTTAAAGCAAGGAATATTCCACCTAAAGATGTTAAGTAACTTGCCCCAGATTAGACATCAAACAAGTACAAACAAAATACAAACCCTGGCAGTGTGGGTCCAACCCATGGTCTGAGCCATTTCCCAGTAGTACCTTATAGGTCCAAGTGATGAAAATATGAGTTTTGATTTGAAATGGTGATTTGATCACCTTTCTTAAGATGCCTTCCCCCCAAAATAGAGACAGATGCCTTTAAACTTAGCCTGAGTACCAAAAAAGAATGTAACACAGCTATACTGGAAGGAGTTAATAAAGAGTTACATGGAAAGCCAATCCCTGGACACTAGAGCTAAAGGCAAGGATGGACTACTAAGAGCTCAACTCCAGATGCCAGGCCACAGTACACAGGATGAGCGCTCTTACTCCAATCTGATGTCCAGAGTATGTATGTATGTATGTATGTATGTATGTATATATATATATATATATATATATATATATATATGAACAAGTTACTTCCCATATATATATACATATATATATATATATATATGGGAAGTAACTTGTTCATGTTTCCTGTTGCTGTGATAAGATACTCTGACAACAACTTAAGGAGGAAGAGTTTATCTTTCTTTACTTTATCGCTTCAGGAGCATAGCAGAGAAATCAAGGCACCTAAGGCCTGAAACCAGTGGTTACGTTGTTTCTGCAGCCAAAGATGGATACTTGTGCTCTGTTCACTTTCTCTTTCTTCTACGTCTTACCAAGTTGAGCATTAAGATTGACCATCGCAACATGGAAAGGATGTTAACAGGAAGTTGTCACTGGAAGGAGACACTCCAATTAGAGGAAGTACAATGTTCTGGACACTACAGGCTGTCCCTCCTTAAACATCTGGAAAGTCTCTCTGAAGAAAACCCTCCTCCTTCCTGGTTATTTCTCTAAATGCTCTGAGTACCACATCCTCACAAGACAATCCTTGTCTCGCCAAATAATTTGTGAGTGTGTCCTATTCTTCCCTTACCCTTTGAATTAGAGAAACGTAAAACTGGGGCTTGATCAATAGCAGAATGACCCACAAAGCCAGACCACCTATATTCTCCCCACTTCTAATAATACCTTTTTATGGGTTTCATTAATATAGGTTTCTGGATGGATAAAAAGGACTCCATTTTTATTAAAGCAGAAAGGATCTGATGTTGAAAAACAAGGGTCCCCAGGAATTAGAGATAGAAAGATGTTTTTGTTGTTGTTTTTATAAAGCAAATGCTAATATCAGTCTTAAAAATAACTAAGTAAACACTGATAGGGAATATGTTCCTAGAATGGAAATTAACATTGTAAAGACATTATTTCCTCCACACTGATCTTTTAAAAGAGTTCAAAAGTATTTGCTAGATGTGTGGTTAAGGAATAAAATCTAAAATTAAAAGCAAGGTCATAGAATGAAGTTTATAGAACCAAATTAATGAGATGTTTATTTGTTTTATCCACTGAACAGAGTTAATTTCACACACACACACACACACACACACACACACACACACACACGAGTAAAATGGTTTTAAAAGATACTAAGTATAATTTTATATTAACATTTAAAAATTATGTGACAGGAAAAATTTCATAGAAATATATTTAAAACCTAGTAAAGAAAAAAATTCTCACATAGTTCTACAATATATTCAGAAATAGAATCAACAGCTTGTACTTTTTCAATGAAGAAATAGCTTAACAATTTAAAAGTTTAACTTGGTTTTATACACAGGATTATATCATCACTGTGGGAATTTGTATTTCCATGCTACCCACAACCATTCAGAGAGGGAAAACATCAGAAACCCATGCCTCAATTCATGATGGGACCATAACCTTGACTTCCAAAGCAGACAAGTTTACAATGAGAGAAGAAAATCAGGTGCAGATACTCCAATCCAAATAGAACTGAACAACCCAACAGCACGTATATGAATAGAAAAGACATATTTAAAGAAGCCAACATTGGTTAAACTTTGCAACATTGTTAAACTTTGTAAAATCCATTTATATCATTCACTGCATTAACATACTAAGAAAGGGAGGGAAATGTATCATTACTACAATGGATTCAGTTAAAGCCCAGCATGATGTTAAAATAAAATTTCCTTGAATATGAGGAATACAATGGACCTTTTAACCTGCTAAATGATAACTACAAGTGACCTACAAACACCACATGCAAGGATAAAAGAATAGCATCATTATCTTTAAAATTGGAAAAACACATATGTCTATCATTACTCCCATTAAGTACTGTATTGCTGACCCTAAAAGACAAAAATAAAATGAGCTAAAAGATTGGAAAGAACAAGACTGTTATTAGCTACAGATGCTATGATTATTTACACAGATAACCCGAAGAAGTCTGAATACAAATATTAGAATTAAAATTGATATATTTCCCAAGATACCCACATTGAGGAGCGTATTCCATTTGTATTCACCTAACAAGGCTGTGATATTTTTTAAAGATACTGTTTATAATTGCAACAACAACATATACAAAGTACATTAAATGAGGCCCCCCAAAGAGGTATATTATACTTGTGATGGGAAAATGTAATATCATACATAGATAGACTAATATAAAAGGCAAATTACCTTCAAGCAATTACAATGAAAAAACTCAAACATTTTTTAATGTATATGCGAGTTAAAAAATGTATATAAGCTAAGAAAAGTTGGCTAACTA